>NW_028116766.1:0-388283 GCF_964273445.1 Streptopelia decaocto | reverse complement strand
GCGAGAATGTCCAAAGTTTCAGCGGATTTCCAAAATGTTGAGAGGAACCGAACATGTCAACCTTGGTTTGAGAATCTCTCACGGAGGGAACCTTCGGAGAATGTCCAAAGTTTCAGCGGGATTTCCAAAATGTTGAGAGGAACTCGAACATGTCAACCTTGGTTTTGAGAATCTCTCCCGGAGTTTGAGAGATTTGGACGTGAAAGGGTACAGTCTGTCGGGGATGGGAACCCTTCGCGAGAATGTCCAAAGTTTCAGGGATTTCCAAAATGTTGAGAGGAACTCGAAAACATGTCAACTCGTTTGAGAATCTCTCCCGGAGGTTGAGAGATTTGGACGTGAAAGGGTACCAGTCTTGTCGGGGATTGGAACCCTTCGCGAGAATGTCCAAAGTTTCAGCGGGATTTCCAAATGTTGAGAGGAACTCGAAACATGTCAACCTCGGTTTTGAGAATCTCTCCCGGAGTTTGAGAGATTTGGACGTGAAAGGGTACCAGTCTTGTCGGGGATTGGGAACCTTCGCGAGAATGTCCAAAGTTTCAGCGGGATTTCCAAAATGTGAGAGGAACTCGAAACATGTCAACCTTGGTTTTGAGAATCTCTCCCGGAGTTTGAGAGATTTGGACGTGAAAGGGTACCAGTCTTGTCGGGGATTGGGAACCCTTCGCGAGAATGTCCAAAGTTTCAGCGGGATTTCCAAAATGTTGAGAGGAACTCGAAACATGTCAACCTCGGTTTTGAGAATCTCTCCCGGAGTTTGAGAGATTTGGACGTGAAAGGGTACCAGTCTTGTCGGGGATTGGGAACCCTTCGCGAGAATGTCCAAAGTTTCAGCGGGATTTCCAAAATGTTGAGAGGAACTCGAAACATGTCAACCTTGGTTTTGAGAATCTCTCCCGGAGTTTGAGAGATTTGGACGTGAAAGGGGTACCAGTCTTGTCGGGGATTGGGAACCCTTCGCGAGAATGTCCAAAGTTTCAGCGGGATTTCCAAAATGTTGAGAGGAACTCGAAACATGTCAACCTCGGTTTTGAGAATCTCTCCCGGAGGTTGAGAGATTTGGACGTGAAAGGGTACCAGTCTTGTCGGGGATTGGGAACCCTTCGCGAGAATGTCCAAAGTTTCAGCGGGATTTCCAAAATGTTGAGAGGAACTCGAAACATGTCAACCTCGGTTTTGAGAATCTCTCCCGGAGTTTGAGAGATTTGGACGTGAAAGGGTACCAGTCTTGTCGGGGATTGGGAACCCTTCGCGAGAATGTCCAAAGTTTCAGCGGGATTTCCAAAATGTTGAGAGGAACTCGAAACATGTCAACCTTGGTTTTGAGAATCTCTCCCGGAGTTTGAGAGATTTGGACGTGAAAGGGTACCAGTCTTGTCGGGGATTGGGAACCCTTCGCCGAGAATGTCCAAAGTTTCAGCGGGATTTCCAAAATGTTGAGAGGAACTCGAAACATGTCAACCTCGGTTTTGAGAATCTCTCCCGGAGTTCGAGAGATTTGGACGTGAAAGGGTACCAGTCTTGTCGGGGATTGGGAACCCTTCGCGAGAATGTCCAAAGTTTCAGCGGGATTTCCAAAATGTTGAGAGGAACTCGAAACATGTCAACCTCGGTTTTGAGAATCTCTCCCGGAGGTTGAGAGATTTGGACGTGAAAGGGTACCAGTCTTGTCGGGGATTGGGAACCCTTCGCGAGAATGTCCAAAGTTTCAGCGGGATTTCCAAAATGTGGAGAGGAACTCGAAACATGTCAACCTCGGTTTTGAGAATCTCTCCCGGAGTTTGAGAGATTTGGACGTGAAAGGGTACCAGTCTTGTCGGGGATTGGGAACCCTTCGCGAGAATGTCCAAAGTTTCAGCGGGATTTCCAAAATGTTGAGAGGAACTCGAAACATGTCAACCTCGGTTTTGAGAATCTCTCCCGGAGTTTGAGAGATTTGGACGTGAAAGGGTACCAGTCTTGTCGGGGATTGGGAACCCTTCGCGAGAATGTCCAAAGTTTCAGCGGGATTTCCAAAATGTTGAGAGGAACTCGAATCATGTCAACCTTGGTTTTGAGAATCTCTCCCGGAGTTTGAGAGATTTGGACGTGAAAGGGTACCAGTCTTGTCGGGGATTGGGAACCCTTCGCGAGAATGTCCAAAGTTTCAGCGGGATTTCCAAAATGTTGAGAGGAACTCGAAACATGTCAACCTTGGTTTTGAGAATCTCTCCCGGAGTTCGAGAGATTTGGACGTGAAAGGGTACCAGTCTTGTCGGGGATTGGGAACCCTTCGCGAGAATGTCCAAAGTTTCAGCGGGATTTCCAAAATGTTGAGAGGAACTCGAAACATGTCAACCTTGGTTTTGAGAATCTCTCCCGGAGTTTGAGAGATTTGGACGTGAAAGGGTACCAGTCTTGTCGGGGATTGGGAACCCTTCGCGAGAATGTCCAAAGTTTCAGCGGGATTTCCAAAATGTTGAGAGGAACTCGAAACATGTCAACCTTGGTTTTGAGAATCTCTCCCGGAGTTTGAGAGATTTGGACGTGAAAGGGTACCAGTCTTGTCGGGGATTGGGAACCCTTCGCGAGAATGTCCAAAGTTTCAGCGGGATTTCCAAAATGTTGAGAGGAACTCGAAACATGTCAACCTCGGTTTTGAGAATCTCTCCCGGAGTTTGAGAGATTTGGACGTGAAAGGGTACCAGTCTTGTCGGGGATTGGGAACCCTTCGCGAGAATGTCCAAAGTTTCAGCGGGATTTCCAAAATGTTGAGAGGAACTCGAAACATGTCAACCTTGGTTTTGAGAATCTCTCCCGGAGTTTGAGAGATTTGGACGTGAAAGGGTACCAGTCTTGTCGGGGATTGGGAACCCTTCGCGAGAATGTCCAAAGTTTCAGCGGGATTTCCAAAATGTTGAGAGGAACTCGAAACATGTCAACCTTGGTTTTGAGAATCTCTCCCGGAGTTTGAGAGATTTGGACGTGAAAGGGTACCAGTCTTGTCGGGGATTGGGAACCCTTCGCGAGAATGTCCAAAGTTTCAGCGGGATTTCCAAAATGTTGAGAGGAACTCGAAACATGTCAACCTCGGTTTTGAGAATCTCTCCCGGAGTTTGAGAGATTTGGACGTGAAAGGGTACCAGTCTTGTCGGGGATTGGGAACCCTTCGCGAGAATGTCCAAAGTTTCAGCGGGATTTCCAAAATGTTGAGAGGAACTCGAAACATGTCAACCTCGGTTTTGAGAATCTCTCCCGGAGTTTGAGAGATTTGGACGTGAAAGGGTACCAGTCTTGTCGGGGATTGGGAACCCTTCGCGAGAATGTCCAAAGTTTCAGCGGGATTTCCAAAATGTTGAGAGGAACTCGAAACATGTCAACCTCGGTTTTGAGAATCTCTCCCGGAGTTTGAGAGATTTGGACGTGAAAGGGTACCAGTCTTGTCGGGGATTGGGAACCCTTCGCGAGAATGTCCAAAGTTTCAGCGGGATTTCCAAAATGTTGAGAGGAACTCGAAACATGTCAACCTTGGTTTTGAGAATCTCTCCCGGAGTTTGAGAGATTTGGACGTGAAAGGGTACCAGTCTTGTCGGGGATTGGGAACCCTTCGCGAGAATGTCCAAAGTTTCAGCGGGATTTCCAAAATGTTGAGAGGAACTCGAAACATGTCAACCTCGGTTTTGAGAATCTCTCCCGGAGTTTGAGAGATTTGGACGTGAAAGGGTACCAGTCTTGTCGGGGATTGGGAACCCTTCGCGAGAATGTCCAAAGTTTCAGCGGGATTTCCAAAATGTTGAGAGGAACTCGAAACATGTCAACCTCGGTTTTGAGAATCTCTCCCGGAGTTTGAGAGATTTGGACGTGAAAGGGTACCAGTCTTGTCGGGGATTGGGAACCCTTCGCGAGAATGTCCAAAGTTTCAGCGGGATTTCCAAAATGTTGAGAGGAACTCGAAACATGTCAACCTCGGTTTTGAGAATCTCTCCCGGAGTTTGAGAGATTTGGACGTGAAAGGGTACCAGTCTTGTCGGGGATTGGGAACCCTTCGCGAGAATGTCCAAAGTTTCAGCGGGATTTCCAAAATGTTGAGAGGAACTCGAAACATGTCAACCTCGGTTTTGAGAATCTCTCCCGGAGTTTGAGAGATTTGGACGTGAAAGGGTACCAGTCTTGTCGGGGATTGGGAACCCTTCGCGAGAATGTCCAAAGTTTCAGCGGGATTTCCAAAATGTTGAGAGGAACTCGAAACATGTCAACCTCGGTTTTGAGAATCTCTCCCGGAGTTTGAGAGATTTGGACGTGAAAGGGTACCAGTCTTGTCGGGGATTGGGAACCCTTCGCGAGAATGTCCAAAGTTTCAGCGGGATTTCCAAAATGTTGAGAGGAACTCGAAACATGTCAACCTTGGTTTTGAGAATCTCTCCCGGAGTTTGAGAGATTTGGACGTGAAAGGGTACCAGTCTTGTCGGGGATTGGGAACCCTTCGCGAGAATGTCCAAAGTTTCAGCGGGATTTCCAAAATGTTGAGAGGAACTCGAAACATGTCAACCTCGGTTTTGAGAATCTCTCCCGGAGTTTGAGAGATTTGGACGTGAAAGGGTACCAGTCTTGTCGGGGATTGGGAACCCTTCGCGAGAATGTCCAAAGTTTCAGCGGGATTTCCAAAATGTTGAGAGGAACTCGAAACATGTCAACCTCGGTTTTGAGAATCTCTCCCGGAGTTTGAGAGATTTGGACGTGAAAGGGTACCAGTCTTGTCGGGGATTGGGAACCCTTCGCGAGAATGTCCAAAGTTTCAGCGGGATTTCCAAAATGTTGAGAGGAACTCGAAACATGTCAACCTTGGTTTTGAGAATCTCTCCCGGAGTTTGAGAGATTTGGACGTGAAAGGGTACCAGTCTTGTCGGGGGATTGGGAACCCTTCGCGAGAATGTCCAAAGTTTCAGCGGGATTTCCAAAATGTTGAGAGGAACTCGAAACATGTCAACCTCGGTTTTGAGAATCTCTCCCGGAGTTTGAGAGATTTGGACGTGAAAGGGTACCAGTCTTGTCGGGGATTGGGAACCCTTCGCGAGAATGTCCAAAGTTTCAGCGGGATTTCCAAAATGTTGAGAGGAACTCGAAACATGTCAACCTCGGTTTTGAGAATCTCTCCCGGAGTTTGAGAGATTTGGACGTGAAAGGGTACCAGTCTTGTCGGGGATTGGGAACCCTTCGCGAGAATGTCCAAAGTTTCAGCGGGATTTCCAAAATGTTGAGAGGAACTCGAAACATGTCAACCTTGGTTTTGAGAATCTCTCCCGGAGTTTGAGAGATTTGGACGTGAAAGGGTACCAGTCTTGTCGGGGATTGGGAACCCTTCGCGAGAATGTCCAAAGTTTCAGCGGGATTTCCAAAATGTTGAGAGGAACTCGAAACATGTCAACCTTGGTTTTGAGAATCTCTCCCGGAGTTTGAGAGATTTGGACGTGAAAGGGTACCAGTCTTGTCGGGGATTGGGAACCCTTCGCGAGAATGTCCAAAGTTTCAGCGGGATTTCCAAAATGTTGAGAGGAACTCGAAACATGTCAACCTCGGTTTTGAGAATCTCTCCCGGAGTTTGAGAGATTTGGACGTGAAAGGGTACCAGTCTTGTCGGGGATTGGGAACCCTTCGCGAGAATGTCCAAAGTTTCAGCGGGATTTCCAAAATGTTGAGAGGAACTCGAAACATGTCAACCTTGGTTTTGAGAATCTCTCCCGGAGTTTGAGAGATTTGGACGTGAAAGGGTACCAGTCTTGTCGGGGATTGGGAACCCTTCGCGAGAATGTCCAAAGTTTCAGCGGGATTTCCAAAATGTTGAGAGGAACTCGAAACATGTCAACCTTGGTTTTGAGAATCTCTCCCGGAGTTTGAGAGATTTGGACGTGAAAGGGTACCAGTCTTGTCGGGGATTGGGAACCCTTCGCGAGAATGTCCAAAGTTTCAGCGGGATTTCCAAAATGTTGAGAGGAACTCGAAACATGTCAACTTGGTTTTGAGAATCTCTCCCGGAGTTTGAGAGATTTGGACGTGAAAGGGTACCAGTCTTGTCGGGGATTGGGAACCCTTCGCGAGAATGTCCAAAGTTTCAGCGGGATTTCCAAAATGTTGAGAGGAACTCGAAACATGTCAACCTCGGTTTTGAGAATCTCTCCCGGAGTTTGAGAGATTTGGACGTGAAAGGGTACCAGTCTTGTCGGGGATTGGGAACCCTTCGCGAGAATGTCCAAAGTTTCAGCGGGATTTCCAAAATGTTGAGAGGAACTCGAAACATGTCAACCTTGGTTTTGAGAATCTCTCCCGGAGTTTGAGAGATTTGGACGTGAAAGGGTACCAGTCTTGTCGGGGATTGGGAACCCTTCGCGAGAATGTCCAAAGTTTCAGCGGGATTTCCAAAATGTTGAGAGGAACTCGAAACATGTCAACCTTGGTTTTGAGAATCTCTCCCGGAGTTTGAGAGATTTGGACGTGAAAGGGTACCAGTCTTGTCGGGGATTGGGAACCCTTCGCGAGAATGTCCAAAGTTTCAGCGGGATTTCCAAAATGTTGAGAGGAACTCGAAACATGTCAACCTTGGTTTTGAGAATCTCTCCCGGAGTTTGAGAGATTTGGACGTGAAAGGGTACCAGTCTTGTCGGGGATTGGGAACCCTTCGCGAGAATGTCCAAAGTTTCAGCGGGATTTCCAAAATGTTGAGAGGAACTCGAAACATGTCAACCTCGGTTTTGAGAATCTCTCCCGGAGTTTGAGAGATTTGGACGTGAAAGGGTACCAGTCTTGTCGGGGATTGGGAACCCTTCGCGAGAATGTCCAAAGTTTCAGCGGGATTTCCAAAATGTTGAGAGGAACTCGAAACATGTCAACCTCGGTTTTGAGAATCTCTCCCGGAGTTTGAGAGATTTGGACGTGAAAGGGTACCAGTCTTGTCGGGGATTGGGAACCCTTCGCGAGAATGTCCAAAGTTTCAGCGGGATTTCCAAAATGTTGAGAGGAACTCGAATCATGTCAGCCTTGGTTTTGAGAATCTCTCCCGGAGTTTGAGAGATTTGGACGTGAAAGGGTACCAGTCTTGTCGGGGATTGGGAACCCTTCGCGAGAATGTCCAAAGTTTCAGCGGGATTTCCAAAATGTTGAGAGGAACTCGAAACATGTCAACCTTGGTTTTGAGAATCTCTCCCAGAGTTTGAGAGATTTGGACGTGAAAGGGTACCAGTCTTGTCGGGGATTGGGAACCCTTCGCGAGAATGTCCAAAGTTTCAGCGGGATTTCCAAAATGTTGAGAGGAACTCGAAACATGTCAACCTCGGTTTTGAGAATCTCTCCCGGAGGTTGAGAGATTTGGACGTGAAAGGGTACCAGTCTTGTCGGGGATTGGGAACCCTTCGCGAGAATGTCCAAAGTTTCAGCGGGATTTCCAAAATGTGGAGAGGAACTCGAAACATGTCAACCTCGGTTTTGATAATCTCTCCCGGAGTTTGAGAGATTTGGACGTGAAAGGGTACCAGTCTTGTCGGGGATTGGGAACCCTTCGCGAGAATGTCCAAAGTTTCAGCGGGATTTCCAAAATGTTGAGAGGAACTCGAAACATGTCAACCTCGGTTTTGAGAATCTCTCCCGGAGTTTGAGAGATTTGGACGTGAAAGGGTACCAGTCTTGTCGGGGATTGGGAACCCTTCGCGAGAATGTCCAAAGTTTCAGCGGGATTTCCAAAATGTTGAGAGGAACTCGAATCATGTCAACCTTGGTTTTGAGAATCTCTCCCGGAGTTTGAGAGATTTGGACGTGAAAGGGTACCAGTCTTGTCGGGGATTGGGAACCCTTCGCGAGAATGTCCAAAGTTTCAGCGGGATTTCCAAAATGTTGAGAGGAACTCGAAACATGTCAACCTCGGTTTTGAGAATCTCTCCCAGAGTTTGAGAGATTTGGACGTGAAAGGGTACCAGTCTTGTCGGGGATTGGGAACCCTTCGCGAGAATGTCCAAACTTTCAGTGGGATTTCCAAAATGTTGAGAGGAACTCGAAACATGTCAACCTCGGTTTTGAGAATCTCTCCCGGAGTTTGAGAGATTTGGACGTGAAAGGGTACCAGTCTTGTCGGGGATTGGGAACCCTTCGCGAGAATGTCCAAAGTTTCAGCGGGATTTCCAAAATGTTGAGAGGAACTCGAAACATGTCAACCTCGGTTTTGAGAATCTCTCCCGGAGTTTGAGAGATTTGGACGTGAAAGGGTACCAGTCTTGTCGGGGATTGGGAACCCTTCGCGAGAATGTCCAAAGTTTCAGCGGGATTTCCAAAATGTTGAGAGGAACTCGAAACATGTCAACCTCGGTTTTGAGAATCTCTCCCGGAGTTTGAGAGATTTGGACGTGAAAGGGTACCAGTCTTGTCGGGGATTGGGAACCCTTCGCGAGAATGTCCAAAGTTTCAGCGGGATTTCCAAAATGTTGAGAGGAACTCGAAACATGTCAACCTTGGTTTTGAGAATCTCTCCCGGAGTTTGAGAGATTTGGACGTGAAAGGGTACCAGTCTTGTCGGGGATTGGGAACCCTTCGCGAGAATGTCCAAAGTTTCAGCGGGATTTCCAAAATGTTGAGAGGAACTCGAAACATGTCAACCTCGGTTTTGAGAATCTCTCCCGGAGTTTGAGAGATTTGGACGTGAAAGGGTACCAGTCTTGTCGGGGATTGGGAACCCTTCGCGAGAATGTCCAAAGTTTCAGCGGGATTTCCAAAATGTTGAGAGGAACTCGAAACATGTCAACCTTGGTTTTGAGAATCTCTCCCGGAGGTTGAGAGATTTGGACGTGAAAGGGTACCAGTCTTGTCGGGGATTGGGAACCCTTCGCGAGAATGTCCAAAGTTTCAGCGGGATTTCCAAAATGTTGAGAGGAACTCGAAACATGTCAACCTTGGTTTTGAGAATCTCTCCCGGAGTTCGAGAGATTTGGACGTGAAAGGGTACCAGTCTTGTCGGGGATTGGGAACCCTTCGCGAGAATGTCCAAAGTTTCAGCGGGATTTCCAAAATGTTGAGAGGAACTCGAAACATGTCAACCTTGGTTTTGAGAATCTCTCCCGGAGTTTGAGAGATTTGGACGTGAAAGGGTACCAGTCTTGTCGGGGATTGGGAACCCTTCGCGAGAATGTCCAAATTTTCAGCGGGATTTCCAAAATGTTGAGAGGAACTCGAATCATGTCAACCTTGGTTTTGAGAATCTCTCCCGGAGTTTGAGAGATTTGGACGTGAAAGGGTACCAGTCTTGTCGGGGATTGGGAACCCTTCGCGAGAATGTCCAAAGTTTCAGCGGGATTTCCAAAATGTTGAGAGGAACTCGAAACATGTCAACCTTGGTTTTGAGAATCTCTCCCGGAGTTTGAGAGATTTGGACGTGAAAGGGTACCAGTCTTGTCGGGGATTGGGAACCCTTCGCGAGAATGTCCAAAGTTTCAGCGGGATTTCCAAAATGTTGAGAGGAACTCGAATCATGTCAACCTTGGTTTTGAGAATCTCTCCCGGAGTTTGAGAGATTTGGACGTGAAAGGGTACCAGTCTTGTCGGGGATTGGGAACCCTTTGCGAGAATGTCCAAAGTTTCAGCGGGATTTCCAAAATGTTGAGAGGAACTCGAAACATGTCAACCTCGGTTTTGAGAATCTCTCCCGGAGTTTGAGAGATTTGGACGTGAAAGGGTACCAGTCTTGTCGGGGATTGGGAACCCTTCGCGAGAATGTCCAAAGTTTCAGCGGGATTTCCAAAATGTTGAGAGGAACTCGAAACATGTCAACCTTGGTTTTGAGAATCTCTCCCGGAGTTTGAGAGATTTGGACGTGAAAGGGTACCAGTCTTGTCGGGGATTGGGAACCCTTCGCGAGAATGTCCAAAGTTTCAGCGGGATTTCCAAAATGTTGAGAGGAACTCGAAACATGTCAACCTTGGTTTTGAGAATCTCTCCCGGAGTTCGAGAGATTTGGACGTGAAAGGGTACCAGTCTTGTCGGGGATTGGGAACCCTTCGCGAGAATGCCCAAAGTTTCAGCGGGATTTCCAAAATGTTGAGAGGAACTCGAAACATGTCAACCTTGGTTTTGAGAATCTCTCCCGGAGTTTGAGAGATTTGGACGTGAAAGGGTACCAGTCTTGTCGGGGATTGGGAACCCTTCGCGAGAATGTCCAAATTTTCAGCGGGATTTCCAAAATGTTGAGAGGAACTCGAATCATGTCAACCTTGGTTTTGAGAATCTCTCCCGGAGTTTGAGAGATTTGGACGTGAAAGGGTACCAGTCTTGTCGGGGATTGGGAACCCTTCGCGAGAATGTCCAAAGTTTCAGCGGGATTTCCAAAATGTTGAGAGGAACTCGAAACATGTCAACCTTGGTTTTGAGAATCTCTCCCGGAGTTTGAGAGATTTGGACGTGAAAGGGTACCAGTCTTGTCGGGGATTGGGAACCCTTCGCGAGAATGTCCAAAGTTTCAGCGGGATTTCCAAAATGTTGAGAGGAACTCGAATCATGTGAGCCTTGGTTTTGAGAATCTCTCCCGGAGTTTGAGAGATTTGGACGTGAAAGGGTACCAGTCTTGTCGGGGATTGGGAACCCTTCGCGAGAATGTCCAAAGTTTCAGCGGGATTTCCAAAATGTTGAGAGGAACTCGAAACATGTCAACCTCGGTTTTGAGAATCTCTCCCGGAGTTTGAGAGATTTGGACGTGAAAGGGTACCAGTCTTGTCGGGGATTGGGAACCCTTCGCGAGAATGTCCAAAGTTTCAGCGGGATTTCCAAAATGTTGAGAGGAACTCGAAACATGTCAACCTTGGTTTTGAGAATCTCTCCCAGAGTTTGAGAGATTTGGACGTGAAAGGGTACCAGTCTTGTCGGGGATTGGGAACCCTTCGCGAGAATGTCCAAAGTTTCAGCGGGATTTCCAAAATGTTGAGAGGAACTCGAAACATGTCAACCTTGGTTTTGAGAATCTCTCCCGGAGTTCGAGAGATTTGGACGTGAAAGGGTACCAGTCTTGTCGGGGATTGGGAACCCTTCGCGAGAATGTCCAAAGTTTCAGCGGGATTTCCAAAATGTTGAGAGGAACTCGAAACATGTCAACCTTGGTTTTGAGAATCTCTCCCGGAGTTTGAGAGATTTGGACGTGAAAGGGTACCAGTCTTGTCGGGGATTGGGAACCCTTCGCGAGAATGTCCAAATTTTCAGCGGGATTTCCAAAATGTTGAGAGGAACTCGAATCATGTCAACCTTGGTTTTGAGAATCTCTCCCGGAGTTTGAGAGATTTGGACGTGAAAGGGTACCAGTCTTGTCGGGGATTGGGAACCCTTCGCGAGAATGTCCAAAGTTTCAGCGGGATTTCCAAAATGTTGAGAGGAACTCGAAACATGTCAACCTTGGTTTTGAGAATCTCTCCCGGAGTTTGAGAGATTTGGACGTGAAAGGGTACCAGTCTTGTCGGGGATTGGGAACCCTTCGCGAGAATGTCCAAAGTTTCAGCGGGATTTCCAAAATGTTGAGAGGAACTCGAATCATGTCAACCTTGGTTTTGAGAATCTCTCCCGGAGTTTGAGAGATTTGGACGTGAAAGGGTACCAGTCTTGTCGGGGATTGGGAACCCTTTGCGAGAATGTCCAAAGTTTCAGCGGGATTTCCAAAATGTTGAGAGGAACTCGAAACATGTCAACCTCGGTTTTGAGAATCTCTCCCGGAGTTTGAGAGATTTGGACGTGAAAGGGTACCAGTCTTGTCGGGGATTGGGAACCCTTCGCGAGAATGTCCAAAGTTTCAGCGGGATTTCCAAAATGTTGAGAGGAACTCGAAACATGTCAACCTTGGTTTTGAGAATCTCTCCCGGAGTTTGAGAGATTTGGACGTGAAAGGGTACCAGTCTTGTCGGGGATTGGGAACCCTTCGCGAGAATGTCCAAAGTTTCAGCGGGATTTCCAAAATGTTGAGAGGAACTCGAAACATGTCAACCTTGGTTTTGAGAATCTCTCCCGGAGTTCGAGAGATTTGGACGTGAAAGGGTACCAGTCTTGTCGGGGATTGGGAACCCTTCGCGAGAATGCCCAAAGTTTCAGCGGGATTTCCAAAATGTTGAGAGGAACTCGAAACATGTCAACCTCGGTTTTGAGAATCTCTCCCGGAGTTTGAGAGATTTGGACGTGAAAGGGTACCAGTCTTGTCGGGGATTGGGAACCCTTCACGAGAATGTCCAAAGTTTCAGCGGGATTTCCAAAATGTTGAGAGGAACTCGAAACATGTCAACCTTGGTTTTGAGAATCTCTCCCGGAGTTTGAGAGATTTGGACGTGAAAGGGTACCAGTCTTGTCGGGGATTGGGAAGCCTTCGCGAGAATGTCCAAAGTTTCAGCGGGATTTCCAAAATGTTGAGAGGAACTCGAAACATGTCAACCTCGGTTTTGAGAATCTCTCCCGGAGTTCGAGAGATTTGGACGTGAAAGGGTACCAGTCTTGTCGGGGATAGGGAACCCTTCGCGAGAATGTCCAAAGTTTCAGCGGGATTTCCAAAATGTTGAGAGGAACTCGAAACATGTCAACCTCGGTTTTGAGAATCTCTCCCGGAGGTTGAGAGATTTGGACGTGAAAGGGTACCAGTCTTGTCGGGGATTGGGAACCCTTCGCGAGAATGTCCAAAGTTTCAGCGGGATTTCCAAAATGTGGAGAGGAACTCGAAACATGTCAACCTCGGTTTTGAGAATCTCTCCCGGAGTTTGAGAGATTTGGACGTGAAAGGGTACCAGTCTTGTCGGGGATTGGGAACCCTTCGCGAGAATGTCCAAAGTTTCAGCGGGATTTCCAAAATGTTGAGAGGAACTCGAAACATGTCAACCTCGGTTTTGAGAATCTCTCCCGGAGTTTGAGAGATTTGGACGTGAAAGGGTACCAGTCTTGTCGGGGATTGGGAACCCTTCGCGAGAATGTCCAAAGTTTCAGCGGGATTTCCAAAATGTTGAGAGGAACTCGAAACATGTCAACCTTGGTTTTGAGAATCTCTCCCGGAGTTTGAGAGATTTGGACGTGAAAGGGTACCAGTCTTGTCGGGGATTGGGAACCCTTCGCGAGAATGTCCAAAGTTTCAGCGGGATTTCCAAAATGTTGAGAGGAACTCGAATCATGTCAACCTTGGTTTTGAGAATCTCTCCCGGAGTTCGAGAGATTTGGACGTGAAAGGGTACCAGTCTTGTCGGGGATAGGGAACCCTTCGCGAGAATGTCCAAAGTTTCAGCGGGATTTCCAAAATGTTGAGAGGAACTCGAAACATGTCAACCTTGGTTTTGAGAATCTCTCCCGGAGGTTGAGAGATTTGGACGTGAAAGGGTACCAGTCTTGTCGGGGATTGGGAACCCTTCGCCAGAATGTCCAAAGTTTCAGCGGGATTTCCAAAATGTTGAAAGGAACTCGAATCATGTCAACCTTGGTTTTGAGAATCTCTCCCGGAGTTTGAGAGATTTGGACGTGAAAGGGTACCAGTCTTGTCGGGGATTGGGAACCCTTCGCGAGAATGTCCAAAGTTTCAGCGGGATTTCCAAAATGTTGAGAGGAACTCGAAACATGTCAACCTCGGTTTTGAGAATCTCTCCCGGAGTTTGAGAGATTTGGACGTGAAAGGGTACCAGTCTTGTCGGGGATTGGGAACCCTTCGCGAGAATGCCCAAAGTTTCAGCGGGATTTCCAAAATGTTGAGAGGAACTCGAAACATGTCAACCTTGGTTTTGAGAATCTCTCCCGGAGGTTGAGAGATTTGGACGTGAAAGGGTACCAGTCTTGTCGGGGATTGGGAACCCTTCGCGAGAATGTCCAAAGTTTCAGCGGGATTTCCAAAATGTTGAGAGGAACTCGAAACATGTCAACCTTGGTTTTGAGAATCTCTCCCGGAGTTCGAGAGATTTGGACGTGAAAGGGTACCAGTCTTGTCGGGGATTGGGAACCCTTCGCGAGAATGTCCAAAGTTTCAGTGGGATTTCCAAAATGTTGAGAGGAACTCGAAACATGTCAACCTTGGTTTTGAGAATCTCTCCCGGAGTTTGAGAGATTTGGACGTGAAAGGGTACCAGTCTTGTCGGGGATTGGGAACCCTTCGCGAGAATGTCCAAAGTTTCAGCGGGATTTCCAAAATGTTGAGAGGAACTCGAATCATGTCAACCTTGGTTTTGAGAATCTCTCCCGGAGTTTGAGAGATTTGGACGTGAAAGGGTACCAGTCTTGTCGGGGATTGGGAACCCTTCGCGAGAATGTCCAAAGTTTCAGCGGGATTTCCAAAATGTTGAGAGGAACTCGAAACATGTCAACCTTGGTTTTGAGAATCTCTCCCGGAGTTTGAGAGATTTGGACGTGAAAGGGTACCAGTCTTGTCGGGGATTGGGAACCCTTCGCGAGAATGTCCAAAGTTTCAGCGGGATTTCCAAAATGTTGAGAAGAACTCGAAACATGTCAACCTCGGTTTTGAGAATCTCTCCCGGAGTTTGAGAGATTTGGACGTGAAAGGGTACCAGTCTTGTCGGGGATTGGGAACCCTTCGCGAGAATGTCCAAGGTTTCAGCGGGATTTCCAAAATGTTGAGAGGAACTCGAAACATGTCAACCTCGGTTTTGAGAATCTCTCCCGGAGTTTGAGAGATTTGGACGTGAAAGGGTACCAGTCTTGTCGGGGATTGGGAACCCTTCGCGAGAATGTCCAAAGTTTCAGCGGGATTTCCAAAATGTTGAGAGGAACTCGAAACATGTCAACCTTGGTTTTGAGAATCTCTCCCGGAGGTTGAGAGATTTGGACGTGAAAGGGTACCAGTCTTGTCGGGGATTGGGAACCCTTCGCGAGAATGTCCAAAGTTTCAGCGGGATTTCCAAAATGTTGAGAGGAACTCGAAACATGTCAACCTTGGTTTTGAGAATCTCTCCCGGAGTTCGAGGGATTTGGACGTGAAAGGGTACCAGTCTTGTCGGGGATTGGGAACCCTTCGCGAGAATGTCCAAAGTTTCAGCGGGATTTCCAAAATGTTGAGAGGAACTCGAAACATGTCAACCTCGGTTTTGAGAATCTCTCCCGGAGTTTGAGAGATTTGGACGTGAAAGGGTACCAGTCTTGTCGGGGATTGGGAACCCTTCGCGAGAATGTCCAAATTTTCAGCGGGATTTCCAAAATGTTGAGAGGAACTCGAATCATGTCAACCTTGGTTTTGAGAATCTCTCCCGGAGTTTGAGAGATTTGGACGTGAAAGGGTACCAGTCTTGTCGGGGATTGGGAACCCTTCGCGAGAATGTCCAAAGTTTCAGCGGGATTTCCAAAATGTTGAGAGGAACTCGAAACATGTCAACCTTGGTTTTGAGAATCTCTCCCGGAGTTTGAGAGATTTGGACGTGAAAGGGTACCAGTCTTGTCGGGGATTGGGAACCCTTCGCGAGAATGTCCAAAGTTTCAGCGGGATTTCCAAAATGTTGAGAGGAACTCGAATCATGTCAACCTTGGTTTTGAGAATCTCTCCCGGAGTTTGAGAGATTTGGACGTGAAAGGGTACCAGTCTTGTCGGGGATTGGGAACCCTTCGCGAGAATGTCCAAAGTTTCAGCGGGATTTCCAAAATGTTGAGAGGAACTCGAAACATGTCAACCTCGGTTTTGAGAATCTCTCCCGGAGTTTGAGAGATTTGGACGTGAAAGGGTACCAGTCTTGTCGGGGATTGGGAACCCTTCGCGAGAATGTCCAAACTTTCAGTGGGATTTCCAAAATGTTGAGAGGAACTCGAAACATGTCAACCTTGGTTTTGAGAATCTCTCCCGGAGTTTGAGAGATTTGGACGTGAAAGGGTACCAGTCTTGTCGGGGATTGGGAACCCTTCGCGAGAATGTCCAAAGTTTCAGCGGGATTTCCAAAATGTTGAGAGGAACTCGAAACATGTCAACCTTGGTTTTGAGAATCTCTCCCGGAGTTCGAGAGATTTGGACGTGAAAGGGTACCAGTCTTGTCGGGGATTGGGAACCCTTCGCGAGAATGCCCAAAGTTTCAGCGGGATTTCCAAAATGTTGAGAGGAACTCGAAACATGTCAACCTCGGTTTTGAGAATCTCTCCCGGAGTTTGAGAGATTTGGACGTGAAAGGGTACCAGTCTTGTCGGGGATTGGGAACCCTTCGCGAGAATGTCCAAAGTTTCAGCGGGATTTCCAAAATGTTGAGAGGAACTCGAAACATGTCAACCTTGGTTTTGAGAATCTCTCCCGGAGTTTGAGAGATTTGGACGTGAAAGGGTACCAGTCTTGTCGGGGATTGGGAACCCTTCGCGAGAATGTCCAAAGTTTCAGCGGGATTTCCAAAATGTTGAGAGGAACTAGAATCATGTCAACCTTGGTTTTGAGAATCTCTCCCGGAGTTCGAGAGATTTGGACGTGAAAGGGTACCAGTCTTGTCGGGGATAGGGAACCCTTCGCGAGAATGTCCAAAGTTTCAGCGGGATTTCCAAAATGTTGAGAGGAACTCGAAACATGTCAACCTTGGTTTTGAGAATCTCTCCCGGAGGTTGAGAGATTTGGACGTGAAAGGGTACCAGTCTTGTCGGGGATTGGGAACCCTTCGCCAGAATGTCCAAAGTTTCAGCGGGATTTCCAAAATGTTGAAAGGAACTCGAATCATGTCAACCTTGGTTTTGAGAATCTCTCCCGGAGTTTGAGAGATTTGGACGTGAAAGGGTACCAGTCTTGTCGGGGATTGGGAACCCTTCGCGAGAATGTCCAAAGTTTCAGCGGGATTTCCAAAATGTTGAGAGGAACTCGAAACATGTCAACCTTGGTTTTGAGAATCTCTCCCAGAGTTTGAGAGATTTGGACGTGAAAGGGTACCAGTCTTGTCGGGGATTGGGAACCCTTCGCGAGAATGTCCAAAGTTTCAGCGGGATTTCCAAAATGTTGAGAGGAACTCGAAACATGTCAACCTTGGTTTTGAGAATCTCTCCCAGAGTTTGAGAGATTTGGACGTGAAAGGGTACCAGTCTTGTCGGGGATTGGGAACCCTTCGCGAGAATGTCCAAACTTTCAGTGGGATTTCCAAAATGTTGAGAAGAACTCGAAACATGTCAACCTTGGTTTTGAGAATCTCTCCCGGAGTTTGAGAGATTTGGACGTGAAAGGGTACCAGTCTTGTCGGGGATTGGGAACCCTTCGCGAGAATGTCCAAAGTTTCAGCGGGATTTCCAAAATGTTGAGAGGAACTCGAAACATGTCAACCTCGGTTTTGAGAATCTCTCCCGGAGTATGAGAGATTTGGACGTGAAAGGGTACCAGTCTTGTCGGGGATTGGGAACCCTTCGCGAGAATGTCCAAACTTTCAGTGGGATTTCCAAAATGTTGAGAAGAACTCGAAACATGTCAACCTCGGTTTTGAGAATCTCTCCCGGAGTTTGAGAGATTTGGACGTGAAAGGGTACCAGTCTTGTCGGGGATTGGGAACCCTTCGCGAGAATGTCCAAAGTTTCAGCGGGATTTCCAAAATGTTGAGAGGAACTCGAAACATGTCAACCTCGGTTTTGAGAATCTCTCCCGGAGTTTGAGAGATTTGGACGTGAAAGGGTACCAGTCTTGTCGGGGATTGGGAACCCTTCGCGAGAATGTCCAAAGTTTCAGCGGGATTTCCAAAATGTTGAGAGGAACTCGAAACATGTCAACCTTGGTTTTGAGAATCTCTCCCGGAGTTTGAGAGATTTGGACGTGAAAGGGTACCAGTCTTGTCGGGGATTGGGAACCCTTCGCGAGAATGTCCAAACTTTCAGTGGGATTTCCAAAATGTTGAGAGGAACTCGAAACATGTCAACCTTGGTTTTGAGAATCTCTCCCGGAGTTTGAGAGATTTGGACGTGAAAGGGTACCAGTCTTGTCGGGGATTGGGAACCCTTCGCGAGAATGTCCAAAGTTTCAGCGGGATTTCCAAAATGTTGAGAGGAACTCGAAACATGTCAACCTCGGTTTTGAGAATCTCTCCCGGAGTTTGAGAGATTTGGACGTGAAAGGGTACCAGTCTTGTCGGGGATTGGGAACCCTTCGCGAGAATGTCCAAAGTTTCAGCGGGATTTCCAAAATGTTGAGAGGAACTCGAAACATGTCAACCTCGGTTTTGAGAATCTCTCCCGGAGTTTGAGAGATTTGGACGTGAAAGGGTACCAGTCTTGTCGGGGATTGGGAACCCTTCGCGAGAATGTCCAAAGTTTCAGCGGGATTTCCAAAATGTTGAGAGGAACTCGAAACATGTCAACCTTGGTTTTGAGAATCTCTCCCGGAGGTTGAGAGATTTGGACGTGAAAGGGTACCAGTCTTGTCGGGGATTGGGAACCCTTCGCGAGAATGTCCAAAGTTTCAGCGGGATTTCCAAAATGTTGAGAGGAACTCGAAACATGTCAACCTTGGTTTTGAGAATCTCTCCCGGAGTTCGAGAGATTTGGACGTGAAAGGGTACCAGTCTTGTCGGGGATTGGGAACCCTTCGCGAGAATGTCCAAAGTTTCAGTGGGATTTCCAAAATGTTGAGAGGAACTCGAAACACGTCAACCTTGGTTTTGAGAATCTCTCCCGGAGTTTGAGAGATTTGGACGTGAAAGGGTACCAGTCTTGTCGGGGATTGGGAACCCTTCGCGAGAATGTCCAAATTTTCAGCGGGATTTCCAAAATGTTGAGAGGAACTCGAATCATGTCAACCTTGGTTTTGAGAATCTCTCCCGGAGTTTGAGAGATTTGGACGTGAAAGGGTACCAGTCTTGTCGGGGATTGGGAACCCTTCGCGAGAATGTCCAAAGTTTCAGCGGGATTTCCAAAATGTTGAGAGGAACTCGAAACATGTCAACCTTGGTTTTGAGAATCTCTCCCGGAGTTTGAGAGATTTGGACGTGAAAGGGTACCAGTCTTGTCGGGGATTGGGAACCCTTCGCGAGAATGTCCAAAGTTTCAGCGGGATTTCCAAAATGTTGAGAGGAACTCGAATCATGTCAACCTCGGTTTTGAGAATCTCTCCCGGAGTTTGAGAGATTTGGACGTGAAAGGGTACCAGTCTTGTCGGGGATTGGGAACCCTTCGCGAGAATGTCCAAAGTTTCAGCGGGATTTCCAAAATGTTGAGAGGAACTCGAAACATGTCAACCTTGGTTTTGAGAATCTCTCCCGGAGTTTGAGAGATTTGGACGTGAAAGGGTACCAGTCTTGTCGGGGATTGGGAACCCTTCGCGAGAATGTCCAAAGTTTCAGCGGGATTTCCAAAATGTTGAGAGGAACTCGAAACATGTCAACCTCGGTTTTGAGAATCTCTCCCGGAGTTTGAGAGATTTGGACGTGAAAGGGTACCAGTCTTGTCGGGGATTGGGAACCCTTCGCGAGAATGTCCAAATTTTCAGCGGGATTTCCAAAATGTTGAGAGGAACTCGAATCATGTCAACCTTGGTTTTGAGAATCTCTCCCGGAGTTTGAGAGATTTGGACGTGAAAGGGTACCAGTCTTGTCGGGGATTGGGAACCCTTCGCGAGAATGTCCAAAGTTTCAGCGGGATTTCCAAAATGTTGAGAGGAACTCGAAACATGTCAACCTTGGTTTTGAGAATCTCTCCCGGAGTTTGAGAGATTTGGACGTGAAAGGGTACCAGTCTTGTCGGGGATTGGGAACCCTTCGCGAGAATGTCCAAAGTTTCAGCGGGATTTCCAAAATGTTGAGAGGAACTCGAATCATGTCAACCTTGGTTTTGAGAATCTCTCCCGGAGTTTGAGAGATTTGGACGTGAAAGGGTACCAGTCTTGTCGGGGATTGGGAACCCTTTGCGAGAATGTCCAAAGTTTCAGCGGGATTTCCAAAATGTTGAGAGGAACTCGAAACATGTCAACCTCGGTTTTGAGAATCTCTCCCGGAGTTTGAGAGATTTGGACGTGAAAGGGTACCAGTCTTGTCGGGGATTGGGAACCCTTCGCGAGAATGTCCAAACTTTCAGTGGGATTTCCAAAATGTTGAGAGGAACTCGAAACATGTCAACCTTGGTTTTGAGAATCTCTCCCGGAGTTTGAGAGATTTGGACGTGAAAGGGTACCAGTCTTGTCGGGGATTGGGAACCCTTCGCGAGAATGTCCAAGGTTTCAGCGGGATTTCCAAAATGTTGAGAGGAACTCGAAACATGTCAACCTCGGTTTTGAGAATCTCTCCCGGAGTTTGAGAGATTTGGACGTGAAAGGGTACCAGTCTTGTCGGGGATTGGGAACCCTTCGCGAGAATGTCCAAAGTTTCAGCGGGATTTCCAAAATGTTGAGAGGAACTCGAAACATGTCAACCTCGGTTTTGAGAATCTCTCCCGGAGTTTGAGAGATTTGGACGTGAAAGGGTACCAGTCTTGTCGGGGATTGGGAACCCTTCGCGAGAATGTCCAAAGTTTCAGCGGGATTTCCAAAATGTTGAGAGGAACTCGAAACATGTCAACCTCGGTTTTGAGAATCTCTCCCGGAGTTTGAGAGATTTGGACGTGAAAGGGTACCAGTCTTGTCGGGGATTGGGAACCCTTCGCGAGAATGTCCAAAGTTTCAGCGGGATTTCCAAAATGTTGAGAGGAACTCGAAACATGTCAACCTTGGTTTTGAGAATCTCTCCCGGAGGTTGAGAGATTTGGACGTGAAAGGGTACCAGTCTTGTCGGGGATTGGGAACCCTTCGCGAGAATGTCCAAAGTTTCAGCGGGATTTCCAAAATGTTGAGAGGAACTCGAAACATGTCAACCTTGGTTTTGAGAATCTCTCCCGGAGTTTGAGAGATTTGGACGTGAAAGGGTACCAGTCTTGTCGGGGATTGGGAACCCTTCGCGAGAATGTCCAAAGTTTCAGCGGGATTTCCAAAATGTTGAGAGGAACTCGAATCATGTCAACCTTGGTTTTGAGAATCTCTCCCGGAGTTTGAGAGATTTGGACGTGAAAGGGTACCAGTCTTGTCGGGGATTGGGAACCCTTTGCGAGAATGTCCAAAGTTTCAGCGGGATTTCCAAAATGTTGAGAGGAACTCGAAACATGTCAACCTCGGTTTTGAGAATCTCTCCCGGAGTTTGAGAGATTTGGACGTGAAAGGGTACCAGTCTTGTCGGGGATTGGGAACCCTTCGCGAGAATGTCCAAATTTTCAGCGGGATTTCCAAAATGTTGAGAGGAACTCGAATCATGTCAACCTTGGTTTTGAGAATCTCTCCCGGAGTTTGAGAGATTTGGACGTGAAAGGGTACCAGTCTTGTCGGGGATTGGGAACCCTTCGCGAGAATGTCCAAAGTTTCAGCGGGATTTCCAAAATGTTGAGAGGAACTCGAAACATGTCAACCTTGGTTTTGAGAATCTCTCCCGGAGTTTGAGAGATTTGGACGTGAAAGGGTACCAGTCTTGTCGGGGATTGGGAACCCTTCGCGAGAATGTCCAAAGTTTCAGCGGGATTTCCAAAATGTTGAGAGGAACTCGAATCATGTCAACCTTGGTTTTGAGAATCTCTCCCGGAGTTTGAGAGATTTGGACGTGAAAGGGTACCAGTCTTGTCGGGGATTGGGAACCCTTTGCGAGAATGTCCAAAGTTTCAGCGGGATTTCCAAAATGTTGAGAGGAACTCGAAACATGTCAACCTCGGTTTTGAGAATCTCTCCCGGAGTTTGAGAGATTTGGACGTGAAAGGGTACCAGTCTTGTCGGGGATTGGGAACCCTTCGCGAGAATGTCCAAAGTTTCAGCGGGATTTCCAAAATGTTGAGAGGAACTCGAAACATGTCAACCTTGGTTTTGAGAATCTCTCCCGGAGTTTGAGAGATTTGGACGTGAAAGGGTACCAGTCTTGTCGGGGATTGGGAACCCTTCGCGAGAATGTCCAAAGTTTCAGCGGGATTTCCAAAATGTTGAGAGGAACTCGAAACATGTCAACCTTGGTTTTGAGAATCTCTCCCGGAGTTTGAGAGATTTGGACGTGAAAGGGTACCAGTCTTGTCGGGGATTGGGAACCCTTCGCGAGAATGTCCAAACTTTCAGTGGGATTTCCAAAATGTTGAGAAGAACTCGAAACATGTCAACCTCGGTTTTGAGAATCTCTCCCGGAGTTTGAGAGATTTGGACGTGAAAGGGTACCAGTCTTGTCGGGGATTGGGAACCCTTCGCGAGAATGTCCAAACTTTCAGTGGGATTTCCAAAATGTTGAGAAGAACTCGAAACATGTCAACCTTGGTTTTGAGAATCTCTCCCGGAGTTTGAGAGATTTGGACGTGAAAGGGTACCAGTCTTGTCGGGGATTGGGAACCCTTCGCGAGAATGTCCAAAGTTTCAGCGGGATTTCCAAAATGTTGAGAGGAACTCGAAACATGTCAACCTCGGTTTTGAGAATCTCTCCCGGAGTTTGAGAGATTTGGACGTGAAAGGGTACCAGTCTTGTCGGGGATTGGGAACCCTTCGCGAGAATGTCCAAACTTTCAGTGGGATTTCCAAAATGTTGAGAGGAACTCGAAACATGTCAACCTCGGTTTTGAGAATCTCTCCCGGAGGTTGAGAGATTTGGACGTGAAAGGGTACCAGTCTTGTCGGGGATTGGGAACCCTTCGCGAGAATGTCCAAAGTTTCAGCGGGATTTCCAAAATGTGGAGAGGAACTCAAAACATGTCAACCTCGGTTTTGAGAATCTCTCCCGGAGTTTGAGAGATTTGGACGTGAAAGGGTACCAGTCTTGTCGGGGATTCGGAACCCTTCGCGAGAATGTCCAAAGTTTCAGCGGGATTTCCAAAATGTTGAGAGGAACTCGAAACATGTCAACCTCGGTTTTGAGAATCTCTCCCGGAGTTTGAGAGATTTGGACGTGAAAGGGTACCAGTCTTGTCGGGGATTGGGAACCCTTCGCGAGAATGTCCAAAGTTTCAGCGGGATTTCCAAAATGTTGAGAGGAACTCGAAACATGTCAACCTCGGTTTTGAGAATCTCTCCCGGAGTTCGAGAGATTTGGACGTGAAAGGGTACCAGTCTTGTCGGGGATTGGGAACCCTTCGCGAGAATGTCCAAAGTTTCAGCGGGATTTCCAAAATGTTGAGAGGAACTCGAAACATGTCAACCTCGGTTTTGAGAATCTCTCCCGGAGGTTGAGAGATTTGGACGTGAAAGGGTACCAGTCTTGTCGGGGATTGGGAACCCTTCGCGAGAATGTCCAAAGTTTCAGCGGGATTTCCAAAATGTGGAGAGGAACTCGAAACATGTCAACCTCGGTTTTGAGAATCTCTCCCGGAGTTTGAGAGATTTGGACGTGAAAGGGTACCAGTCTTGTCGGGGATTGGGAACCCTTCGCGAGAATGTCCAAAGTTTCAGCGGGATTTCCAAAATGTTGAGAGGAACTCGAAACATGTCAACCTCGGTTTTGAGAATCTCTCCCGGAGTTTGAGAGATTTGGACGTGAAAGGGTACCAGTCTTGTCGGGGATTGGGAACCCTTCGCGAGAATGTCCAAAGTTTCAGCGGGATTTCCAAAATGTTGAGAGGAACTCGAAACATGTCAACCTTGGTTTTGAGAATCTCTCCCAGAGTTTGAGAGATTTGGACGTGAAAGGGTACCAGTCTTGTCGGGGATTGGGAACCCTTCGCGAGAATGTCCAAACTTTCAGTGGGATTTCCAAAATGTTGAGAAGAACTCGAAACATGTCAACCTCGGTTTTGAGAATCTCTCCCGGAGTTTGAGAGATTTGGACGTGAAAGGGTACCAGTCTTGTCGGGGATTGGGAACCCTTCGCGAGAATGTCCAAACTTTCAGTGGGATTTCCAAAATGTTGAGAAGAACTCGAAACATGTCAACCTCGGTTTTGAGAATCTCTCCCGGAGTTTGAGAGATTTGGACGTGAAAGGGTACCAGTCTTGTCGGGGATTGGGAACCCTTCGCGAGAATGTCCAAAGTTTCAGCGGGATTTCCAAAATGTTGAGAGGAACTCGAAACATGTCAACCTCGGTTTTGAGAATCTCTCCCGGAGTTTGAGAGATTTGGACGTGAAAGGGTACCAGTCTTGTCGGGGATTGGGAACCCTTCGCGAGAATGTCCAAAGTTTCAGCGGGATTTCCAAAATGTGGAGAGGAACTCGAAACATGTCAACCTCGGTTTTGAGAATCTCTCCCGGAGGTTGAGAGATTTGGACGTGAAAGGGTACCAGTCTTGTCGGGGATTGGGAACCCTTCGCGAGAATGTCCAAAGTTTCAGCGGGATTTCCAAAATGTTGAGAGGAACTCGAAACATGTCAACCTCGGTTTTGAGAATCTCTCCCGGAGTTTGAGAGATTTGGACGTGAAAGGGTACCAGTCTTGTCGGGGATTGGGAACCCTTCGCGAGAATGTCCAAAGTTTCAGCGGGATTTCCAAAATGTTGAGAGGAACTCGAATCATGTCAACCTTGGTTTTGAGAATCTCTCCCGGAGTTTGAGAGATTTGGACGTGAAAGGGTACCAGTCTTGTCGGGGATTGGGAACCCTTCGCGAGAATGTCCAAAGTTTCAGCGGGATTTCCAAAATGTTGAGAGGAACTCGAAACATGTCAACCTTGGTTTTGAGAATCTCTCCCAGAGTTTGAGAGATTTGGACGTGAAAGGGTACCAGTCTTGTCGGGGATTGGGAACCCTTCGCGAGAATGTCCAAACTTTCAGTGGGATTTCCAAAATGTTGAGAGGAACTCGAAACATGTCAACCTCGGTTTTGAGAATCTCTCCCGGAGGTTGAGAGATTTGGACGTGAAAGGGTACCAGTCTTGTCGGGGATTGGGAACCCTTCGCGAGAATGTCCAAAGTTTCAGCGGGATTTCCAAAATGTGGAGAGGAACTCAAAACATGTCAACCTCGGTTTTGAGAATCTCTCCCGGAGTTTGAGAGATTTGGACGTGAAAGGGTACCACTCTTGTCGGGGATTCGGAACCCTTCGCGAGAATGTCCAAAGTTTCAGCGGGATTTCCAAAATGTTGAGAGGAACTCGAAACATGTCAACCTCGGTTTTGAGAATCTCTCCCGGAGTTTGAGAGATTTGGACGTGAAAGGGTACCAGTCTTGTCGGGGATTGGGAACCCTTCGCGAGAATGTCCAAAGTTTCAGCGGGATTTCCAAAATGTTGAGAGGAACTCGAATCATGTCAACCTTGGTTTTGAGAATCTCTCCCGGAGTTCGAGAGATTTGGACGTGAAAGGGTACCAGTCTTGTCGGGGATAGGGAACCCTTCGCGAGAATGTCCAAAGTTTCAGCGGGATTTCCAAAATGTTGAGAGGAACTCGAAACATGTCAACCTTGGTTTTGAGAATCTCTCCCGGAGGTTGAGAGATTTGGACGTGAAAGGGTACCAGTCTTGTCGGGGATTGGGAACCCTTCGCCAGAATGTCCAAAGTTTCAGCGGGATTTCCAAAATGTTGAAAGGAACTCGAATCATGTCAACCTTGGTTTTGAGAATCTCTCCCGGAGTTTGAGAGATTTGGACGTGAAAGGGTACCAGTCTTGTCGGGGATTGGGAACCCTTCGCGAGAATGTCCAAAGTTTCAGCGGGATTTCCAAAATGTTGAGAGGAACTCGAAACATGTCAAACTTGGTTTTGAGAATCTCTCCCAGAGTTTGAGAGATTTGGACGTGAAAGGGTACCAGTCTTGTCGGGGATTGGGAACCCTTCGCCAGAATGTCCAAAGTTTCAGTGGGATTTCCAAAATGTTGAGAGGAACTCGAAACATGTCAACCTCGGTTTTGAGAATCTCTCCCGGAGGTTGAGAGATTTGGACGTGAAAGGGTACCAGTCTTGTCGGGGATTGGGAACCCTTCGCGAGAATGTCCAAAGTTTCAGCGGGATTTCCAAAATGTTGAGAAGAACTCGAAACATGTCAACCTCGGTTTTGAGAATCTCTCCCGGAGTTTGAGAGATTTGGACGTGAAAGGGTACCAGTCTTGTCGGGGATTGGGAACCCTTCGCGAGAATGTCCAAAGTTTCAGCGGGATTTCCAAAATGTTGAGAGGAACTCGAAACATGTCAACCTTGGTTTTGAGAATCTCTCCCGGAGTTTGAGAGATTTGGACGTGAAAGGGTACCAGTCTTGTCGGGGATTGGGAACCCTTCGCGAGAATGTCCAAAGTTTCAGCGGGATTTCCAAAATGTGGAGAGGAACTCGAAACATGTCAACCTCGGTTTTGAGAATCTCTCCCGGAGTTTGAGAGATTTGGACGTGAAAGGGTACCAGTCTTGTCGGGGATTGGGAACCCTTCGCGAGAATGTCCAAAGTTTCAGCGGGATTTCCAAAATGTTGAGAGGAACTCGAAACATGTCAACCTCGGTTTTGAGAATCTCTCCCGGAGTTTGAGAGATTTGGACGTGAAAGGGTACCAGTCTTGTCGGGGATTGGGAACCCTTCGCGAGAATGTCCAAAGTTTCAGCGGGATTTCCAAAATGTTGAGAGGAACTCGAAACATGTCAACCTTGGTTTTGAGAATCTCTCCCGGAGTTTGAGAGATTTGGACGTGAAAGGGTACCAGTCTTGTCGGGGATTGGGAACCCTTCGCGAGAATGTCCAAACTTTCAGTGGGATTTCCAAAATGTTGAGAGGAACTCGAAACATGTCAACCTTGGTTTTGAGAATCTCTCCCGGAGTTTGAGAGATTTGGACGTGAAAGGGTACCAGTCTTGTCGGGGATTGGGAACCCTTCGCGAGAATGTCCAAAGTTTCAGCGGGATTTCCAAAATGTTGAGAGGAACTCGAAACATGTCAACCTCGGTTTTGAGAATCTCTCCCGGAGTTTGAGAGATTTGGACGTGAAAGGGTACCAGTCTTGTCGGGGATTGGGAACCCTTCGCGAGAATGTCCAAAGTTTCAGCGGGATTTCCAAAATGTTGAGAGGAACTCGAAACATGTCAACCTCGGTTTTGAGAATCTCTCCCGGAGTTTGAGAGATTTGGACGTGAAAGGGTACCAGTCTTGTCGGGGATTGGGAACCCTTCGCGAGAATGTCCAAAGTTTCAGCGGGATTTCCAAAATGTTGAGAGGAACTCGAAACATGTCAACCTTGGTTTTGAGAATCTCTCCCGGAGGTTGAGAGATTTGGACGTGAAAGGGTACCAGTCTTGTCGGGGATTGGGAACCCTTCGCGAGAATGTCCAAAGTTTCAGCGGGATTTCCAAAATGTTGAGAGGAACTCGAAACATGTCAACCTTGGTTTTGAGAATCTCTCCCGGAGTTCGAGAGATTTGGACGTGAAAGGGTACCAGTCTTGTCGGGGATTGGGAACCCTTCGCGAGAATGTCCAAAGTTTCAGTGGGATTTCCAAAATGTTGAGAGGAACTCGAAACATGTCAACCTTGGTTTTGAGAATCTCTCCCGGAGTTTGAGAGATTTGGACGTGAAAGGGTACCAGTCTTGTCGGGGATTGGGAACCCTTCGCGAGAATGTCCAAATTTTCAGCGGGATTTCCAAAATGTTGAGAGGAACTCGAATCATGTCAACCTTGGTTTTGAGAATCTCTCCCGGAGTTTGAGAGATTTGGACGTGAAAGGGTACCAGTCTTGTCGGGGATTGGGAACCCTTCGCGAGAATGTCCAAAGTTTCAGCGGGATTTCCAAAATGTTGAGAGGAACTCGAAACATGTCAACCTCGGTTTTGAGAATCTCTCCCGGAGTTTGAGAGATTTGGACGTGAAAGGGTACCAGTCTTGTCGGGGATTGGGAACCCTTCGCGAGAATGTCCAAAGTTTCAGCGGGATTTCCAAAATGTTGAGAGGAACTCGAAACATGTCAACCTTGGTTTTGAGAATCTCTCCCGGAGTTTGAGAGATTTGGACGTGAAAGGGTACCAGTCTTGTCGGGGATTGGGAACCCTTCGCGAGAATGTCCAAAGTTTCAGCGGGATTTCCAAAATGTTGAGAAGAACTCGAAACATGTCAACCTCGGTTTTGAGAATCTCTCCCGGAGTTTGAGAGATTTGGACGTGAAAGGGTACCAGTCTTGTCGGGGATTGGGAACCCTTCGCGAGAATGTCCAAAGTTTCAGCGGGATTTCCAAAATGTTGAGAGGAACTCGAAACATGTCAACCTTGGTTTTGAGAATCTCTCCCAGAGTTTGAGAGATTTGGACGTGAAAGGGTACCAGTCTTGTCGGGGATTGGGAACCCTTCGCGAGAATGTCCAAACTTTCAGTGGGATTTCCAAAATGTTGAGAGGAACTCGAAACATGTCAACCTTGGTTTTGAGAATCTCTCCCGGAGTTTGAGAGATTTGGACGTGAAAGGGTACCAGTCTTGTCGGGGATTGGGAACCCTTCGCGAGAATGTCCAAGGTTTCAGCGGGATTTCCAAAATGTTGAGAGGAACTCGAAACATGTCAACCTCGGTTTTGAGAATCTCTCCCGGAGTTTGAGAGATTTGGACGTGAAAGGGTACCAGTCTTGTCGGGGATTGGGAACCCTTCGCGAGAATGTCCAAAGTTTCAGCGGGATTTCCAAAATGTTGAGAGGAACTCGAAACATGTCAACCTCGGTTTTGAGAATCTCTCCCGGAGTTTGAGAGATTTGGACGTGAAAGGGTACCAGTCTTGTCGGGGATTGGGAACCCTTCGCGAGAATGTCCAAAGTTTCAGCGGGATTTCCAAAATGTTGAGAGGAACTCGAAACATGTCAACCTCGGTTTTGAGAATCTCTCCCGGAGTTTGAGAGATTTGGACGTGAAAGGGTACCAGTCTTGTCGGGGATTGGGAACCCTTCGCGAGAATGTCCAAAGTTTCAGCGGGATTTCCAAAATGTTGAGAGGAACTCGAAACATGTCAACCTTGGTTTTGAGAATCTCTCCCGGAGTTCGAGAGATTTGGACGTGAAAGGGTACCAGTCTTGTCGGGGATTGGGAACCCTTCGCGAGAATGTCCAAAGTTTCAGCGGGATTTCCAAAATGTGGAGAGGAACTCGAAACATGTCAACCTTGGTTTTGAGAATCTCTCCCGGAGTTTGAGAGATTTGGACGTGAAAGGGTACCAGTCTTGTCGGGGATTGGGAACCCTTCGCGAGAATGTCCAAATTTTCAGCGGGATTTCCAAAATGTTGAGAGGAACTCGAATCATGTCAACCTTGGTTTTGAGAATCTCTCCCGGAGTTTGAGAGATTTGGACGTGAAAGGGTACCAGTCTTGTCGGGGATTGGGAACCCTTCGCGAGAATGTCCAAAGTTTCAGCGGGATTTCCAAAATGTTGAGAGGAACTCGAAACATGTCAACCTCGGTTTTGAGAATCTCTCCCGGAGTTTGAGAGATTTGGACGTGAAAGGGTACCAGTCTTGTCGGGGATTGGGAACCCTTCGCGAGAATGTCCAAAGTTTCAGCGGGATTTCCAAAATGTTGAGAGGAACTCGAAACATGTCAACCTCGGTTTTGAGAATCTCTCCCGGAGTTTGAGAGATTTGGACGTGAAAGGGTACCAGTCTTGTCGGGGATTGGGAACCCTTCGCGAGAATGTCCAAAGTTTCAGCGGGATTTCCAAAATGTTGAGAGGAACTCGAAACATGTCAACCTTGGTTTTGAGAATCTCTCCCGGAGTTCGAGAGATTTGGACGTGAAAGGGTACCAGTCTTGTCGGGGATTGGGAACCCTTCGCGAGAATGTCCAAAGTTTCAGCGGGATTTCCAAAATGTGGAGAGGAACTCGAAACATGTCAACCTTGGTTTTGAGAATCTCTCCCGGAGTTTGAGAGATTTGGACGTGAAAGGGTACCAGTCTTGTCGGGGATTGGGAACCCTTCGCGAGAATGTCCAAATTTTCAGCGGGATTTCCAAAATGTTGAGAGGAACTCGAATCATGTCAACCTTGGTTTTGAGAATCTCTCCCGGAGTTTGAGAGATTTGGACGTGAAAGGGTACCAGTCTTGTCGGGGATTGGGAACCCTTCGCGAGAATGTCCAAAGTTTCAGCGGGATTTCCAAAATGTTGAGAGGAACTCGAAACATGTCAACCTTGGTTTTGAGAATCTCTCCCGGAGTTTGAGAGATTTGGACGTGAAAGGGTACCAGTCTTGTCGGGGATTGGGAACCCTTCGCGAGAATGTCCAAAGTTTCAGCGGGATTTCCAAAATGTTGAGAGGAACTCGAATCATGTCAACCTTGGTTTTGAGAATCTCTCCCGGAGTTTGAGAGATTTGGACGTGAAAGGGTACCAGTCTTGTCGGGGATTGGGAACCCTTTGCGAGAATGTCCAAATTTTCAGCGGGATTTCCAAAATGTTGAGAGGAACTCGAATCATGTCAACCTTGGTTTTGAGAATCTCTCCCGGAGTTTGAGAGATTTGGACGTGAAAGGGTACCAGTCTTGTCGGGGATTGGGAACCCTTCGCGAGAATGTCCAAAGTTTCAGCGGGATTTCCAAAATGTTGAGAGGAACTCGAAACATGTCAACCTTGGTTTTGAGAATCTCTCCCGGAGTTTGAGAGATTTGGACGTGAAAGGGTACCAGTCTTGTCGGGGATTGGGAACCCTTCGCGAGAATGTCCAAAGTTTCAGCGGGATTTCCAAAATGTGGAGAGGAACTCGAATCATGTCAACCTTGGTTTTGAGAATCTCTCCCGGAGTTTGAGAGATTTGGACGTGAAAGGGTACCAGTCTTGTCGGGGATTGGGAACCCTTTGCGAGAATGTCCAAAGTTTCAGCGGGATTTCCAAAATGTTGAGAGGAACTCGAAACATGTCAACCTCGGTTTTGAGAATCTCTCCCGGAGTTTGAGAGATTTGGACGTGAAAGGGTACCAGTCTTGTCGGGGATTGGGAACCCTTCGCGAGAATGTCCAAAGTTTCAGCGGGATTTCCAAAATGTTGAGAGGAACTCGAAACATGTCAACCTTGGTTTTGAGAATCTCTCCCGGAGTTTGAGAGATTTGGACGTGAAAGGGTACCAGTCTTGTCGGGGATTGGGAACCCTTCGCGAGAATGTCCAAAGTTTCAGCGGGATTTCCAAAATGTTGAGAGGAACTCGAAACATGTCAACCTTGGTTTTGAGAATCTCTCCCGGAGTTTGAGAGATTTGGACGTGAAAGGGTACCAGTCTTGTCGGGGATTGGGAACCCTTCGCGAGAATGCCCAAAGTTTCAGCGGGATTTCCAAAATGTTGAGAGGAACTCGAAACATGTCAACCTCGGTTTTGAGAATCTCTCCCGGAGTTTGAGAGATTTGGACGTGAAAGGGTACCAGTCTTGTCGGGGATTGGGAACCCTTCGCGAGAATGTCCAAAGTTTCAGCGGGATTTCCAAAATGTTGAGAGGAACTCGAAACATGTCAACCTTGGTTTTGAGAATCTCTCCCGGAGTTTGAGAGATTTGGACGTGAAAGGGTACCAGTCTTGTCGGGGATTGGGAACCCTTCGCGAGAATGTCCAAAGTTTCAGCGGGATTTCCAAAATGTTGAGAGGAACCCGAAACATGTCAACCTCGGTTTTGAGAATCTCTCCCGGAGTTCGAGAGATTTGGACGTGAAAGGGTACCAGTCTTGTCGGGGATAGGGAACCCTTCGCGAGAATGTCCAAAGTTTCAGCGGGATTTCCAAAATGTTGAGAGGAACTCGAAACATGTCAACCTCGGTTTTGAGAATCTCTCCCGGAGGTTGAGAGATTTGGACGTGAAAGGGTACCAGTCTTGTCGGGGATTGGGAACCCTTCGCGAGAATGTCCAAAGTTTCAGCGGGATTTCCAAAATGTGGAGAGGAACTCGAAACATGTCAACCTCGGTTTTGAGAATCTCTCCCGGAGTTTGAGAGATTTGGACGTGAAAGGGTACCAGTCTTGTCGGGGATTGGGAACCCTTCGCGAGAATGTCCAAAGTTTCAGCGGGATTTCCAAAATGTTGAGAGGAACTCGAAACATGTCAACCTCGGTTTTGAGAATCTCTCCCGGAGTTTGAGAGATTTGGACGTGAAAGGGTACCAGTCTTGTCGGGGATTGGGAACCCTTCGCGAGAATGTCCAAAGTTTCAGCGGGATTTCCGAAATGTTGAGAGGAACTCGAAACATGTCAACCTTGGTTTTGAGAATCTCTCCCGGAGTTTGAGAGATTTGGACGTGAAAGGGTACCAGTCTTGTCGGGGATTGGGAACCCTTCGCGAGAATGTCCAAACTTTCAGTGGGATTTCCAAAATGTTGAGAAGAACTCGAAACATGTCAACCTTGGTTTTGAGAATCTCTCCCGGAGTTTGAGAGATTTGGACGTGAAAGGGTACCAGTCTTGTCGGGGATTGGGAACCCTTCGCGAGAATGTCCAAAGTTTCAGCGGGATTTCCAAAATGTTGAGAGGAACTCGAAACATGTCAACCTCGGTTTTGAGAATCTCTCCCGGAGTTTGAGAGATTTGGACGTGAAAGGGTACCAGTCTTGTCGGGGATTGGGAACCCTTCGCGAGAATGTCCAAAGTTTCAGCGGGATTTCCAAAATGTGGAGAGGAACTCGAAACATGTCAACCTCGGTTTTGAGAATCTCTCCCGGAGGTTGAGAGATTTGGACGTGAAAGGGTACCAGTCTTGTCGGGGATTGGGAACCCTTCGCGAGAATGTCCAAAGTTTCAGCGGGATTTCCAAAATGTTGAGAGGAACTCGAAACATGTCAACCTCGGTTTTGAGAATCTCTCCCGGAGTTTGAGAGATTTGGACGTGAAAGGGTACCAGTCTTGTCGGGGATTGGGAACCCTTCGCGAGAATGTCCAAAGTTTCAGCGGGATTTCCAAAATGTTGAGAGGAACTCGAATCATGTCAACCTTGGTTTTGAGAATCTCTCCCGGAGTTTGAGAGATTTGGACGTGAAAGGGTACCAGTCTTGTCGGGGATTGGGAACCCTTCGCGAGAATGTCCAAAGTTTCAGCGGGATTTCCAAAATGTTGAGAGGAACTCGAAACATGTCAACCTTGGTTTTGAGAATCTCTCCCAGAGTTTGAGAGATTTGGACGTGAAAGGGTACCAGTCTTGTCGGGGATTGGGAACCCTTCGCGAGAATGTCCAAACTTTCAGTGGGATTTCCAAAATGTTGAGAGGAACTCGAAACATGTCAACCTTGGTTTTGAGAATCTCTCCCGGAGGTTGAGAGATTTGGACGTGAAAGGGTACCAGTCTTGTCGGGGATTGGGAACCCTTCGCGAGAATGTCCAAAGTTTCAGCGGGATTTCCAAAATGTGGAGAGGAACTCAAAACATGTCAACCTCGGTTTTGAGAATCTCTCCCGGAGTTTGAGAGATTTGGACGTGAAAGGGTACCAGTCTTGTCGGGGATTCGGAACCCTTCGCGAGAATGTCCAAAGTTTCAGCGGGATTTCCAAAATGTTGAGAGGAACTCGAAACATGTCAACCTCGGTTTTGAGAATCTCTCCCGGAGTTTGAGAGATTTGGACGTGAAAGGGTACCAGTCTTGTCGGGGATTGGGAACCCTTCGCGAGAATGTCCAAAGTTTCAGCGGGATTTCCAAAATGTTGAGAGGAACTCGAATCATGTCAACCTTGGTTTTGAGAATCTCTCCCGGAGTTCGAGAGATTTGGACGTGAAAGGGTACCAGTCTTGTCGGGGATAGGGAACCCTTCGCGAGAATGTCCAAAGTTTCAGCGGGATTTCCAAAATGTTGAGAGGAACTCGAAACATGTCAACCTTGGTTTTGAGAATCTCTCCCGGAGGTTGAGAGATTTGGACGTGAAAGGGTACCAGTCTTGTCGGGGATTGGGAACCCTTCGCCAGAATGTCCAAAGTTTCAGCGGGATTTCCAAAATGTTGAGAGGAACTCGAATCATGTCAACCTTGGTTTTGAGAATCTCTCCCGGAGTTTGAGAGATTTGGACGTGAAAGGGTACCAGTCTTGTCGGGGATTGGGAACCCTTCGCGAGAATGTCCAAAGTTTCAGCGGGATTTCCAAAATGTTGAGAGGAACTCGAAACATGTCAACCTTGGTTTTGAGAATCTCTCCCAGAGTTTGAGAGATTTGGACGTGAAAGGGTACCAGTCTTGTCGGGGATTGGGAACCCTTCGCGAGAATGTCCAAACTTTCAGTGGGATTTCCAAAATGTTGAGAGGAACTCGAAACATGTCAACCTCGGTTTTGAGAATCTCTCCCGGAGGTTGAGAGATTTGGACGTGAAAGGGTACCAGTCTTGTCGGGGATTGGGAACCCTTCGCGAGAATGTCCAAAGTTTCAGCGGGATTTCCAAAATGTGGAGAGGAACTCAAAACATGTCAACCTCGGTTTTGAGAATCTCTCCCGGAGTTTGAGAGATTTGGACGTGAAAGGGTACCAGTCTTGTCGGGGATTCGGAACCCTTCGCGAGAATGTCCAAAGTTTCAGCGGGATTTCCAAAATGTTGAGAGGAACTCGAAACATGTCAACCTCGGTTTTGAGAATCTCTCCCGGAGTTTGAGAGATTTGGACGTGAAAGGGTACCAGTCTTGTCGGGGATTGGGAACCCTTCGCGAGAATGTCCAAAGTTTCAGCGGGATTTCCAAAATGTTGAGAGGAACTCGAATCATGTCAACCTTGGTTTTGAGAATCTCTCCCGGAGTTCGAGAGATTTGGACGTGAAAGGGTACCAGTCTTGTCGGGGATAGGGAACCCTTCGCGAGAATGTCCAAAGTTTCAGCGGGATTTCCAAAATGTTGAGAGGAACTCGAAACATGTCAACCTTGGTTTTGAGAATCTCTCCCGGAGGTTGAGAGATTTGGACGTGAAAGGGTACCAGTCTTGTCGGGGATTGGGAACCCTTCGCCAGAATGTCCAAAGTTTCAGCGGGATTTCCAAAATGTTGAAAGGAACTCGAATCATGTCAACCTTGGTTTTGAGAATCTCTCCCGGAGTTTGAGAGATTTGGACGTGAAAGGGTACCAGTCTTGTCGGGGATTGGGAACCCTTCGCGAGAATGTCCAAAGTTTCAGCGGGATTTCCAAAATGTTGAGAGGAACTCGAAACATGTCAACCTTGGTTTTGAGAATCTCTCCCAGAGTTTGAGAGATTTGGACGTGAAAGGGTACCAGTCTTGTCGGGGATTGGGAACCCTTCGCGAGAATGTCCAAACTTTCAGTGGGATTTCCAAAATGTTGAGAGGAACTCGAAACATGTCAACCTCGGTTTTGAGAATCTCTCCCGGAGGTTGAGAGATTTGGACGTGAAAGGGTACCAGTCTTGTCGGGGATTGGGAACCCTTCACGAGAATGTCCAAAGTTTCAGCGGGATTTCCAAAATGTGGAGAGGAACTCGAAACATGTCAACCTCGGTTTTGAGAATCTCTCCCGGAGTTTGAGAGATTTGGACGTGAAAGGGTACCAGTCTTGTCGGGGATTGGGAACCCTTCGCGAGAATGTCCAAAGTTTCAGCGGGATTTCCAAAATGTTGAGAGGAACTCGAAACATGTCAACCTCGGTTTTCAGAATCTCTCCCGGAGTTTGAGAGATTTGGACGTGAAAGGGTACCAGTCTTGTCGGGGATTGGGAACCCTTCGCGAGAATGTCCAAAGTTTCAGCGGGATTTCCAAAATGTTGAGAAGAACTCGAAACATGTCAACCTCGGTTTTGAGAATCTCTCCCGGAGTTTGAGAGATTTGGACGTGAAAGGGTACCAGTCTTGTCGGGGATTGGGAACCCTTCGCGAGAATGTCCAAAGTTTCAGCGGGATTTCCAAAATGTTGAGAGGAACTCGAAACATGTCAACCTTGGTTTTGATAATCTCTCCCAGAGTTTGAGAGATTTGGACGTGAAAGGGTACCAGTCTTGTCGGGGATTGGGAACCCTTCGCGAGAATGTCCAAACTTTCAGTGGGATTTCCAAAATGTTGAGAAGAACTCGAAACATGTCAACCTTGGTTTTGAGAATCTCTCCCGGAGTTTGAGAGATTTGGACGTGAAAGGGTACCAGTCTTGTCGGGGATTGGGAACCCTTCGCGAGAATGTCCAAAGTTTCAGCGGGATTTCCAAAATGTTGAGAAGAACTCGAAACATGTCAACCTCGGTTTTGAGAATCTCTCCCGGAGTTTGAGAGATTTGGACGTGAAAGGGTACCAGTCTTGTCGGGGATTGGGAACCCTTCGCGAGAATGTCCAAAGTTTCAGCGGGATTTCCAAAATGTTGAGAGGAACTCGAAACATGTCAACCTTGGTTTTGAGAATCTCTCCCGGAGTTTGAGAGATTTGGACGTGAAAGGGTACCAGTCTTGTCGGGGATTGGGAACCCTTCGCGAGAATGTCCAAAGTTTCAGCGGGATTTCCAAAATGTGGAGAGGAACTCGAAACATGTCAACCTCGGTTTTGAGAATCTCTCCCGGAGTTTGAGAGATTTGGACGTGAAAGGGTACCAGTCTTGTCGGGGATTGGGAACCCTTCGCGAGAATGTCCAAAGTTTCAGCGGGATTTCCAAAATGTTGAGAGGAACTCGAAACATGTCAACCTCGGTTTTGAGAATCTCTCCCGGAGTTTGAGAGATTTGGACGTGAAAGGGTACCAGTCTTGTCGGGGATTGGGAACCCTTCGCGAGAATGTCCAAAGTTTCAGCGGGATTTCCAAAATGTTGAGAGGAACTCGAAACATGTCAACCTTGGTTTTGAGAATCTCTCCCAGAGTTTGAGAGATTTGGACGTGAAAGGGTACCAGTCTTGTCGGGGATTGGGAACCCTTCGCGAGAATGTCCAAACTTTCAGTGGGATTTCCAAAATGTTGAGAGGAACTCGAAACATGTCAACCTTGGTTTTGAGAATCTCTCCCGGAGTTTGAGAGATTTGGACGTGAAAGGGTACCAGTCTTGTCGGGGATTGGGAACCCTTCGCGAGAATGTCCAAAGTTTCAGCGGGATTTCCAAAATGTTGAGAGGAACTCGAAACATGTCAACCTCGGTTTTGAGAATCTCTCCCGGAGTTTGAGAGATTTGGACGTGAAAGGGTACCAGTCTTGTCGGGGATTGGGAACCCTTCGCGAGAATGTCCAAAGTTTCAGCGGGATTTCCAAAATGTTGAGAGGAACTCGAAACATGTCAACCTCGGTTTTGAGAATCTCTCCCGGAGTTTGAGAGATTTGGACGTGAAAGGGTACCAGTCTTGTCGGGGATTGGGAACCCTTCGCGAGAATGTCCAAAGTTTCAGCGGGATTTCCAAAATGTGGAGAGGAACTCGAAACATGTCAACCTTGGTTTTGAGAATCTCTCCCGGAGTTTGAGAGATTTGGACGTGAAAGGGTACCAGTCTTGTCGGGGATTGGGAACCCTTCGCGAGAATGTCCAAAGTTTCAGCGGGATTTCCAAAATGTTGAGAGGAACTCGAAACATGTCAACCTCGGTTTTGAGAATCTCTCCCGGAGGTTGAGAGATTTGGACGTGAAAGGGTACCAGTCTTGTCGGGGATTGGGAACCCTTCGCGAGAATGTCCAAAGTTTCAGCGGGATTTCCAAAATGTTGAGAGGAACTCGAATCATGTCAACCTTGGTTTTGAGAATCTCTCCCGGAGTTTGAGAGATTTGGACGTGAAAGGGTACCAGTCTTGTCGGGGATTGGGAACCCTTCGCGAGAATGTCCAAAGTTTCAGCGGGATTTCCAAAATGTTGAGAGGAACTCGAAACATGTCAACCTTGGTTTTGAGAATCTCTCCCAGAGTTTGAGAGATTTGGACGTGAAAGGGTACCAGTCTTGTCGGGGATTGGGAACCCTTCGCGAGAATGTCCAAACTTTCAGTGGGATTTCCAAAATGTTGAGAGGAACTCGAAACATGTCAACCTCGGTTTTGAGAATCTCTCCCGGAGGTTGAGAGATTTGGACGTGAAAGGGTACCAGTCTTGTCGGGGATTGGGAACCCTTCGCGAGAATGTCCAAAGTTTCAGCGGGATTTCCAAAATGTGGAGAGGAACTCAAAACATGTCAACCTCGGTTTTGAGAATCTCTCCCGGAGTTTGAGAGATTTGGACGTGAAAGGGTACCAGTCTTGTCGGGGATTCGGAACCCTTCGCGAGAATGTCCAAAGTTTCAGCGGGATTTCCAAAATGTTGAGAGGAACTCGAAACATGTCAACCTCGGTTTTGAGAATCTCTCCCGGAGTTTGAGAGATTTGGACGTGAAAGGGTACCAGTCTTGTCGGGGATTGGGAACCCTTCGCGAGAATGTCCAAAGTTTCAGCGGGATTTCCAAAATGTTGAGAGGAACTCGAATCATGTCAACCTTGGTTTTGAGAATCTCTCCCGGAGTTCGAGAGATTTGGACGTGAAAGGGTACCAGTCTTGTCGGGGATAGGGAACCCTTCGCGAGAATGTCCAAAGTTTCAGCGGGATTTCCAAAATGTTGAGAGGAACTCGAAACATGTCAACCTTGGTTTTGAGAATCTCTCCCGGAGGTTGAGAGATTTGGACGTGAAAGGGTACCAGTCTTGTCGGGGATTGGGAACCCTTCGCCAGAATGTCCAAAGTTTCAGCGGGATTTCCAAAATGTTGAAAGGAACTCGAATCATGTCAACCTCGGTTTTGAGAATCTCTCCCGGAGGTTGAGAGATTTGGACGTGAAAGGGTACCAGTCTTGTCGGGGATTGGGAACCCTTCGCGAGAATGTCCAAAGTTTCAGCGGGATTTCCAAAATGTTGAGAGGAACTCGAATCATGTCAACCTTGGTTTTGAGAATCTCTCCCGGAGTTTGAGAGATTTGGACGTGAAAGGGTACCAGTCTTGTCGGGGATTGGGAACCCTTCGCGAGAATGTCCAAAGTTTCAGCGGGATTTCCAAAATGTTGAGAGGAACTCGAAACATGTCAACCTTGGTTTTGAGAATCTCTCCCAGAGTTTGAGAGATTTGGACGTGAAAGGGTACCAGTCTTGTCGGGGATTGGGAACCCTTCGCGAGAATGTCCAAACTTTCAGTGGGATTTCCAAAATGTTGAGAGGAACTCGAAACATGTCAACCTCGGTTTTGAGAATCTCTCCCGGAGGTTGAGAGATTTGGACGTGAAAGGGTACCAGTCTTGTCGGGGATTGGGAACCCTTCGCGAGAATGTCCAAAGTTTCAGCGGGATTTCCAAAATGTGGAGAGGAACTCAAAACATGTCAACCTCGGTTTTGAGAATCTCTCCCGGAGTTTGAGAGATTTGGACGTGAAAGGGTACCAGTCTTGTCGGGGATTCGGAACCCTTCGCGAGAATGTCCAAAGTTTCAGCGGGATTTCCAAAATGTTGAGAGGAACTCGAAACATGTCAACCTCGGTTTTGAGAATCTCTCCCGGAGTTTGAGAGATTTGGACGTGAAAGGGTACCAGTCTTGTCGGGGATTGGGAACCCTTCGCGAGAATGTCCAAAGTTTCAGCGGGATTTCCAAAATGTTGAGAGGAACTCGAAACATGTCAACCTTGGTTTTGAGAATCTCTCCCGGAGGTTGAGAGATTTGGACGTGAAAGGGTACCAGTCTTGTCGGGGATTGGGAACCCTTCGCCAGAATGTCCAAAGTTTCAGCGGGATTACCAAAATGTTGAAAGGAACTCGAATCATGTCAACCTTGGTTTTGAGAATCTCTCCCGGAGTTTGAGAGATTTGGACGTGAAAGGGTACCAGTCTTGTCGGGGATTGGGAACCCTTCGCGAGAATGTCCAAAGTTTCAGCGGGATTTCCAAAATGTTGAGAGGAACTCGAAACATGTCAACCTTGGTTTTGAGAATCTCTCCCAGAGTTTGAGAGATTTGGACGTGAAAGGGTACCAGTCTTGTCGGGGATTGGGAACCCTTCGCGAGAATGTCCAAACTTTCAGTGGGATTTCCAAAATGTTGAGAGGAACTCGAAACATGTCAACCTCGGTTTTGAGAATCTCTCCCGGAGGTTGAGAGATTTGGACGTGAAAGGGTACCAGTCTTGTCGGGGATTGGGAACCCTTCGCGAGAATGTCCAAAGTTTCAGCGGGATTTCCAAAATGTGGAGAGGAACTCGAAACATGTCAACCTCGGTTTTGAGAATCTCTCCCGGAGTTTGAGAGATTTGGACGTGAAAGGGTACCAGTCTTGTCGGGGATTGGGAACCCTTCGCGAGAATGTCCAAAGTTTCAGCGGGATTTCCAAAATGTTGAGAGGAACTCGAAACATGTCAACCTCGGTTTTGAGAATCTCTCCCGGAGTTTGAGAGATTTGGACGTGAAAGGGTACCAGTCTTGTCGGGGATTGGGAACCCTTCGCGAGAATGTCCAAAGTTTCAGCGGGATTTCCAAAATGTTGAGAGGAACTCGAAACATGTCAACCTCGGTTTTGAGAATCTCTCCCGGAGTTTGAGAGATTTGGACGTGAAAGGGTACCAGTCTTGTCGGGGATTGGGAACCCTTCGCGAGAATGTCCAAAGTTTCAGCGGGATTTCCAAAATGTTGAGAGGAACTCGAAACATGTCAACCTTGGTTTTGAGAATCTCTCCCAGAGTTTGAGAGATTTGGACGTGAAAGGGTACCAGTCTTGTCGGGGATTGGGAACCCTTCGCGAGAATGTCCAAACTTTCAGTGGGATTTCCAAAATGTTGAGAAGAACTCGAAACATGTCAACCTTGGTTTTGAGAATCTCTCCCGGAGTTTGAGAGATTTGGACGTGAAAGGGTACCAGTCTTGTCGGGGATTGGGAACCCTTCGCGAGAATGTCCAAAGTTTCAGCGGGATTTCCAAAATGTTGAGAAGAACTCGAAACATGTCAACCTCGGTTTTGAGAATCTCTCCCGGAGTTTGAGAGATTTGGACGTGAAAGGGTACCAGTCTTGTCGGGGATTGGGAACCCTTCGCGAGAATGTCCAAAGTTTCAGCGGGATTTCCAAAATGTTGAGAGGAACTCGAAACATGTCAACCTTGGTTTTGAGAATCTCTCCCGGAGTTTGAGAGATTTGGACGTGAAAGGGTACCAGTCTTGTCGGGGATTGGGAACCCTTCGCGAGAATGTCCAAAGTTTCAGCGGGATTTCCAAAATGTGGAGAGGAACTCGAAACATGTCAACCTCGGTTTTGAGAATCTCTCCCGGAGTTTGAGAGATTTGGACGTGAAAGGGTACCAGTCTTGTCGGGGATTGGGAACCCTTCGCGAGAATGTCCAAAGTTTCAGCGGGATTTCCAAAATGTTGAGAGGAACTCGAAACATGTCAACCTCGGTTTTGAGAATCTCTCCCGGAGTTTGAGAGATTTGGACGTGAAAGGGTACCAGTCTTGTCGGGGATTGGGAACCCTTCGCGAGAATGTCCAAAGTTTCAGCGGGATTTCCAAAATGTTGAGAGGAACTCGAAACATGTCAACCTTGGTTTTGAGAATCTCTCCCAGAGTTTGAGAGATTTGGACGTGAAAGGGTACCAGTCTTGTCGGGGATTGGGAACCCTTCGCGAGAATGTCCAAACTTTCAGTGGGATTTCCAAAATGTTGAGAGGAACTCGAAACATGTCAACCTTGGTTTTGAGAATCTCTCCCGGAGTTTGAGAGATTTGGACGTGAAAGGGTACCAGTCTTGTCGGGGATTGGGAACCCTTCGCGAGAATGTCCAAAGTTTCAGCGGGATTTCCAAAATGTTGAGAGGAACTCGAAACATGTCAACCTCGGTTTTGAGAATCTCTCCCGGAGTTTGAGAGATTTGGACGTGAAAGGGTACCAGTCTTGTCGGGGATTGGGAACCCTTCGCGAGAATGTCCAAAGTTTCAGCGGGATTTCCAAAATGTTGAGAGGAACTCGAAACATGTCAACCTCGGTTTTGAGAATCTCTCCCGGAGTTTGAGAGATTTGGACGTGAAAGGGTACCAGTCTTGTCGGGGATTGGGAACCCTTCGCGAGAATGTCCAAAGTTTCAGCGGGATTTCCAAAATGTTGAGAGGAACTCGAAACATGTCAACCTTGGTTTTGAGAATCTCTCCCGGAGGTTGAGAGATTTGGACGTGAAAGGGTACCAGTCTTGTCGGGGATTGGGAACCCTTCGCGAGAATGTCCAAAGTTTCAGCGGGATTTCCAAAATGTTGAGAGGAACTCGAAACATGTCAACCTTGGTTTTGAGAATCTCTCCCGGAGTTCGAGAGATTTGGACGTGAAAGGGTACCAGTCTTGTCGGGGATTGGGAACCCTTCGCGAGAATGTCCAAAGTTTCAGCGGGATTTCCAAAATGTTGAGAGGAACTCGAAACATGTCAACCTTGGTTTTGAGAATCTCTCCCGGAGTTTGAGAGATTTGGACGTGAAAGGGTACCAGTCTTGTCGGGGATTGGGAACCCTTCGCGAGAATGTCCAAATTTTCAGCGGGATTTCCAAAATGTTGAGAGGAACTCGAATCATGTCAACCTTGGTTTTGAGAATCTCTCCCGGAGTTTGAGAGATTTGGACGTGAAAGGGTACCAGTCTTGTCGGGGATTGGGAACCCTTCGCGAGAATGTCCAAAGTTTCAGCGGGATTTCCAAAATGTTGAGAGGAACTCGAAACATGTCAACCTTGGTTTTGAGAATCTCTCCCGGAGTTTGAGAGATTTGGACGTGAAAGGGTACCAGTCTTGTCGGGGATTGGGAACCCTTCGCGAGAATGTCCAAAGTTTCAGCGGGATTTCCAAAATGTTGAGAGGAACTCGAATCATGTCAACCTTGGTTTTGAGAATCTCTCCCGGAGTTTGAGAGATTTGGACGTGAAAGGGTACCAGTCTTGTCGGGGATTGGGAACCCTTTGCGAGAATGTCCAAAGTTTCAGCGGGATTTCCAAAATGTTGAGAGGAACTCGAAACATGTCAACCTCGGTTTTGAGAATCTCTCCCGGAGTTTGAGAGATTTGGACGTGAAAGGGTACCAGTCTTGTCGGGGATTGGGAACCCTTCGCGAGAATGTCCAAAGTTTCAGCGGGATTTCCAAAATGTTGAGAGGAACTCGAAACATGTCAACCTTGGTTTTGAGAATCTCTCCCGGAGTTTGAGAGATTTGGACGTGAAAGGGTACCAGTCTTGTCGGGGATTGGGAACCCTTCGCGAGAATGTCCAAAGTTTCAGCGGGATTTCCAAAATGTGGAGAGGAACTCGAAACATGTCAACCTTGGTTTTGAGAATCTCTCCCGGAGTTCGAGAGATTTGGACGTGAAAGGGTACCAGTCTTGTCGGGGATTGGGAACCCTTCGCGAGAATGCCCAAAGTTTCAGCGGGATTTCCAAAATGTTGAGAGGAACTCGAAACATGTCAACCTCGGTTTTGAGAATCTCTCCCGGAGTTTGAGAGATTTGGACGTGAAAGGGTACCAGTCTTGTCGGGGATTGGGAACCCTTCGCGAGAATGTCCAAAGTTTCAGCGGGATTTCCAAAATGTTGAGAGGAACTCGAAACATGTCAACCTTGGTTTTGAGAATCTCTCCCGGAGTTTGAGAGATTTGGACGTGAAAGGGTACCAGTCTTGTCGGGGATTGGGAACCCTTCGCGAGAATGTCCAAAGTTTCAGCGGGATTTCCAAAATGTTGAGAGGAACTCGAAACATGTCAACCTCGGTTTTGAGAATCTCTCCCGGAGTTCGAGAGATTTGGACGTGAAAGGGTACCAGTCTTGTCGGGGATAGGGAACCCTTCGCGAGAATGTCCAAAGTTTCAGCGGGATTTCCAAAATGTTGAGAGGAACTCGAAACATGTCAACCTCGGTTTTGAGAATCTCTCCCGGAGTTTGAGAGATTTGGACGTGAAAGGGTACCAGTCTTGTCGGGGATTGGGAACCCTTCGCGAGAATGTCCAAAGTTTCAGCGGGATTTCCAAAATGTGGAGAGGAACTCGAAACATGTCAACCTCGGTTTTGAGAATCTCTCCCGGAGTTTGAGAGATTTGGACGTGAAAGGGTACCAGTCTTGTCGGGGATTGGGAACCCTTCGCGAGAATGTCCAAAGTTTCAGCGGGATTTCCAAAATGTTGAGAGGAACTCGAAACATGTCAGCCTCGGTTTTGAGAATCTCTCCCGGAGTTTGAGAGATTTGGACGTGAAAGGGTACCAGTCTTGTCGGGGATTGGGAACCCTTCGCGAGAATGTCCAAAGTTTCAGCGGGATTTCCAAAATGTTGAGAGGAACTCGAATCATGTCAACCTTGGTTTTGAGAATCTCTCCCGGAGTTTGAGAGATTTGGACGTGAAAGGGTACCAGTCTTGTCGGGGATTGGGAACCCTTCGCGAGAATGTCCAAAGTTTCAGCGGGATTTCCAAAATGTTGAGAGGAACTCGAAACATGTCAACCTTGGTTTTGAGAATCTCTCCCGGAGTTTGAGAGATTTGGACGTGAAAGGGTACCAGTCTTGTCGGGGATAGGGAACCCTTCGCGAGAATGTCCAAAGTTTCAGCGGGATTTCCAAAATGTTGAGAGGAACTCGAAACATGTCAACCTTGGTTTTGAGAATCTCTCCCGGAGGTTTAGAGATTTGGACGTGAAAGGGTACCAGTCTTGTCGGGGATTGGGAACCCTTCGCCAGAATGTCCAAAGTTTCAGCGGGATTTCCAAAATGTTGAGAGGAACTCGAAACATGTCAACCTCGGTTTTGAGAATCTCTCCCGGAGTTTGAGAGATTTGGACGTGAAAGGGTACCAGTCTTGTCGGGGATTGGGAACCCTTCGCGAGAATGTCCAAAGTTTCAGCGGGATTTCCAAAATGTGGAGAGGAACTCGAAACATGTCAACCTCGGTTTTGAGAATCTCTCCCGGAGTTTGAGAGATTTGGACGTGAAAGGGTACCAGTCTTGTCGGGGATTGGGAACCCTTCGCGAGAATGTCCAAAGTTTCAGCGGGATTTCCAAAATGTTGAGAGGAACTCGAAACATGTCAACCTCGGTTTTGAGAATCTCTCCCGGAGTTTGAGAGATTTGGACGTGAAAGGGTACCAGTCTTGTCGGGGATTGGGAACCCTTCGCGAGAATGTCCAAAGTTTCAGCGGGATTTCCAAAATGTTGAGAGGAACTCGAAACATGTCAACCTCGGTTTTGAGAATCTCTCCCGGAGTTTGAGAGATTTGGACGTGAAAGGGTACCAGTCTTGTCGGGGATTGGGAACCCTTCGCGAGAATGTCCAAAGTTTCAGCGGGATTTCCAAAATGTTGAGAGGAACTCGAAACATGTCAACCTTGGTTTTGAGAATCTCTCCCAGAGTTTGAGAGATTTGGACGTGAAAGGGTACCAGTCTTGTCGGGGATTGGGAACCCTTCGCGAGAATGTCCAAACTTTCAGTGGGATTTCCAAAATGTTGAGAAGAACTCGAAAGATGTCAACCTTGGTTTTGAGAATCTCTCCCGGAGTTTGAGAGATTTGGACGTGAAAGGGTACCAGTCTTGTCGGGGATTGGGAACCCTTCGCGAGAATGTCCAAAGTTTCAGCGGGATTTCCAAAATGTTGAGAAGAACTCGAAACATGTCAACCTCGGTTTTGAGAATCTCTCCCGGAGTTTGAGAGATTTGGACGTGAAAGGGTACCAGTCTTGTCGGGGATTGGGAACCCTTCGCGAGAATGTCCAAAGTTTCAGCGGGATTTCCAAAATGTTGAGAGGAACTCGAAACATGTCAACCTCGGTTTTGAGAATCTCTCCCGGAGTTTGAGAGATTTGGACGTGAAAGGGTACCAGTCTTGTCGGGGATTGGGAACCCTTCGCCAGAATGTCCAAAGTTTCAGCGGGATTTCCAAAATGTTGAGAGGAACTCGAAACATGTCAACCTTGGTTTTGAGAATCTCTCCCGGAGTTTGAGAGATTTGGACGTGAAAGGGTACCAGTCTTGTCGGGGATTGGGAACCCTTCGCGAGAATGTCCAAACTTTCAGTGGGATTTCCAAAATGTTGAGAGGAACTCGAAACATGTCAACCTCGGTTTTGAGAATCTCTCCCGGAGGTTGAGAGATTTGGACGTGAAAGGGTACCAGTCTTGTCGGGGATTGGGAACCCTTCGCGAGAATGTCCAAAGTTTCAGCGGGATTTCCAAAATGTGGAGAGGAACTCGAAACATGTCAACCTCGGTTTTGAGAATCTCTCCCGGAGTTTGAGAGATTTGGACGTGAAAGGGTAACAGTCTTGTCGGGGATTGGGAACCCTTCGCGAGAATGTCCAAAGTTTCAGCGGGATTTCCAAAATGTTGAGAGGAACTCGAAACATGTCAACCTCGGTTTTGAGAATCTCTCCCGGAGTTTGAGAGATTTGGACGTGAAAGGGTACCAGTCTTGTCGGGGATTGGGAACCCTTCGCGAGAATGTCCAAAGTTTCAGCGGGATTTCCAAAATGTTGAGAGGAACTCGAATCATGTCAACCTTGGTTTTGAGAATCTCTCCCGGAGTTCGAGAGATTTGGACGTGAAAGGGTACCAGTCTTGTCGGGGATTGGGAACCCTTCGCGAGAATGTCCAAAGTTTCAGCGGGATTTCCAAAATGTTGAGAGGAACTCGAAACATGTCAACCTTGGTTTTGAGAATCTCTCCCAGAGTTTGAGAGATTTGGACGTGAAAGGGTACCAGTCTTGTCGGGGATTGGGAACCCTTCGAGAGAATGTCCAAACTTTCAGTGGGATTTCCAAAATGTTGAGAGGAACTCGAAACATGTCAACCTTGGTTTTGAGAATCTCTCCCGGAGTTTGAGAGATTTGGACGTGAAAGGGTACCAGTCTTGTCGGGGATTGGGAACCCTTCGCGAGAATGTCCAAAGTTTCAGCGGGATTTCCAAAATGTTGAGAAGAACTCGAAACATGTCAACCTCGGTTTTGAGAATCTCTCCCGGAGTTTGAGAGATTTGGACGTGAAAGGGTACCAGTCTTGTCGGGGATTGGGAACCCTTCGCGAGAATGTCCAAAGTTTCAGCGGGATTTCCAAAATGTTGAGAGGAACTCGAAACATGTCAACCTCGGTTTTGAGAATCTCTCCCGGAGTTTGAGAGATTTGGACGTGAAAGGGTACCAGTCTTGTCGGGGATTGGGAACCCTTCGCGAGAATGTCCAAAGTTTCAGCGGGATTTCCAAAATGTTGAGAGGAACTCGAAACATGTCAACCTTGGTTTTGAGAATCTCTCCCGGAGTTTGAGAGATTTGGACGTGAAAGGGTACCAGTCTTGTCGGGGATTGGGAACCCTTCGCGAGAATGTCCAAAGTTTCAGCGGGATTTACAAAATGTTGAGAGGAACTCGAAACATGTCAACCTCGGTTTTGAGAATCTCTCCAGGAGTTTGAGAGATTTGGACGTGAAAGGGTACCAGTCTTGTCGGGGATTGGGAACCCTTCGCGAGAATGTCCAAAGTTTCAGCGGGATTTCCAAAATGTTGAGAGGAACTCGAAACATGTCAACCTTGGTTTTGAGAATCTCTCCCGGAGTTTGAGAGATTTGGACGTGAAAGGGTACCAGTCTTGTCGGGGATTGGGAACCCTTCGCGAGAATGTCCAAAGTTTCAGCGGGATTTCCAAAATGTTGAGAGGAACTCGAAACACGTCAAGCTCGGTTTTGAGAATCTCTCCCGGAGTTCGAGAGATTTGGACGTGAAAGGGTACCAGTCTTGTCGGGGATAGGGAACCCTTCGCGAGAATGTCCAAAGTTTCAGCGGGATTTCCAAAATGTTGAGAGGAACTCGAAACATGTCAACCTCGGTTTTGAGAATCTCTCCCGGAGGTTGAGTGATTTGGACGTGAAAGGGTACCAGTCTTGTCGGGGATTGGGAACCCTTCGCGAGAATGTCCAAAGTTTCAGCGGGATTTCCAAAATGTGGAGAGGAACTCGAAACATGTCAACCTCGGTTTTGAGAATCTCTCCCGGAGTTTGAGAGATTTGGACGTGAAAGGGTACCAGTCTTGTCGGGGATTGGGAACCCTTCGCGAGAATGTCCAAAGTTTCAGCGGGATTTCCAAAATGTTGAGAGGAACTCGAATCATGTCAACCTTGGTTTTGAGAATCTCTCCCGGAGTTTGAGAGATTTGGACGTGAAAGGGTACCAGTCTTGTCGGGGATTGGGAACCCTTCGCGAGAATGTCCAAAGTTTCAGCGGGATTTCCAAAATGTTGAGAGGAACTCGAAACATGTCAACCTTGGTTTTGAGAATCTCTCCCGGAGTTTGAGAGATTTGGACGTGAAAGGGTACCAGTCTTGTCGGGGATTGGGAACCCTTCGCGAGAATGTCCAAAGTTTCAGCGGGATTTCCAAAATGTTGAGAGGAACTCGAAACATGTCAACATCGGTTTTGAGAATCTCTCCCGGAGTTTGAGAGATTTGGACGTGAAAGGGTACCAGTCTTGTCGGGGATTGGGAACCCTTTGCGAGAATGTCCAAAGTTTCAGCGGGATTTCCAAAATGTTGAGAGGAACTCGAAACATGTCAACCTCGGTTTTGAGAATCTCTCCCGGAGGTTGAGAGATTTGGACGTGAAAGGGTACCAGTCTTGTCGGGGATTGGGAACCCTTCGCGAGAATGTCCAAAGTTTCAGCGGGATTTCCAAAATGTTGAGAGGAACTCGAATCATGTCAACCTTGGTTTTGAGAATCTCTCCCGGAGTTTGAGAGATTTGGACGTGAAAGGGTACCAGTCTTGTCGGGGATTGGGAACCCTTCGCGAGAATGTCCAAAGTTTCAGCGGGATTTCCAAAATGTTGAGAGGAACTCGAAACATGTCAACCTCGGTTTTGAGAATCTCTCCCGGAGTTTGAGAGATTTGGACGTGAAAGGGTACCAGTCTTGTCGGGGATTGGGAACCCTTCGCCAGAATGTCCAAAGTTTCAGCGGGATTTCCAAAATGTTGAGAGGAACTCGAATCATGTCAACCTTGGTTTTGAGAATCTCTCCCGGAGTTTGAGAGATTTGGACGTGAAAGGGTACCAGTCTTGTCGGGGATTGGGAACCCTTCGCGAGAATGTCCAAAGTTTCAGCGGGATTTCCAAAATGTTGAGAGGAACTCGAAACATGTCAACCTTGGTTTTGAGAATCTCTCCCGGAGTTCGAGAGATTTGGACGTGAAAGGGTACCAGTCTTGTCGGGGATTGGGAACCCTTCGCGAGAATGTCCAAAGTTTCAGCGGGATTTCCAAAATGTTGAGAGGAACTCGAAACATGTCAACCTTGGTTTTGAGAATCTCTCCCGGAGTTTGAGAGATTTGGACGTGAAAGGGTACCAGTCTTGTCGGGGATTGGGAACCCTTCGCGAGAATGTCCAAATTTTCAGTGGGATTTCCAAAATGTTGAGAGGAACTCGAATCATGTCAACCTTGGTTTTGAGAATCTCTCCCGGAGTTTGAGAGATTTGGACGTGAAAGGGTACCAGTCTTGTCGGGGATTGGGAACCCTTCGCGAGAATGTCCAAAGTTTCAGCGGGATTTCCAAAATGTTGAGAGGAACTCGAAACATGTCAACCTTGGTTTTGAGAATCTCTCCCGGAGTTTGAGAGATTTGGACGTGAAAGGGTACCAGTCTTGTCGGGGATTGGGAACCCTTCGCCAGAATGTCCAAAGTTTCAGCGGGATTTCCAAAATGTTGAGAGGAACTCGAAACATGTCAACCTTGGTTTTGAGAATCTCTCCCGGAGTTTGAGAGATTTGGACGTGAAAGGGTACCAGTCTTGTCGGGGATTGGGAACCCTTCGCGAGAATGTCCAAAGTTTCAGCGGGATTTCCAAAATGTTGAGAGGAACTCGAAACATGTCAACCTTGGTTTTGAGAATCTCTCCCGGAGTTCGAGAGATTTGGACGTGAAAGGGTACCAGTCTTGTCGGGGATTGGGAACCCTTCGCGAGAATGTCCAAAGTTTCAGCGGGATTTCCAAAATGTTGAGAGGAACTCGAAACATGTCAACCTCGGTTTTGAGAATCTCTCCAGGAGTTTGAGAGATTTGGACGTGAAAGGGTACCAGTCTTGTCGGGGATTGGGAACCCTTCGCGAGAATGTCCAAAGTTTCAGCGGGATTTCCAAAATGTTGAGAGGAACTCGAAACATGTCAACCTTGGTTTTGAGAATCTCTCCCGGAGTTTGAGAGATTTGGACGTGAAAGGGTACCAGTCTTGTCGGGGATTGGGAACCCTTCGCGAGAATGTCCAAAGTTTCAGCGGGATTTCCAAAATGTTGAGAGGAACTCGAAACACGTCAAGCTCGGTTTTGAGAATCTCTCCCGGAGTTCGAGAGATTTGGACGTGAAAGGGTACCAGTCTTGTCGGGGATAGGGAACCCTTCGCGAGAATGTCCAAAGTTTCAGCGGGATTTCCAAAATGTTGAGAGGAACTCGAAACATGTCAACCTCGGTTTTGAGAATCTCTCCCGGAGGTTGAGTGATTTGGACGTGAAAGGGTACCAGTCTTGTCGGGGATTGGGAACCCTTCGCGAGAATGTCCAAAGTTTCAGCGGGATTTCCAAAATGTGGAGAGGAACTCGAAACATGTCAACCTCGGTTTTGAGAATCTCTCCCGGAGTTTGAGAGATTTGGACGTGAAAGGGTACCAGTCTTGTCGGGGATTGGGAACCCTTCGCGAGAATGTCCAAAGTTTCAGCGGGATTTCCAAAATGTTGAGAGGAACTCGAAACATGTCAGCCTCGGTTTTGAGAATCTCTCCCGGAGTTTGAGAGATTTGGACGTGAAAGGGTACCAGTCTTGTCGGGGATTGGGAACCCTTCGCGAGAATGTCCAAAGTTTCAGCGGGATTTCCAAAATGTTGAGAGGAACTCGAATCATGTCAACCTTGGTTTTGAGAATCTCTCCCGGAGTTTGAGAGATTTGGACGTGAAAGGGTACCAGTCTTGTCGGGGATTGGGAACCCTTTGCGAGAATGTCCAAAGTTTCAGCGGGATTTCCAAAATGTTGAGAGGAACTCGAAACATGTCAACCTTGGTTTTGAGAATCTCTCCCAGAGTTTGAGAGATTTGGACGTGAAAGGGTACCAGTCTTGTCGGGGATTGGGAACCCTTCGCGAGAATGTCCAAACTTTCAGTGGGATTTCCAAAATGTTGAGAGGAACTCGAAACATGTCAACCTCGGTTTTGAGAATCTCTCCCGGAGGTTGAGAGATTTGGACGTGAAAGGGTACCAGTCTTGTCGGGGATTGGGAACCCTTCGCGAGAATGTCCAAAGTTTCAGCGGGATTTCCAAAATGTGGAGAGGAACTCAAAACATGTCAACCTCGGTTTTGAGAATCTCTCCCGGAGTTTGAGAGATTTGGACGTGAAAGGGTACCAGTCTTGTCGGGGATTCGGAACCCTTCGCGAGAATGTCCAAAGTTTCAGCGGGATTTCCAAAATGTTGAGAGGAACTCGAAACATGTCAACCTCGGTTTTGAGAATCTCTCCCGGAGTTTGAGAGATTTGGACGTGAAAGGGTACCAGTCTTGTCGGGGATTGGGAACCCTTCGCGAGAATGTCCAAAGTTTCAGCGGGATTTCCAAAATGTTGAGAGGAACTCGAATCATGTCAACCTTGGTTTTGAGAATCTCTCCCGGAGTTTGAGAGATTTGGACGTGAAAGGGTACCAGTCTTGTCGGGGATAGGGAACCCTTCGCGAGAATGTCCAAAGTTTCAGCGGGATTTCCAAAATGTTGAGAGGAACTCGAAACATGTCAACCTTGGTTTTGAGAATCTCTCCCGGAGGTTTAGAGATTTGGACGTGAAAGGGTACCAGTCTTGTCGGGGATTGGGAACCCTTCGCCAGAATGTCCAAAGTTTCAGCGGGATTTCCAAAATGTTGAGAGGAACTCGAAACATGTCAACCTCGGTTTTGAGAATCTCTCCCGGAGTTTGAGAGATTTGGACGTGAAAGGGTACCAGTCTTGTCGGGGATTGGGAACCCTTCGCGAGAATGTCCAAAGTTTCAGCGGGATTTCCAAAATGTGGAGAGGAACTCGAAACATGTCAACCTCGGTTTTGAGAATCTCTCCCGGAGTTTGAGAGATTTGGACGTGAAAGGGTACCAGTCTTGTCGGGGATTGGGAACCCTTCGCGAGAATGTCCAAAGTTTCAGCGGGATTTCCAAAATGTTGAGAGGAACTCGAAACATGTCAACCTCGGTTTTGAGAATCTCTCCCGGAGTTTGAGAGATTTGGACGTGAAAGGGTACCAGTCTTGTCGGGGATTGGGAACCCTTCGCGAGAATGTCCAAAGTTTCAGCGGGATTTCCAAAATGTTGAGAGGAACTCGAAACATGTCAACCTCGGTTTTGAGAATCTCTCCCGGAGTTTGAGAGATTTGGACGTGAAAGGGTACCAGTCTTGTCGGGGATTGGGAACCCTTCGCGAGAATGTCCAAAGTTTCAGCGGGATTTCCAAAATGTTGAGAGGAACTCGAAACATGTCAACCTTGGTTTTGAGAATCTCTCCCAGAGTTTGAGAGATTTGGACGTGAAAGGGTACCAGTCTTGTCGGGGATTGGGAACCCTTCGCGAGAATGTCCAAACTTTCAGTGGGATTTCCAAAATGTTGAGAAGAACTCGAAAGATGTCAACCTTGGTTTTGAGAATCTCTCCCGGAGTTTGAGAGATTTGGACGTGAAAGGGTACCAGTCTTGTCGGGGATTGGGAACCCTTCGCGAGAATGTCCAAAGTTTCAGCGGGATTTCCAAAATGTTGAGAAGAACTCGAAACATGTCAACCTCGGTTTTGAGAATCTCTCCCGGAGTTTGAGAGATTTGGACGTGAAAGGGTACCAGTCTTGTCGGGGATTGGGAACCCTTCGCGAGAATGTCCAAAGTTTCAGCGGGATTTCCAAAATGTTGAGAGGAACTCGAAACATGTCAACCTCGGTTTTGAGAATCTCTCCCGGAGTTTGAGAGATTTGGACGTGAAAGGGTACCAGTCTTGTCGGGGATTGGGAACCCTTCGCCAGAATGTCCAAAGTTTCAGCGGGATTTCCAAAATGTTGAGAGGAACTCGAAACATGTCAACCTTGGTTTTGAGAATCTCTCCCGGAGTTTGAGAGATTTGGACGTGAAAGGGTACCAGTCTTGTCGGGGATTGGGAACCCTTCGCGAGAATGTCCAAACTTTCAGTGGGATTTCCAAAATGTTGAGAGGAACTCGAAACATGTCAACCTTGGTTTTGAGAATCTCTCCCGGAGTTTGAGAGATTTGGACGTGAAAGGGTACCAGTCTTGTCGGGGATTGGGAACCCTTCGCGAGAATGTCCAAAGTTTCAGCGGGATTTCCAAAATGTGGAGAGGAACTCGAAACATGTCAACCTCGGTTTTGAGAATCTCTCCCGGAGTTTGAGAGATTTGGATGTGAAAGGGTACCAGTCTTGTCGGGGATTGGGAACCCTTCGCGAGAATGTCCAAAGTTTCAGCGGGATTTCCAAAATGTTGAGAGGAACTCGAAACATGTCAACCTCGGTTTTGAGAATCTCTCCCGGAGTTTGAGAGATTTGGACGTGAAAGGGTACCAGTCTTGTCGGGGATTGGGAACCCTTCGCGAGAATGTCCAAAGTTTCAGCGGGATTTCCAAAATGTTGAGAGGAACTCGAATCATGTCAACCTTGGTTTTGAGAATCTCTCCCGGAGTTTGAGAGATTTGGACGTGAAAGGGTACCAGTCTTGTCGGGGATTGGGAACCCTTCGCGAGAATGTCCAAAGTTTCAGCGGGATTTCCAAAATGTTGAGAGGAACTCGAAACATGTCAACCTTGGTTTTGAGAATCTCTCCCAGAGTTTGAGAGATTTGGACGTGAAAGGGTACCAGTCTTGTCGGGGATTGGGAACCCTTCGCGAGAATGTCCAAACTTTCAGTGGGATTTCCAAAATGTTGAGAGGAACTCGAAACATGTCAACCTCGGTTTTGAGAATCTCTCCCGGAGTTTGAGAGATTTGGACGTGAAAGGGTACCAGTCTTGTCGGGGATTGGGAACCCTTCGCGAGAATGTCCAAAGTTTCAGCGGGATTTCCAAAATGTTGAGAGGAACTCGAAACATGTCAACCTCGGTTTTGAGAATCTCTCCCGGAGTTTGAGAGATTTGGACGTGAAAGGGTACCAGTCTTGTCGGGGATTGGGAACCCTTCGCGAGAATGTCCAAAGTTTCAGCGGGATTTCCAAAATGTTGAGAGGAACTCGAATCATGTCAACCTTGGTTTTGAGAATCTCTCCCGGAGTTTGAGAGATTTGGACGTGAAAGGGTACCAGTCTTGTCGGGGATTGGGAACCCTTCGCGAGAATGTCCAAAGTTTCAGCGGGATTTCCAAAATGTGGAGAGGAACTCGAAACATGTCAACCTCGGTTTTGAGAATCTCTCCCGGAGTTTGAGAGATTTGGACGTGAAAGGGTACCAGTCTTGTCGGGGATTGGGAACCCTTCGCGAGAATGTCCAAAGTTTCAGCGGGATTTCCAAAATGTTGAGAGGAACTCGAAACATGTCAACCTTGGTTTTGAGAATCTCTCCCGGAGTTTGAGAGATTTGGACGTGAAAGGGTACCAGTCTTGTCGGGGATTGGGAACCCTTCGCGAGAATGTCCAAAGTTTCAGCGGGATTTCCAAAATGTTGAGAGGAACTCGAAACATGTCAACCTCGGTTTTGAGAATCTCTCCAGGAGTTTGAGAGATTTGGACGTGAAAGGGTACCAGTCTTGTCGGGGATTGGGAACCCTTCGCGAGAATGTCCAAAGTTTCAGCGGGATTTCCAAAATGTTGAGAGGAACTCGAAACATGTCAACCTTGGTTTTGAGAATCTCTCCCGGAGTTTGAGAGATTTGGACGTGAAAGGGTACCAGTCTTGTCGGGGATTGGGAACCCTTCGCGAGAATGTCCAAAGTTTCAGCGGGATTTCCAAAATGTTGAGAGGAACTCGAAACACGTCAAGCTCGGTTTTGAGAATCTCTCCCGGAGTTCGAGAGATTTGGACGTGAAAGGGTACCAGTCTTGTCGGGGATAGGGAACCCTTCGCGAGAATGTCCAAAGTTTCAGCGGGATTTCCAAAATGTTGAGAGGAACTCGAAACATGTCAACCTCGGTTTTGAGAATCTCTCCCGGAGGTTGAGTGATTTGGACGTGAAAGGGTACCAGTCTTGTCGGGGATTGGGAACCCTTCGCGAGAATGTCCAAAGTTTCAGCGGGATTTCCAAAATGTTGAGAGGAACTCGAAACATGTCAACCTCGGTTTTGAGAATCTCTCCCGGAGTTTGAGAGATTTGGACGTGAAAGGGTACCAGTCTTGTCGGGGATTGGGAACCCTTCGCGAGAATGTCCAAAGTTTCAGCGGGATTTCCAAAATGTTGAGAGGAACTCGAAACATGTCAACCTTGGTTTTGAGAATCTCTCCCGGAGTTTGAGAGATTTCGACGTGAAAGGGTACCAGTCTTGTCGGGGATTGGGAACCCTTCGCGAGAATGTCCAAAGTTTCAGCGGGATTTCCAAAATGTTGAGAGGAACTCGAAACATGTCAACCTTGGTTTTGAGAATCTCTCCCGGAGTTTGAGAGATTTGGACGTGAAAGGGTACCAGTCTTGTCGGGGATTGGGAACCCTTCGCGAGAATGTCCAAACTTTCAGTGGGATTTCCAAAATGTTGAGAGGAACTCGAAACATGTCAACCTCGGTTTTGAGAATCTCTCCCGGAGGTTGAGAGATTTGGACGTGAAAGGGTACCAGTCTTGTCGGGGATTGGGAACCCTTCGCGAGAATGTCCAAAGTTTCAGCGGGATTTCCAAAATGTGGAGAGGAACTCGAAACATGTCAACCTCGGTTTTGAGAATCTCTCCCGGAGTTTGAGAGATTTGGACGTGAAAGGGTACCAGTCTTGTCGGGGATTGGGAACCCTTCGCGAGAATGTCCAAAGTTTCAGCGGGATTTCCAAAATGTTGAGAGGAACTCGAAACATGTCAACCTCGGTTTTGAGAATCTCTCCCGGAGTTTGAGAGATTTGGACGTGAAAGGGTACCAGTCTTGTCGGGGATTGGGAACCCTTCGCGAGAATGTCCAAAGTTTCAGCGGGATTTCCAAAATGTTGAGAGGAACTCGAATCATGTCAACCTTGGTTTTGAGAATCTCTCCCGGAGTTTGAGAGATTTGGACGTGAAAGGGTACCAGTCTTGTCGGGGATTGGGAACCCTTCGCGAGAATGTCCAAAGTTTCAGCGGGATTTCCAAAATGTTGAGAGGAACTCGAAACATGTCAACCTTGGTTTTGAGAATCTCTCCCGGAGTTCGAGAGATTTGGACGTGAAAGGGTACCAGTCTTGTCGGGGATTGGGAACCCTTCGCGAGAATGTCCAAAGTTTCAGCGGGATTTCCAAAATGTTGAGAGGAACTCGAAACATGTCAACCTTGGTTTTGAGAATCTCTCCCGGAGTTTGAGAGATTTGGACGTGAAAGGGTACCAGTCTTGTCGGGGATTGGGAACCCTTCGCGAGAATGTCCAAAGTTTCAGCGGGATTTCCAAAATGTTGAGAGGAACTCGAATCATGTCAACCTTGGTTTTGAGAATCTCTCCCGGAGTTTGAGAGATTTGGACGTGAAAGGGTACCAGTCTTGTCGGGGATTGGGAACCCTTCGCGAGAATGTCCAAAGTTTCAGCGGGATTTCCAAAATGTGGAGAGGAACTCGAAACATGTCAACCTTGGTTTTGAGAATCTCTCCCGGAGTTTGAGAGATTTGGACGTGAAAGGGTACCAGTCTTGTCGGGGATTGGGAACCCTTCGCGAGAATGTCCAAACTTTCAGTGGGATTTCCAAAATGTTGAGAGGAACTCGAAACATGTCAACCTTGGTTTTGAGAATCTCTCCCGGAGTTTGAGAGATTTGGACGTGAAAGGGTACCAGTCTTGTCGGGGATTGGGAACCCTTCGCGAGAATGTCCAAAGTTTCAGCGGGATTTCCAAAATGTTGAGAGGAACTCGAAACACGTCAACATCGGTTTTGAGAATCTCTCCCGGAGTTTGAGAGATTTGGACGTGAAAGGGTACCAGTCTTGTCGGGGATTGGGAACCCTTTGCGAGAATGTCCAAAGTTTCAGCGGGATTTCCAAAATGTTGAGAGGAACTCGAAACATGTCAACCTCGGTTTTGAGAATCTCTCCCGGAGGTTGAGAGATTTGGACGTGAAAGGGTACCAGTCTTGTCGGGGATTGGGAACCCTTCGCGAGAATGTCCAAAGTTTCAGCGGGATTTCCAAAATGTTGAGAGGAACTCGAATCATGTCAACCTTGGTTTTGAGAATCTCTCCCGGAGTTTGAGAGATTTGGACGTGAAAGGGTACCAGTCTTGTCGGGGATTGGGAACCCTTCGCGAGAATGTCCAAAGTTTCAGCGGGATTTCCAAAATGTTGAGAGGAACTCGAAACATGTCAACCTCGGTTTTGAGAATCTCTCCCGGAGTTTGAGAGATTTGGACGTGAAAGGGTACCAGTCTTGTCGGGGATTGGGAACCCTTCGCCAGAATGTCCAAAGTTTCAGCGGGATTTCCAAAATGTTGAGAGGAACTCGAATCATGTCAACCTTGGTTTTGAGAATCTCTCCCGGAGTTTGAGAGATTTGGACGTGAAAGGGTACCAGTCTTGTCGGGGATTGGGAACCCTTCGCGAGAATGTCCAAAGTTTCAGCGGGATTTCCAAAATGTTGAGAGGAACTCGAAACATGTCAACCTTGGTTTTGAGAATCTCTCCCGGAGTTTGAGAGATTTGGACGTGAAAGGGTACCAGTCTTGTCGGGGATTGGGAACCCTTCGCGAGAATGTCCAAAGTTTCAGCGGGATTTCCAAAATGTTGAGAGGAACTCGAAACATGTCAACCTTGGTTTTGAGAATCTCTCCCGGAGTTTGAGAGATTTGGACGTGAAAGGGTACCAGTCTTGTCGGGGATTGGGAACCCTTCGCGAGAATGTCCAAAGTTTCAGCGGGATTTCCAAAATGTTGAGAGGAACTCGAAACACGTCAAGCTCGGTTTTGAGAATCTCTCCCGGAGTTCGAGAGATTTGGACGTGAAAGGGTACCAGTCTTGTCGGGGATAGGGAACCCTTCGCGAGAATGTCCAAAGTTTCAGCGGGATTTCCAAAATGTTGAGAGGAACTCGAAACATGTCAACCTCGGTTTTGAGAATCTCTCCCGGAGGTTGAGTGATTTGGACGTGAAAGGGTACCAGTCTTGTCGGGGATTGGGAACCCTTCGCGAGAATGTCCAAAGTTTCAGCGGGATTTCCAAAATGTGGAGAGGAACTCGAAACATGTCAACCTCGGTTTTGAGAATCTCTCCCGGAGTTTGAGAGATTTGGACGTGAAAGGGTACCAGTCTTGTCGGGGATTGGGAACCCTTCGCGAGAATGTCCAAAGTTTCAGCGGGATTTCCAAAATGTTGAGAGGAACTCGAAACATGTCAACCTCGGTTTTGAGAATCTCTCCCGGAGTTTGAGAGATTTGGACGTGAAAGGGTACCAGTCTTGTCGGGGATTGGGAACCCTTCGCGAGAATGTCCAAATTTTCAGCGGGATTTCCAAAATGTTGAGAGGAACTCGAATCATGTCAACCTTGGTTTTGAGAATCTCTCCCGGAGTTTGAGAGATTTGGACGTGAAAGGGTACCAGTCTTGTCGGGGATTGGGAACCCTTCGCGAGAATGTCCAAAGTTTCAGCGGGATTTCCAAAATGTGGAGAGGAACTCGAAACATGTCAACCTTGGTTTTGAGAATCTCTCCCGGAGTTTGAGAGATTTGGACGTGAAAGGGTACCAGTCTTGTCGGGGATTGGGAACCCTTCGCGAGAATGTCCAAAGTTTCAGCGGGATTTCCAAAATGTTGAGAGGAACTCGAATCATGTCAACCTTGGTTTTGAGAATCTCTCCCGGAGTTTGAGAGATTTGGACGTGAAAGGGTACCAGTCTTGTCGGGGATTGGGAACCCTTCGCGAGAATGTCCAAAGTTTCAGCGGGATTTCCAAAATGTTGAGAGGAACTCGAAACATGTCAACCTCGGTTTTGAGAATCTCTCCCGGAGTTTGAGAGATTTGGACGTGAAAGGGTACCAGTCTTGTCGGGGATTGGGAACCCTTCGCCAGAATGTCCAAAGTTTCAGCGGGATTTCCAAAATGTTGAGAGGAACTCGAATCATGTCAACCTTGGTTTTGAGAATCTCTCCCGGAGTTTGAGAGATTTGGACGTGAAAGGGTACCAGTCTTGTCGGGGATTGGGAACCCTTCGCGAGAATGTCCAAAGTTTCAGCGGGATTTCCAAAATGTTGAGAGGAACTCGAAACATGTCAACCTTGGTTTTGAGAATCTCTCCCGGAGTTTGAGAGATTTGGACGTGAAAGGGTACCAGTCTTGTCGGGGATTGGGAACCCTTCGCGAGAATGTCCAAAGTTTCAGCGGGATTTCCAAAATGTGGAGAGGAACTCGAAACATGTCAACCTTGGTTTTGAGAATCTCTCCCGGAGTTCGAGAGATTTGGACGTGAAAGGGTACCAGTCTTGTCGGGGATTGGGAACCCTTCGCGAGAATGTCCAAATTTTCAGCGGGATTTCCAAAATGTTGAGAGGAACTCGAATCATGTCAACCTTGGTTTTGAGAATCTCTCCCGGAGTTTGAGAGATTTGGACGTGAAAGGGTACCAGTCTTGTCGGGGATTGGGAACCCTTCGCGAGAATGTCCAAAGTTTCAGCGGGATTTCCAAAATGTTGAGAGGAACTCGAAACATGTCAACCTTGGTTTTGAGAATCTCTCCCGGAGTTTGAGAGATTTGGACGTGAAAGGGTACCAGTCTTGTCGGGGATTGGGAACCCTTCGCCAGAATGTCCAAAGTTTCAGCGGGATTTCCAAAATGTTGAGAGGAACTCGAAACATGTCAACCTTGGTTTTGAGAATCTCTCCCGGAGTTTGAGAGATTTGGACGTGAAAGGGTACCAGTCCTGTCGGGGATTGGGAACCCTTCGCGAGAATGTCCAAAGTTTCAGCGGGATTTCCAAAATGTTGAGAGGAACTCGAAACATGTCAACCTTGGTTTTGAGAATCTCTCCCGGAGTTTGAGAGATTTGGACGTGAAAGGGTACCAGTCTTGTCGGGGATTGGGAACCCTTCGCGAGAATGTCCAAAGTTTCAGCGGGATTTCCAAAATGTGGAGAGGAACTCGAAACATGTCAACCTCGGTTTTGAGAATCTCTCCCGGAGTTTGAGAGATTTGGACGTGAAAGGGTACCAGTCTTGTCGGGGATTGGGAACCCTTCGCGAGAATGTCCAAAGTTTCAGCGGGATTTCCAAAATGTTGAGAGGAACTCGAAACATGTCAACCTTGGTTTTGAGAATCTCTCCCGGAGGTTGAGAGATTTGGACGTGAAAGGGTACCAGTCTTGTCGGGGATTGGGAACCCTTCGCGAGAATGTCCAAAGTTTCAGCGGGATTTCCAAAATGTTGAGAGGAACTCGAATCATGTCAACCTTGGTTTTGAGAATCTCTCCCGGAGTTCGAGAGATTTGGACGTGAAAGGGTACCAGTCTTGTCGGGGATTGGGAACCCTTCGCGAGAATGTCCAAACTTTCAGTGGGATTTCCAAAATGTTGAGAGGAACTCGAAACATGTCAACCTCGGTTTTGAGAATCTCTCCCGGAGGTTGAGAGATTTGGACGTGAAAGGGTACCAGTCTTGTCGGGGATTGGGAACCCTTCGCGAGAATGTCCAAAGTTTCAGCGGGATTTCCAAAATGTGGAGAGGAACTCGAAACATGTCAACCTCGGTTTTGAGAATCTCTCCCGGAGTTTGAGAGATTTGGACGTGAAAGGGTACCAGTCTTGTCGGGGATTGGGAACCCTTCGCGAGAATGTCCAAAGTTTCAGCGGGATTTCCAAAATGTTGAGAGGAACTCGAAACATGTCAACCTCGGTTTTGAGAATCTCTCCCGGAGTTTGAGAGATTTGGACGTGAAAGGGTACCAGTCTTGTCGGGGATTGGGAACCCTTCGCGAGAATGTCCAAAGTTTCAGCGGGATTTCCAAAATGTTGAGAGGAACTCGAATCATGTCAACCTTGGTTTTGAGAATCTCTCCCGGAGTTTGAGAGATTTGGACGTGAAAGGGTACCAGTCTTGTCGGGGATTGGGAACCCTTCGCGAGAATGTCCAAAGTTTCAGCGGGATTTCCAAAATGTTGAGAGGAACTCGAAACATGTCAACCTTGGTTTTGAGAATCTCTCCCGGAGTTCGAGAGATTTGGACGTGAAAGGGTACCAGTCTTGTCGGGGATTGGGAACCCTTCGCGAGAATGTCCAAAGTTTCAGCGGGATTTCCAAAATGTTGAGAGGAACTCGAAACATGTCAACCTTGGTTTTGAGAATCTCTCCCGGAGTTTGAGAGATTTGGACGTGAAAGGGTACCAGTCTTGTCGGGGATTGGGAACCCTTCGCGAGAATGTCCAAATTTTCAGCGGGATTTCCAAAATGTTGAGAGGAACTCGAATCATGTCAACCTTGGTTTTGAGAATCTCTCCCGGAGTTTGAGAGATTTGGACGTGAAAGGGTACCAGTCTTGTCGGGGATTGGGAACCCTTCGCGAGAATGTCCAAAGTTTCAGCGGGATTTCCAAAATGTGGAGAGGAACTCGAAACATGTCAACCTTGGTTTTGAGAATCTCTCCCGGAGTTTGAGAGATTTGGACGTGAAAGGGTACCAGTCTTGTCGGGGATTGGGAACCCTTCGCGAGAATGTCCAAACTTTCAGTGGGATTTCCAAAATGTTGAGAGGAACTCGAAACATGTCAACCTTGGTTTTGAGAATCTCTCCCGGAGTTTGAGAGATTTGGACGTGAAAGGGTACCAGTCTTGTCGGGGATTGGGAACCCTTCGCGAGAATGTCCAAAGTTTCAGCGGGATTTCCAAAATGTTGAGAGGAACTCGAAACACGTCAACATCGGTTTTGAGAATCTCTCCCGGAGTTTGAGAGATTTGGACGTGAAAGGGTACCAGTCTTGTCGGGGATTGGGAACCCTTTGCGAGAATGTCCAAAGTTTCAGCGGGATTTCCAAAATGTTGAGAGGAACTCGAAACATGTCAACCTCGGTTTTGAGAATCTCTCCCGGAGGTTGAGAGATTTGGACGTGAAAGGGTACCAGTCTTGTCGGGGATTGGGAACCCTTCGCGAGAATGTCCAAAGTTTCAGCGGGATTTCCAAAATGTTGAGAGGAACTCGAATCATGTCAACCTTGGTTTTGAGAATCTCTCCCGGAGTTTGAGAGATTTGGACGTGAAAGGGTACCAGTCTTGTCGGGGATTGGGAACCCTTCGCGAGAATGTCCAAAGTTTCAGCGGGATTTCCAAAATGTTGAGAGGAACTCGAAACATGTCAACCTCGGTTTTGAGAATCTCTCCCGGAGTTTGAGAGATTTGGACGTGAAAGGGTACCAGTCTTGTCGGGGATTGGGAACCCTTCGCCAGAATGTCCAAAGTTTCAGCGGGATTTCCAAAATGTTGAGAGGAACTCGAATCATGTCAACCTTGGTTTTGAGAATCTCTCCCGGAGTTTGAGAGATTTGGACGTGAAAGGGTACCAGTCTTGTCGGGGATTGGGAACCCTTCGCGAGAATGTCCAAAGTTTCAGCGGGATTTCCAAAATGTTGAGAGGAACTCGAAACATGTCAACCTTGGTTTTGAGAATCTCTCCCGGAGTTTGAGAGATTTGGACGTGAAAGGGTACCAGTCTTGTCGGGGATTGGGAACCCTTCGCGAGAATGTCCAAAGTTTCAGCGGGATTTCCAAAATGTTGAGAGGAACTCGAAACATGTCAACCTTGGTTTTGAGAATCTCTCCCGGAGTTTGAGAGATTTGGACGTGAAAGGGTACCAGTCTTGTCGGGGATTGGGAACCCTTCGCGAGAATGTCCAAAGTTTCAGCGGGATTTCCAAAATGTTGAGAGGAACTCGAAACACGTCAAGCTCGGTTTTGAGAATCTCTCCCGGAGTTCGAGAGATTTGGACGTGAAAGGGTACCAGTCTTGTCGGGGATAGGGAACCCTTCGCGAGAATGTCCAAAGTTTCAGCGGGATTTCCAAAATGTTGAGAGGAACTCGAAACATGTCAACCTCGGTTTTGAGAATCTCTCCCGGAGGTTGAGTGATTTGGACGTGAAAGGGTACCAGTCTTGTCGGGGATTGGGAACCCTTCGCGAGAATGTCCAAAGTTTCAGCGGGATTTCCAAAATGTGGAGAGGAACTCGAAACATGTCAACCTCGGTTTTGAGAATCTCTCCCGGAGTTTGAGAGATTTGGACGTGAAAGGGTACCAGTCTTGTCGGGGATTGGGAACCCTTCGCGAGAATGTCCAAAGTTTCAGCGGGATTTCCAAAATGTTGAGAGGAACTCGAAACATGTCAACCTCGGTTTTGAGAATCTCTCCCGGAGTTTGAGAGATTTGGACGTGAAAGGGTACCAGTCTTGTCGGGGATTGGGAACCCTTCGCGAGAATGTCCAAATTTTCAGCGGGATTTCCAAAATGTTGAGAGGAACTCGAATCATGTCAACCTTGGTTTTGAGAATCTCTCCCGGAGTTTGAGAGATTTGGACGTGAAAGGGTACCAGTCTTGTCGGGGATTGGGAACCCTTCGCGAGAATGTCCAAAGTTTCAGCGGGATTTCCAAAATGTGGAGAGGAACTCGAAACATGTCAACCTTGGTTTTGAGAATCTCTCCCGGAGTTTGAGAGATTTGGACGTGAAAGGGTACCAGTCTTGTCGGGGATTGGGAACCCTTCGCGAGAATGTCCAAAGTTTCAGCGGGATTTCCAAAATGTTGAGAGGAACTCGAATCATGTCAACCTTGGTTTTGAGAATCTCTCCCGGAGTTTGAGAGATTTGGACGTGAAAGGGTACCAGTCTTGTCGGGGATTGGGAACCCTTCGCGAGAATGTCCAAAGTTTCAGCGGGATTTCCAAAATGTTGAGAGGAACTCGAAACATGTCAACCTCGGTTTTGAGAATCTCTCCCGGAGTTTGAGAGATTTGGACGTGAAAGGGTACCAGTCTTGTCGGGGATTGGGAACCCTTCGCCAGAATGTCCAAAGTTTCAGCGGGATTTCCAAAATGTTGAGAGGAACTCGAATCATGTCAACCTTGGTTTTGAGAATCTCTCCCGGAGTTTGAGAGATTTGGACGTGAAAGGGTACCAGTCTTGTCGGGGATTGGGAACCCTTCGCGAGAATGTCCAAAGTTTCAGCGGGATTTCCAAAATGTTGAGAGGAACTCGAAACATGTCAACCTTGGTTTTGAGAATCTCTCCCGGAGTTTGAGAGATTTGGACGTGAAAGGGTACCAGTCTTGTCGGGGATTGGGAACCCTTCGCGAGAATGTCCAAAGTTTCAGCGGGATTTCCAAAATGTGGAGAGGAACTCGAAACATGTCAACCTTGGTTTTGAGAATCTCTCCCGGAGTTCGAGAGATTTGGACGTGAAAGGGTACCAGTCTTGTCGGGGATTGGGAACCCTTCGCGAGAATGTCCAAATTTTCAGCGGGATTTCCAAAATGTTGAGAGGAACTCGAATCATGTCAACCTTGGTTTTGAGAATCTCTCCCGGAGTTTGAGAGATTTGGACGTGAAAGGGTACCAGTCTTGTCGGGGATTGGGAACCCTTCGCGAGAATGTCCAAAGTTTCAGCGGGATTTCCAAAATGTTGAGAGGAACTCGAAACATGTCAACCTTGGTTTTGAGAATCTCTCCCGGAGTTTGAGAGATTTGGACGTGAAAGGGTACCAGTCTTGTCGGGGATTGGGAACCCTTCGCCAGAATGTCCAAAGTTTCAGCGGGATTTCCAAAATGTTGAGAGGAACTCGAAACATGTCAACCTTGGTTTTGAGAATCTCTCCCGGAGTTTGAGAGATTTGGACGTGAAAGGGTACCAGTCCTGTCGGGGATTGGGAACCCTTCGCGAGAATGTCCAAAGTTTCAGCGGGATTTCCAAAATGTTGAGAGGAACTCGAAACATGTCAACCTTGGTTTTGAGAATCTCTCCCGGAGTTTGAGAGATTTGGACGTGAAAGGGTACCAGTCTTGTCGGGGATTGGGAACCCTTCGCGAGAATGTCCAAAGTTTCAGCGGGATTTCCAAAATGTGGAGAGGAACTCGAAACATGTCAACCTCGGTTTTGAGAATCTCTCCCGGAGTTTGAGAGATTTGGACGTGAAAGGGTACCAGTCTTGTCGGGGATTGGGAACCCTTCGCGAGAATGTCCAAAGTTTCAGCGGGATTTCCAAAATGTTGAGAGGAACTCGAAACATGTCAACCTTGGTTTTGAGAATCTCTCCCGGAGGTTGAGAGATTTGGACGTGAAAGGGTACCAGTCTTGTCGGGGATTGGGAACCCTTCGCGAGAATGTCCAAAGTTTCAGCGGGATTTCCAAAATGTTGAGAGGAACTCGAATCATGTCAACCTTGGTTTTGAGAATCTCTCCCGGAGTTCGAGAGATTTGGACGTGAAAGGGTACCAGTCTTGTCGGGGATTGGGAACCCTTCGCGAGAATGTCCAAAGTTTCAGCGGGATTTCCAAAATGTTGAGAGGAACTCGAAACATGTCAACCTTGGTTTTGAGAATCTCTCCCGGAGTTTGAGAGATTTGGACGTGAAAGGGTACCAGTCTTGTCGGGGATTGGGAACCCTTCGCGAGAATGTCCAAATTTTCAGCGGGATTTCCAAAATGTTGAGAGGAACTCGAATCATGTCAACCTCGGTTTTGAGAATCTCTCCCGGAGTTTGAGAGATTTGGACGTGAAAGGGTACCAGTCTTGTCGGGGATTGGGAACCCTTCGCGAGAATGTCCAAAGTTTCAGCGGGATTTCCAAAATGTTGAGAGGAACTCGAAACATGTCAACCTTGGTTTTGAGAATCTCTCCCGGAGTTTGAGAGATTTGGACGTGAAAGGGTACCAGTCTTGTCGGGGATTGGGAACCCTTCGCGAGAATGTCCAAACTTTCAGTGGGATTTCCAAAATGTTGAGAGGAACTCGAAACATGTCAACCTTGGTTTTGAGAATCTCTCCCGGAGTTTGAGAGATTTGGACGTGAAAGGGTACCAGTCTTGTCGGGGATTGGGAACCCTTCGCGAGAATGTCCAAAGTTTCAGCGGGATTTCCAAAATGTTGAGAGGAACTCGAAACATGTCAACATCGGTTTTGAGAATCTCTCCCGGAGTTTGAGAGATTTGGACGTGAAAGGGTACCAGTCTTGTCGGGGATTGGGAACCCTTTGCGAGAATGTCCAAAGTTTCAGCGGGATTTCCAAAATGTTGAGAGGAACTCGAAACATGTCAACCTCGGTTTTGAGAATCTCTCCCGGAGGTTGAGAGATTTGGACGTGAAAGGGTACCAGTCTTGTCGGGGATTGGGAACCCTTCGCGAGAATGTTCAAATTTTCAGCGGGATTTCCAAAATGTTGAGAGGAACTCGAATCATGTCAACCTTGGTTTTGAGAATCTCTCCCGGAGTTTGAGAGATTTGGACGTGAAAGGGTACCAGTCTTGTCGGGGATTGGGAACCCTTCGCGAGAATGTCCAAAGTTTCAGCGGGATTTCCAAAATGTTGAGAGGAACTCGAAACATGTCAACCTCGGTTTTGAGAATCTCTCCCTGAGTTTGAGAGATTTGGACGTGAAAGGGTACCAGTCTTGTCGGGGATTGGGAACCCTTCGCGAGAATGTCCAAAGTTTCAGCGGGATTTCCAAAATGTTGAGAGGAACTCGAAACATGTCAACCTTGGTTTTGAGAATCTCTCCCGGAGTTTGAGAGATTTGGACGTGAAAGGGTACCAGTCTTGTCGGGGATTGGGAACCCTTCGCGAGAATGTCCAAAGTTTCAGCGGGATTTCCAAAATGTTGAGAGGAACTCGAAACATGTCAACCTCGGTTTTGAGAATCTCTCCCGGAGTTTGAGAGATTTGGACGTGAAAGGGTACCAGTCTTGTCGGGGATTGGGAACCCTTCGCGAGAATGTCCAAAGTTTCAGCGGGATTTCCAAAATGTTGAGAGGAACTCGAAACATGTCAACCTTGGTTTTGAGAATCTCTCCCGGAGTTTGAGAGATTTGGACGTGAAAGGGTACCAGTCTTGTCGGGGATTGGGAACCCTTCGCGAGAATGTCCAAAGTTTCAGCGGGATTTCCAAAATGTTGAGAGGAACTCGAAACATGTCAACCTTGGTTTTGAGAATCTCTCCCGGAGTTCGAGAGATTTGGACGTGAAAGGGTACCAGTCTTGTCGGGGATTGGGAACCCTTCGCGAGAATGTCCAAAGTTTCAGCGGGATTTCCAAAATGTTGAGAGGAACTCGAAACATGTCAACCTCGGTTTTGAGAATCTCTCCCGGAGTTTGAGAGATTTGGACGTGAAAGGGTACCAGTCTTGTCGGGGATTGGGAACCCTTCGCGAGAATGTCCAAAGTTTCAGCGGGATTTCCAAAATGTTGAGAGGAACTCGAAACATGTCAACCTTGGTTTTGAGAATCTCTCCCGGAGTTCGAGAGATTTGGACGTGAAAGGGTACCAGTCTTGTCGGGGATTGGGAACCCTTCGCGAGAATGTCCAAAGTTTCAGCGGGATTTCCAAAATGTTGAGAGGAACTCGAAACATGTCAACCTTGGTTTTGAGAATCTCTCCCGGAGTTTGAGAGATTTGGACGTGAAAGGGTACCAGTCTTGTCGGGGATTGGGAACCCTTCGCGAGAATGTCCAAATTTTCAGCGGGATTTCCAAAATGTTGAGAGGAACTCGAATCATGTCAACCTTGGTTTTGAGAATCTCTCCCGGAGTTTGAGAGATTTGGACGTGAAAGGGTACCAGTCTTGTCGGGGATTGGGAACCCTTCGCGAGAATGTCCAAAGTTTCAGCGGGATTTCCAAAATGTTGAGAGGAACTCGAAACATGTCAACCTTGGTTTTGAGAATCTCTCCCGGAGTTTGAGAGATTTGGACGTGAAAGGGTACCAGTCTTGTCGGGGATTGGGAACCCTTCGCCAGAATGTCCAAAGTTTCAGCGGGATTTCCAAAATGTTGAGAGGAACTCGAAACATGTCAACCTTGGTTTTGAGAATCTCTCCCGGAGTTTGAGAGATTTGGACGTGAAAGGGTACCAGTCCTGTCGGGGATTGGGAACCCTTCGCGAGAATGTCCAAAGTTTCAGCGGGATTTCCAAAATGTTGAGAGGAACTCGAAACATGTCAACCTTGGTTTTGAGAATCTCTCCCGGAGTTTGAGAGATTTGGACGTGAAAGGGTACCAGTCTTGTCGGGGATTGGGAACCCTTCGCGAGAATGTCCAAAGTTTCAGCGGGATTTCCAAAATGTGGAGAGGAACTCGAAACATGTCAACCTCGGTTTTGAGAATCTCTCCCGGAGTTTGAGAGATTTGGACGTGAAAGGGTACCAGTCTTGTCGGGGATTGGGAACCCTTCGCGAGAATGTCCAAACTTTCAGCGGGATTTCCAAAATGTTGAGAGGAACTCGAAACATGTCAACCTTGGTTTTGAGAATCTCTCCCGGAGTTTGAGAGATTTGGACGTGAAAGGGTACCAGTCTTGTCGGGGATTGGGAACCCTTCGCGAGAATGTCCAAAGTTTCAGCGGGATTTCCAAAATGTTGAGAAGAACTCGAAACATGTCAACCTCGGTTTTGAGAATCTCTCCCGGAGTTTGAGAGATTTGGACGTGAAAGGGTACCAGTCTTGTCGGGGATTGGGAACCCTTCGCGAGAATGTCCAAAGTTTCAGCGGGATTTCCAAAATGTTGAGAGGAACTCGAAACATGTCAACCTCGGTTTTGAGAATCTCTCCCGGAGTTTGAGAGATTTGGACGTGAAAGGGTACCAGTCTTGTCGGGGATTGGGAACCCTTCGCGAGAATGTCCAAAGTTTCAGCGGGATTTCCAAAATGTTGAGAGGAACTCGAAACATGTCAACCTTGGTTTTGAGAATCTCTCCCGGAGGTTGAGAGATTTGGACGTGAAAGGGTACCAGTCTTGTCGGGGATTGGGAACCCTTCGCGAGAATGTCCAAAGTTTCAGCGGGATTTCCAAAATGTTGAGAGGAACTCGAATCATGTCAACCTTGGTTTTGAGAATCTCTCCCGGAGTTCGAGAGATTTGGACGTGAAAGGGTACCAGTCTTGTCGGGGATTGGGAACCCTTCGCGAGAATGTCCAAAGTTTCAGCGGGATTTCCAAAATGTTGAGAGGAACTCGAAACATGTCAACCTTGGTTTTGAGAATCTCTCCCGGAGTTTGAGAGATTTGGACGTGAAAGGGTACCAGTCTTGTCGGGGATTGGGAACCCTTCGCGAGAATGTCCAAATTTTCAGCGGGATTTCCAAAATGTTGAGAGGAACTCGAAACATGTCAACCTCGGTTTTGAGAATCTCTCCCGGAGTTTGAGAGATTTGGACGTGAAAGGGTACCAGTCTTGTCGGGGATTGGGAACCCTTCGCGAGAATGTCCAAAGTTTCAGCGGGATTTCCAAAATGTTGAGAGGAACTCGAAACATGTCAACCTTGGTTTTGAGAATCTCTCCCGGAGTTTGAGAGATTTGGACGTGAAAGGGTACCAGTCTTGTCGGGGATTGGGAACCCTTCGCGAGAATGTCCAAACTTTCAGTGGGATTTCCAAAATGTTGAGAGGAACTCGAAACATGTCAACCTTGGTTTTGAGAATCTCTCCCGGAGTTTGAGAGATTTGGACGTGAAAGGGTACCAGTCTTGTCGGGGATTGGGAACCCTTCGCGAGAATGTCCAAAGTTTCAGCGGGATTTCCAAAATGTTGAGAGGAACTCGAAACATGTCAACCTTGGTTTTGAGAATCTCTCCCGGAGTTTGAGAGATTTGGACGTGAAAGGGTACCAGTCTTGTCGGGGATTGGGAACCCTTCGCGAGAATGTCCAAAGTTTCAGCGGGATTTCCAAAATGTTGAGAGGAACTCGAAACATGTCAACCTTGGTTTTGAGAATCTCTCCCGGAGTTTGAGAGATTTGGACGTGAAAGGGTACCAGTCTTGTCGGGGATTGGGAACCCTTCGCCAGAATGTCCAAAGTTTCAGCGGGATTTCCAAAATGTTGAGAGGAACTCGAAACATGTCAACCTTGGTTTTGAGAATCTCTCCCGGAGTTTGAGAGATTTGGACGTGAAAGGGTACCAGTCCTGTCGGGGATTGGGAACCCTTCGCGAGAATGTCCAAAGTTTCAGCGGGATTTCCAAAATGTTGAGAGGAACTCGAAACATGTCAACCTTGGTTTTGAGAATCTCTCCCGGAGTTTGAGAGATTTGGACGTGAAAGGGTACCAGTCTTGTCGGGGATTGGGAACCCTTCGCGAGAATGTCCAAAGTTTCAGCGGGATTTCCAAAATGTGGAGAGGAACTCGAAACATGTCAACCTCGGTTTTGAGAATCTCTCCCGGAGTTTGAGAGATTTGGACGTGAAAGGGTACCAGTCTTGTCGGGGATTGGGAACCCTTCGCGAGAATGTCCAAATTTTCAGCGGGATTTCCAAAATGTTGAGAGGAACTCGAATCATGTCAACCTCGGTTTTGAGAATCTCTCCCGGAGTTTGAGAGATTTGGACGTGAAAGGGTACCAGTCTTGTCGGGGATTGGGAACCCTTCGCGAGAATGTCCAAAGTTTCAGCGGGATTTCCAAAATGTTGAGAGGAACTCGAAACATGTCAACCTTGGTTTTGAGAATCTCTCCCGGAGTTTGAGAGATTTGGACGTGAAAGGGTACCAGTCTTGTCGGGGATTGGGAACCCTTCGCGAGAATGTCCAAACTTTCAGTGGGATTTCCAAAATGTTGAGAGGAACTCGAAACATGTCAACCTTGGTTTTGAGAATCTCTCCCGGAGTTTGAGAGATTTGGACGTGAAAGGGTACCAGTCTTGTCGGGGATTGGGAACCCTTCGCGAGAATGTCCAAAGTTTCAGCGGGATTTCCAAAATGTTGAGAGGAACTCGAAACATGTCAACCTTGGTTTTGAGAATCTCTCCCGGAGTTTGAGAGATTTGGACGTGAAAGGGTACCAGTCTTGTCGGGGATTGGGAACCCTTTGCGAGAATGTCCAAAGTTTCAGCGGGATTTCCAAAATGTTGAGAGGAACTCGAAACATGTCAACCTCGGTTTTGAGAATCTCTCCCGGAGTTTGAGAGATTTGGACGTGAAAGGGTACCAGTCTTGTCGGGGATTGGGAACCCTTCGCGAGAATGTTCAAATTTTCAGCGGGATTTCCAAAATGTTGAGAGGAACTCGAATCATGTCAACCTTGGTTTTGAGAATCTCTCCCGGAGTTTGAGAGATTTGGACGTGAAAGGGTACCAGTCTTGTCGGGGATTGGGAACCCTTCGCGAGAATGTCCAAAGTTTCAGCGGGATTTCCAAAATGTTGAGAGGAACTCGAAACATGTCAACCTCGGTTTTGAGAATCTCTCCCGGAGTTTGAGAGATTTGGACGTGAAAGGGTACCAGTCTTGTCGGGGATTGGGAACCCTTCGCGAGAATGTCCAAAGTTTCAGCGGGATTTCCAAAATGTTGAGAGGAACTCGAAACATGTCAACCTTGGTTTTGAGAATCTCTCCCGGAGTTTGAGAGATTTGGACGTGAAAGGGTACCAGTCTTGTCGGGGATTGGGAACCCTTCGCGAGAATGTCCAAAGTTTCAGCGGGATTTCCAAAATGTTGAGAGGAACTCGAAACATGTCAACCTCGGTTTTGAGAATCTCTCCCGGAGTTTGAGAGATTTGGACGTGAAAGGGTACCAGTCTTGTCGGGGATTGGGAACCCTTCGCGAGAATGTCCAAAGTTTCAGCGGGATTTCCAAAATGTTGAGAGGAACTCGAAACATGTCAACCTTGGTTTTGAGAATCTCTCCCGGAGTTTGAGAGATTTGGACGTGAAAGGGTACCAGTCTTGTCGGGGATTGGGAACCCTTCGCGAGAATGTCCAAAGTTTCAGCGGGATTTCCAAAATGTTGAGAGGAACTCGAAACATGTCAACCTTGGTTTTGAGAATCTCTCCCGGAGTTCGAGAGATTTGGACGTGAAAGGGTACCAGTCTTGTCGGGGATTGGGAACCCTTCGCGAGAATGTCCAAAGTTTCAGCGGGATTTCCAAAATGTTGAGAGGAACTCGAAACATGTCAACCTCGGTTTTGAGAATCTCTCCCGGAGTTTGAGAGATTTGGACGTGAAAGGGTACCAGTCTTGTCGGGGATTGGGAACCCTTCGCGAGAATGTCCAAAGTTTCAGCGGGATTTCCAAAATGTTGAGAGGAACTCGAAACATGTCAACCTTGGTTTTGAGAATCTCTCCCGGAGTTCGAGAGATTTGGACGTGAAAGGGTACCAGTCTTGTCGGGGATTGGGAACCCTTCGCGAGAATGTCCAAAGTTTCAGCGGGATTTCCAAAATGTTGAGAGGAACTCGAAACATGTCAACCTTGGTTTTGAGAATCTCTCCCGGAGTTTGAGAGATTTGGACGTGAAAGGGTACCAGTCTTGTCGGGGATTGGGAACCCTTCGCGAGAATGTCCAAATTTTCAGCGGGATTTCCAAAATGTTGAGAGGAACTCGAATCATGTCAACCTTGGTTTTGAGAATCTCTCCCGGAGTTTGAGAGATTTGGACGTGAAAGGGTACCAGTCTTGTCGGGGATTGGGAACCCTTCGCGAGAATGTCCAAAGTTTCAGCGGGATTTCCAAAATGTTGAGAGGAACTCGAAACATGTCAACCTTGGTTTTGAGAATCTCTCCCGGAGTTTGAGAGATTTGGACGTGAAAGGGTACCAGTCTTGTCGGGGATTGGGAACCCTTCGCCAGAATGTCCAAAGTTTCAGCGGGATTTCCAAAATGTTGAGAGGAACTCGAAACATGTCAACCTTGGTTTTGAGAATCTCTCCCGGAGTTTGAGAGATTTGGACGTGAAAGGGTACCAGTCCTGTCGGGGATTGGGAACCCTTCGCGAGAATGTCCAAAGTTTCAGCGGGATTTCCAAAATGTTGAGAGGAACTCGAAACATGTCAACCTTGGTTTTGAGAATCTCTCCCGGAGTTTGAGAGATTTGGACGTGAAAGGGTACCAGTCTTGTCGGGGATTGGGAACCCTTCGCGAGAATGTCCAAAGTTTCAGCGGGATTTCCAAAATGTGGAGAGGAACTCGAAACATGTCAACCTCGGTTTTGAGAATCTCTCCCGGAGTTTGAGAGATTTGGACGTGAAAGGGTACCAGTCTTGTCGGGGATTGGGAACCCTTCGCGAGAATGTCCAAACTTTCAGCGGGATTTCCAAAATGTTGAGAGGAACTCGAAACATGTCAACCTTGGTTTTGAGAATCTCTCCCGGAGTTTGAGAGATTTGGACGTGAAAGGGTACCAGTCTTGTCGGGGATTGGGAACCCTTCGCGAGAATGTCCAAAGTTTCAGCGGGATTTCCAAAATGTTGAGAAGAACTCGAAACATGTCAACCTCGGTTTTGAGAATCTCTCCCGGAGTTTGAGAGATTTGGACGTGAAAGGGTACCAGTCTTGTCGGGGATTGGGAACCCTTCGCGAGAATGTCCAAAGTTTCAGCGGGATTTCCAAAATGTTGAGAGGAACTCGAAACATGTCAACCTCGGTTTTGAGAATCTCTCCCGGAGTTTGAGAGATTTGGACGTGAAAGGGTACCAGTCTTGTCGGGGATTGGGAACCCTTCGCGAGAATGTCCAAAGTTTCAGCGGGATTTCCAAAATGTTGAGAGGAACTCGAAACATGTCAACCTTGGTTTTGAGAATCTCTCCCGGAGGTTGAGAGATTTGGACGTGAAAGGGTACCAGTCTTGTCGGGGATTGGGAACCCTTCGCGAGAATGTCCAAAGTTTCAGCGGGATTTCCAAAATGTTGAGAGGAACTCGAATCATGTCAACCTTGGTTTTGAGAATCTCTCCCGGAGTTCGAGAGATTTGGACGTGAAAGGGTACCAGTCTTGTCGGGGATTGGGAACCCTTCGCGAGAATGTCCAAAGTTTCAGCGGGATTTCCAAAATGTTGAGAGGAACTCGAAACATGTCAACCTTGGTTTTGAGAATCTCTCCCGGAGTTTGAGAGATTTGGACGTGAAAGGGTACCAGTCTTGTCGGGGATTGGGAACCCTTCGCGAGAATGTCCAAATTTTCAGCGGGATTTCCAAAATGTTGAGAGGAACTCGAAACATGTCAACCTCGGTTTTGAGAATCTCTCCCGGAGTTTGAGAGATTTGGACGTGAAAGGGTACCAGTCTTGTCGGGGATTGGGAACCCTTCGCGAGAATGTCCAAAGTTTCAGCGGGATTTCCAAAATGTTGAGAGGAACTCGAAACATGTCAACCTTGGTTTTGAGAATCTCTCCCGGAGTTTGAGAGATTTGGACGTGAAAGGGTACCAGTCTTGTCGGGGATTGGGAACCCTTCGCGAGAATGTCCAAACTTTCAGTGGGATTTCCAAAATGTTGAGAGGAACTCGAAACATGTCAACCTTGGTTTTGAGAATCTCTCCCGGAGTTTGAGAGATTTGGACGTGAAAGGGTACCAGTCTTGTCGGGGATTGGGAACCCTTCGCGAGAATGTCCAAAGTTTCAGCGGGATTTCCAAAATGTTGAGAGGAACTCGAAACATGTCAACCTTGGTTTTGAGAATCTCTCCCGGAGTTTGAGAGATTTGGACGTGAAAGGGTACCAGTCTTGTCGGGGATTGGGAACCCTTCGCGAGAATGTCCAAAGTTTCAGCGGGATTTCCAAAATGTTGAGAGGAACTCGAAACATGTCAACCTTGGTTTTGAGAATCTCTCCCGGAGTTTGAGAGATTTGGACGTGAAAGGGTACCAGTCTTGTCGGGGATTGGGAACCCTTCGCCAGAATGTCCAAAGTTTCAGCGGGATTTCCAAAATGTTGAGAGGAACTCGAAACATGTCAACCTTGGTTTTGAGAATCTCTCCCGGAGTTTGAGAGATTTGGACGTGAAAGGGTACCAGTCCTGTCGGGGATTGGGAACCCTTCGCGAGAATGTCCAAAGTTTCAGCGGGATTTCCAAAATGTTGAGAGGAACTCGAAACATGTCAACCTTGGTTTTGAGAATCTCTCCCGGAGTTTGAGAGATTTGGACGTGAAAGGGTACCAGTCTTGTCGGGGATTGGGAACCCTTCGCGAGAATGTCCAAAGTTTCAGCGGGATTTCCAAAATGTGGAGAGGAACTCGAAACATGTCAACCTCGGTTTTGAGAATCTCTCCCGGAGTTTGAGAGATTTGGACGTGAAAGGGTACCAGTCTTGTCGGGGATTGGGAACCCTTCGCGAGAATGTCCAAACTTTCAGCGGGATTTCCAAAATGTTGAGAGGAACTCGAAACATGTCAACCTTGGTTTTGAGAATCTCTCCCGGAGTTTGAGAGATTTGGACGTGAAAGGGTACCAGTCTTGTCGGGGATTGGGAACCCTTCGCGAGAATGTCCAAAGTTTCAGCGGGATTTCCAAAATGTTGAGAAGAACTCGAAACATGTCAACCTCGGTTTTGAGAATCTCTCCCGGAGTTTGAGAGATTTGGACGTGAAAGGGTACCAGTCTTGTCGGGGATTGGGAACCCTTCGCGAGAATGTCCAAAGTTTCAGCGGGATTTCCAAAATGTTGAGAGGAACTCGAAACATGTCAACCTCGGTTTTGAGAATCTCTCCCGGAGTTTGAGAGATTTGGACGTGAAAGGGTACCAGTCTTGTCGGGGATTGGGAACCCTTCGCGAGAATGTCCAAAGTTTCAGCGGGATTTCCAAAATGTTGAGAGGAACTCGAAACATGTCAACCTTGGTTTTGAGAATCTCTCCCGGAGGTTGAGAGATTTGGACGTGAAAGGGTACCAGTCTTGTCGGGGATTGGGAACCCTTCGCGAGAATGTCCAAAGTTTCAGCGGGATTTCCAAAATGTTGAGAGGAACTCGAATCATGTCAACCTTGGTTTTGAGAATCTCTCCCGGAGTTCGAGAGATTTGGACGTGAAAGGGTACCAGTCTTGTCGGGGATTGGGAACCCTTCGCGAGAATGTCCAAAGTTTCAGCGGGATTTCCAAAATGTTGAGAGGAACTCGAAACATGTCAACCTTGGTTTTGAGAATCTCTCCCGGAGTTTGAGAGATTTGGACGTGAAAGGGTACCAGTCTTGTCGGGGATTGGGAACCCTTCGCGAGAATGTCCAAATTTTCAGCGGGATTTCCAAAATGTTGAGAGGAACTCGAAACATGTCAACCTCGGTTTTGAGAATCTCTCCCGGAGTTTGAGAGATTTGGACGTGAAAGGGTACCAGTCTTGTCGGGGATTGGGAACCCTTCGCGAGAATGTCCAAAGTTTCAGCGGGATTTCCAAAATGTTGAGAGGAACTCGAAACATGTCAACCTTGGTTTTGAGAATCTCTCCCGGAGTTTGAGAGATTTGGACGTGAAAGGGTACCAGTCTTGTCGGGGATTGGGAACCCTTCGCGAGAATGTCCAAATTTTCAGCGGGATTTCCAAAATGTTGAGAGGAACTCGAAACATGTCAACCTCGGTTTTGAGAATCTCTCCCGGAGTTTGAGAGATTTGGACGTGAAAGGGTACCAGTCTTGTCGGGGATTGGGAACCCTTCGCGAGAATGTCCAAAGTTTCAGCGGGATTTCCAAAATGTTGAGAGGAACTCGAAACATGTCAACCTTGGTTTTGAGAATCTCTCCCGGAGTTTGAGAGATTTGGACGTGAAAGGGTACCAGTCTTGTCGGGGATTGGGAACCCTTCGCGAGAATGTCCAAACTTTCAGTGGGATTTCCAAAATGTTGAGAGGAACTCGAAACATGTCAACCTTGGTTTTGAGAATCTCTCCCGGAGTTTGAGAGATTTGGACGTGAAAGGGTACCAGTCTTGTCGGGGATTGGGAACCCTTCGCCAGAATGTCCAAAGTTTCAGCGGGATTTCCAAAATGTTGAGAGGAACTCGAAACATGTCAACCTTGGTTTTGAGAATCTCTCCCGGAGTTTGAGAGATTTGGACGTGAAAGGGTACCAGTCTTGTCGGGGATTGGGAACCCTTTGCGAGAATGTCCAAAGTTTCAGCGGGATTTCCAAAATGTTGAGAGGAACTCGAAACATGTCAACCTCGGTTTTGAGAATCTCTCCCGGAGTTTGAGAGATTTGGACGTGAAAGGGTACCAGTCTTGTCGGGGATTGGGAACCCTTCGCCAGAATGTCCAAAGTTTCAGCGGGATTTCCAAAATGTTGAGAGGAACTCGAATCATGTCAACCTTGGTTTTGAGAATCTCTCCCGGAGTTTGAGAGATTTGGACGTGAAAGGGTACCAGTCTTGTCGGGGATTGGGAACCCTTCGCGAGAATGTCCAAAGTTTCAGCGGGATTTCCAAAATGTTGAGAGGAACTCGAAACATGTCAACCTCGGTTTTGAGAATCTCTCCCGGAGTTTGAGAGATTTGGACGTGAAAGGGTACCAGTCTTGTCGGGGATTGGGAACCCTTCGCGAGAATGTCCAAACTTTCAGTGGGATTTCCAAAATGTTGAGAGGAACTCGAAACATGTCAACCTTGGTTTTGAGAATCTCTCCCGGAGTTTGAGAGATTTGGACGTGAAAGGGTACCAGTCTTGTCGGGGATTGGGAACCCTTCGCGAGAATGTCCAAAGTTTCAGCGGGATTTCCAAAATGTTGAGAGGAACTCGAAACATGTCAACCTCGGTTTTGAGAATCTCTCCCGGAGTTTGAGAGATTTGGACGTGAAAGGGTACCAGTCTTGTCGGGGATTGGGAACCCTTCGCGAGAATGTCCAAAGTTTCAGCGGGATTTCCAAAATGTTGAGAGGAACTCGAAACATGTCAACCTTGGTTTTGAGAATCTCTCCCGGAGTTTGAGAGATTTGGACGTGAAAGGGTACCAGTCTTGTCGGGGATTGGGAACCCTTCGCGAGAATGTCCAAAGTTTCAGCGGGATTTCCAAAATGTTGAGAGGAACTCGAAACATGTCAACCTTGGTTTTGAGAATCTCTCCCGGAGTTCGAGAGATTTGGACGTGAAAGGGTACCAGTCTTGTCGGGGATTGGGAACCCTTCGCGAGAATGTCCAAAGTTTCAGCGGGATTTCCAAAATGTTGAGAGGAACTCGAAACATGTCAACCTCGGTTTTGAGAATCTCTCCCGGAGTTTGAGAGATTTGGACGTGAAAGGGTACCAGTCTTGTCGGGGATTGGGAACCCTTCGCGAGAATGTCCAAAGTTTCAGCGGGATTTCCAAAATGTTGAGAGGAACTCGAATCATGTCAACCTTGGTTTTGAGAATCTCTCCCGGAGTTCGAGAGATTTGGACGTGAAAGGGTACCAGTCTTGTCGGGGATTGGGAACCCTTCGCGAGAATGTCCAAAGTTTCAGCGGGATTTCCAAAATGTTGAGAGGAACTCGAATCATGTCAACCTTGGTTTTGAGAATCTCTCCCGGAGTTTGAGAGATTTGGACGTGAAAGGGTACCAGTCTTGTCGGGGATTGGGAACCCTTCGCGAGAATGTCCAAATTTTCAGCGGGATTTCCAAAATGTTGAGAGGAACTCGAATCATGTCAACCTCGGTTTTGAGAATCTCTCCCGGAGTTTGAGAGATTTGGACGTGAAAGGGTACCAGTCTTGTCGGGGATTGGGAACCCTTCGCGAGAATGTCCAAAGTTTCAGCGGGATTTCCAAAATGTTGAGAGGAACTCGAAACATGTCAACCTTGGTTTTGAGAATCTCTCCCGGAGTTTGAGAGATTTGGACGTGAAAGGGTACCAGTCTTGTCGGGGATTGGGAACCCTTCGCGAGAATGTCCAAAGTTTCAGCGGGATTTCCAAAATGTTGAGAGGAACTCGAAACATGTCAACCTTGGTTTTGAGAATCTCTCCCGGAGTTTGAGAGATTTGGACGTGAAAGGGTACCAGTCTTGTCGGGGATTGGGAACCCTTCGCGAGAATGTCCAAAGTTTCAGCGGGATTTCCAAAATGTTGAGAGGAACTCGAAACATGTCAACCTTGGTTTTGAGAATCTCTCCCGGAGTTTGAGAGATTTGGACGTGAAAGGGTACCAGTCTTGTCGGGGATTGGGAACCCTTCGCGAGAATGTCCAAAGTTTCAGCGGGATTTCCAAAATGTTGAGAGGAACTCGAAACATGTCAACCTTGGTTTTGAGAATCTCTCCCGGAGTTTGAGAGATTTGGACGTGAAAGGGTACCAGTCTTGTCGGGGATTGGGAACCCTTCGCGAGAATGTCCAAACTTTCAGTGGGATTTCCAAAATGTTGAGAGGAACTCGAAACATGTCAACCTTGGTTTTGAGAATCTCTCCCGGAGTTTGAGAGATTTGGACGTGAAAGGGTACCAGTCTTGTCGGGGATTGGGAACCCTTCGCGAGAATGTCCAAAGTTTCAGCGGGATTTCCAAAATGTTGAGAGGAACTCGAAACATGTCAACCTTGGTTTTGAGAATCTCTCCCGGAGTTTGAGAGATTTGGACGTGAAAGGGTACCAGTCTTGTCGGGGATTGGGAACCCTTCGCCAGAATGTCCAAAGTTTCAGCGGGATTTCCAAAATGTTGAGAGGAACTCGAATCATGTCAACCTTGGTTTTGAGAATCTCTCCCGGAGTTTGAGAGATTTGGACGTGAAAGGGTACCAGTCTTGTCGGGGATTGGGAACCCTTCGCGAGAATGTCCAAAGTTTCAGCGGGATTTCCAAAATGTTGAGAGGAACTCGAAACATGTCAACCTCGGTTTTGAGAATCTCTCCCGGAGTTTGAGAGATTTGGACGTGAAAGGGTACCAGTCTTGTCGGGGATTGGGAACCCTTCGCGAGAATGTCCAAACTTTCAGTGGGATTTCCAAAATGTTGAGAGGAACTCGAAACATGTCAACCTTGGTTTTGAGAATCTCTCCCGGAGTTTGAGAGATTTGGACGTGAAAGGGTACCAGTCTTGTCGGGGATTGGGAACCCTTCGCGAGAATGTCCAAAGTTTCAGCGGGATTTCCAAAATGTTGAGAGGAACTCGAAACATGTCAACCTCGGTTTTGAGAATCTCTCCCGGAGTTTGAGAGATTTGGACGTGAAAGGGTACCAGTCTTGTCGGGGATTGGGAACCCTTCGCGAGAATGTCCAAAGTTTCAGCGGGATTTCCAAAATGTTGAGAGGAACTCGAAACATGTCAACCTTGGTTTTGAGAATCTCTCCCGGAGTTTGAGAGATTTGGACGTGAAAGGGTACCAGTCTTGTCGGGGATTGGGAACCCTTCGCGAGAATGTCCAAAGTTTCAGCGGGATTTCCAAAATGTTGAGAGGAACTCGAAACATGTCAACCTTGGTTTTGAGAATCTCTCCCGGAGTTCGAGAGATTTGGACGTGAAAGGGTACCAGTCTTGTCGGGGATTGGGAACCCTTCGCGAGAATGTCCAAAGTTTCAGCGGGATTTCCAAAATGTTGAGAGGAATTCGAAACATGTCAACCTCGGTTTTGAGAATCTCTCCCGGAGTTTGAGAGATTTGGACGTGAAAGGGTACCAGTCTTGTCGGGGATTGGGAACCCTTCGCGAGAATGTCCAAAGTTTCAGCGGGATTTCCAAAATGTTGAGAGGAACTCGAATCATGTCAACCTTGGTTTTGAGAATCTCTCCCGGAGTTCGAGAGATTTGGACGTGAAAGGGTACCAGTCTTGTCGGGGATTGGGAACCCTTCGCGAGAATGTCCAAAGTTTCAGCGGGATTTCCAAAATGTTGAGAGGAACTCGAAACATGTCAACCTTGGTTTTGAGAATCTCTCCCGGAGTTTGAGAGATTTGGACGTGAAAGGGTACCAGTCTTGTCGGGGATTGGGAACCCTTCGCGAGAATGTCCAAATTTTCAGCGGGATTTCCAAAATGTTGAGAGGAACTCGAATCATGTCAACCTCGGTTTTGAGAATCTCTCCCGGAGTTTGAGAGATTTGGACGTGAAAGGGTACCAGTCTTGTCGGGGATTGGGAACCCTTCGCGAGAATGTCCAAAGTTTCAGCGGGATTTCCAAAATGTTGAGAGGAACTCGAAACATGTCAACCTTGGTTTTGAGAATCTCTCCCGGAGTTTGAGAGATTTGGACGTGAAAGGGTACCAGTCTTGTCGGGGATTGGGAACCCTTCGCGAGAATGTCCAAACTTTCAGTGGGATTTCCAAAATGTTGAGAGGAACTCGAAACATGTCAACCTTGGTTTTGAGAATCTCTCCCGGAGTTTGAGAGATTTGGACGTGAAAGGGTACCAGTCTTGTCGGGGATTGGGAACCCTTCGCGAGAATGTCCAAAGTTTCAGCGGGATTTCCAAAATGTTGAGAGGAACTCGAAACATGTCAACCTTGGTTTTGAGAATCTCTCCCGGAGTTTGAGAGATTTGGACGTGAAAGGGTACCAGTCTTGTCGGGGATTGGGAACCCTTCGCGAGAATGTCCAAAGTTTCAGCGGGATTTCCAAAATGTTGAGAGGAACTCGAAACATGTCAACCTTGGTTTTGAGAATCTCTCCCGGAGTTTGAGAGATTTGGACGTGAAAGGGTACCAGTCTTGTCGGGGATTGGGAACCCTTCGCCAGAATGTCCAAAGTTTCAGCGGGATTTCCAAAATGTTGAGAGGAACTCGAATCATGTCAACCTTGGTTTTGAGAATCTCTCCCGGAGTTTGAGAGATTTGGACGTGAAAGGGTACCAGTCTTGTCGGGGATTGGGAACCCTTCGCGAGAATGTCCAAAGTTTCAGCGGGATTTCCAAAATGTTGAGAGGAACTCGAAACATGTCAACCTCGGTTTTGAGAATCTCTCCCGGAGTTTGAGAGATTTGGACGTGAAAGGGTACCAGTCTTGTCGGGGATTGGGAACCCTTCGCGAGAATGTCCAAACTTTCAGTGGGATTTCCAAAATGTTGAGAGGAACTCGAAACATGTCAACCTTGGTTTTGAGAATCTCTCCCGGAGTTTGAGAGATTTGGACGTGAAAGGGTACCAGTCTTGTCGGGGATTGGGAACCCTTCGCGAGAATGTCCAAAGTTTCAGCGGGATTTCCAAAATGTTGAGAGGAACTCGAAACATGTCAACCTCGGTTTTGAGAATCTCTCCCGGAGTTTGAGAGATTTGGACGTGAAAGGGTACCAGTCTTGTCGGGGATTGGGAACCCTTCGCGAGAATGTCCAAAGTTTCAGCGGGATTTCCAAAATGTTGAGAGGAACTCGAAACATGTCAACCTTGGTTTTGAGAATCTCTCCCGGAGTTTGAGAGATTTGGACGTGAAAGGGTACCAGTCTTGTCGGGGATTGGGAACCCTTCGCGAGAATGTCCAAAGTTTCAGCGGGATTTCCAAAATGTTGAGAGGAACTCGAAACATGTCAACCTTGGTTTTGAGAATCTCTCCCGGAGTTCGAGAGATTTGGACGTGAAAGGGTACCAGTCTTGTCGGGGATTGGGAACCCTTCGCGAGAATGTCCAAAGTTTCAGCGGGATTTCCAAAATGTTGAGAGGAATTCGAAACATGTCAACCTCGGTTTTGAGAATCTCTCCCGGAGTTCGAGAGATTTGGACGTGAAAGGGTACCAGTCTTGTCGGGGATTGGGAACCCTTCGCGAGAATGTCCAAAGTTTCAGCGGGATTTCCAAAATGTTGAGAGGAACTCGAATCATGTCAACCTTGGTTTTGAGAATCTCTCCCGGAGTTCGAGAGATTTGGACGTGAAAGGGTACCAGTCTTGTCGGGGATTGGGAACCCTTCGCGAGAATGTCCAAAGTTTCAGCGGGATTTCCAAAATGTTGAGAGGAACTCGAAACATGTCAACCTTGGTTTTGAGAATCTCTCCCGGAGTTTGAGAGATTTGGACGTGAAAGGGTACCAGTCTTGTCGGGGATTGGGAACCCTTCGCGAGAATGTCCAAATTTTCAGCGGGATTTCCAAAATGTTGAGAGGAACTCGAATCATGTCAACCTCGGTTTTGAGAATCTCTCCCGGAGTTTGAGAGATTTGGACGTGAAAGGGTACCAGTCTTGTCGGGGATTGGGAACCCTTCGCGAGAATGTCCAAAGTTTCAGCGGGATTTCCAAAATGTTGAGAGGAACTCGAAACATGTCAACCTTGGTTTTGAGAATCTCTCCCGGAGTTTGAGAGATTTGGACGTGAAAGGGTACCAGTCTTGTCGGGGATTGGGAACCCTTCGCGAGAATGTCCAAACTTTCAGTGGGATTTCCAAAATGTTGAGAGGAACTCGAAACATGTCAACCTTGGTTTTGAGAATCTCTCCCGGAGTTTGAGAGATTTGGACGTGAAAGGGTACCAGTCTTGTCGGGGATTGGGAACCCTTCGCGAGAATGTCCAAAGTTTCAGCGGGATTTCCAAAATGTTGAGAGGAACTCGAAACATGTCAACCTTGGTTTTGAGAATCTCTCCCGGAGTTTGAGAGATTTGGACGTGAAAGGGTACCAGTCTTGTCGGGGATTGGGAACCCTTTGCGAGAATGTCCAAAGTTTCAGCGGGATTTCCAAAATGTTGAGAGGAACACGAAACATGTCAACCTCGGTTTTGAGAATCTCTCCCGGAGTTTGAGAGATTTGGACGTGAAATGGTACCAGTCTTGTCGGGGATTGGGAACCCTTCGCCAGAATGTCCAAAGTTTCAGCGGGATTTCCAAAATGTTGAGAGGAACTCGAATCATGTCAACCTTGGTTTTGAGAATCTCTCCCGGAGTTTGAGAGATTTGGACGTGAAAGGGTACCAGTCTTGTCGGGGATTGGGAACCCTTCGCGAGAATGTCCAAAGTTTCAGCGGGATTTCCAAAATGTTGAGAGGAACTCGAAACATGTCAACCTCGGTTTTGAGAATCTCTCCCAGAGTTTGAGAGATTTGGACGTGAAAGGGTACCAGTCTTGTCGGGGATTGGGAACCCTTCGCGAGAATGTCCAAACTTTCAGTGGGATTTCCAAAATGTTGAGAGGAACTCGAAACATGTCAACCTTGGTTTTGAGAATCTCTCCCGGAGTTTGAGAGATTTGGACGTGAAAGGGTACCAGTCTTGTCGGGGATTGGGAACCCTTCGCGAGAATGTCCAAAGTTTCAGCGGGATTTCCAAAATGTTGAGAGGAACTCGAAACATGTCAACCTCGGTTTTGAGAATCTCTCCCGGAGTTTGAGAGATTTGGACGTGAAAGGGTACCAGTCTTGTCGGGGATTGGGAACCCTTCGCGAGAATGTCCAAACTTTCAGCGGGATTTCCAAAATGTTGAGAGGAACTCGAAACATGTCAACCTCGGTTTTGAGAATCTCTCCCGGAGTTTGAGAGATTTGGACGTGAAAGGGTACCAGTCTTGTCGGGGATTGGGAACCCTTCGCGAGAATGTCCAAAGTTTCAGCGGGATTTCCAAAATGTTGAGAGGAACTCGAAACATGTCAACCTTGGTTTTGAGAATCTCTCCCGGAGTTTGAGAGATTTGGACGTGAAAGGGTACCAGTCTTGTCGGGGATTGGGAACCCTTCGCGAGAATGTCCAAAGTTTCAGCGGGATTTCCAAAATGTTGAGAGGAACTCGAAACATGTCAACCTCGGTTTTGAGAATCTCTCCCGGAGTTCGAGAGATTTGGACGTGAAAGGGTACCAGTCTTGTCGGGGATTCGGAACCCTTCGCGAGAATGTCCAAAGTTTCAGCGGGATTTCCAAAATGTTGAGAGGAACTCGAAACATGTCAACCTTGGTTTTGAGAATCTCTCCCGGAGTTTGAGAGATTTGGACGTGAAAGGGTACCAGTCTTGTCGGGGATTGGGAACCCTTCGCGAGAATGTCCAAAGTTTCAGTGGGATTTCCAAAATGTTGAGAGGAACTCGAAACATGTCAACCTTGGTTTTGAGAATCTCTCCCGGAGTTTGAGAGATTTGGACGTGAAAGGGTACCAGTCTTGTTCGGGGATTGGGAACACTTCGCGAGAATGTCCAAAGTTTCAGCGGGATTTCCAAAATGTTGAAAGGAACTCGAAACATGTCAACCTCGGTTTTGAAAATCTCTCCCGGAGTTCGAGATATTTGGACGTGAAAGGGTACCAGTCTTGTCGGGGATAGGGAACCCTTCGCGAGAATGTCCAAAGTTTCAGCGGGATTTCCAAAATGTGGAGAGGAACTCGAAACATGTCAACCTCGGTTTTGAGAATCTCTCCCGGAGTTTGAGAGATTTGGACGTGAAAGGGTACCAGTCTTGTCGGGGATTGGGAACCCTTCGCGAGAATGTCCAAAGTTTCAGCGGGATTTCCAAAATGTTGAGAGGAACTCGAAACATGTCAACCTCGGTTTTGAGAATCTCTCCCGGAGGTTGAGAGATTTGGACGTGAAAGGGTACCAGTCTTGTCGGGGATAGGGAACCCTTCGCGAGAATGTCCAAAGTTTCAGCGGGATTTCCAAAATGTTGAGAGGAACTCGAAACATGTCAACCTTGGTTTTGAGAATCTCTCCCGGAGTTTGAGAGATTTGGACGTGAAAGGGTACCAGTCTTGTCGGGGATTGGGAACCCTTCGCGAGAATGTCCAAAGTTTCAGCGGGATTTCCAAAATGTTGAGAGGAACTCGAAACATGTCAACCTCGGTTTTGAGAATCTCTCCCGGAGGTTGAGAGATTTGGACGTGAAAGGGTACCAGTCTTGTCGGGGATAGGGAACCCTTCGCGAGAATGTCCAAAGTTTCAGCGGGATTTCCAAAATGTTGAGAGGAACTCGAAACATGTCAACCTTGGTTTTGAGAATCTCTCCCGGAGTTTGAGAGATTTGGACGTGAAAGGGTACCAGTCTTGTCGGGGATTGGGAACCCTTCGCGAGAATGTCCAAAGTTTCAGCGGGATTTCCAAAATGTTGAGAGGAACTCGAAACATGTCAACCTTGGTTTTGAGAATCTCTCCCGGAGTTTGAGAGATTTGGACGTGAAAGGGTACCAGTCTTGTCGGGGATTGGGAACCCTTCGCGAGAATGTCCAAAGTTTCAGCGGGATTTCCAAAATGTTGAGAGGAACTCGAAACATGTCAACCTTGGTTTTGAGAATCTCTCCCGGAGTTTGAGAGATTTGGACGTGAAAGGGTACCAGTCTTGTCGGGGATTGGGAACCCTTCGCGAGAATGTCCAAAGTTTCAGCGGGATTTCCAAAATGTTGAGAGGAACTCGAAACATGTCAACCTCGGTTTTGAGAATCTCTCCCGGAGTTTGAGAGATTTGGACGTGAAAGGGTACCAGTCTTGTCGGGGATTGGGAACCCTTCGCGAGAATGTCCAAAGTTTCAGCGGGATTTCCAAAATGTTGAGAGGAACTCGAATCATGTCAACCTTGGTTTTGAGAATCTCTCCCGGAGTTCGAGAGATTTGGACGTGAAAGGGTACCAGTCTTGTCGGGGATTGGGAACCCTTCGCGAGAATGTCCAAAGTTTCAGCGGGATTTCCAAAATGTTGAGAGGAACTCGAAACATGTCAACCTTGGTTTTGAGAATCTCTCCCGGAGTTTGAGAGATTTGGACGTGAAAGGGTACCAGTCTTGTCGGGGATTGGGAACCCTTCGCGAGAATGTCCAAATTTTCAGCGGGATTTCCAAAATGTTGAGAGGAACTCGAAACATGTCAACCTCGGTTTTGAGAATCTCTCCCGGAGTTCGAGAGATTTGGACGTGAAAGGGTACCAGTCTTGTCGGGGATTGGGAACCCTTCGCGAGAATGTCCAAAGTTTCAGCGGGATTTCCAAAATGTTGAGAGGAACTCGAAACATGTCAACCTTGGATTTGAGAATCTCTCCCGGAGTTTGAGAGATTTGGACGTGAAAGGGTACCAGTCTTGTCGGGGATTGGGAACCCTTCGCGAGAATGTCCAAATTTTCAGCGGGATTTCCAAAATGTTGAGAGGAACTCGAAACATGTCAACCTCGGTTTTGAGAATCTCTCCCGGAGTTTGAGAGATTTGGACGTGAAAGGGTACCAGTCTTGTCGGGGATTGGGAACCCTTCGCGAGAATGTCCAAAGTTTCAGCGGGATTTCCAAAATGTTGAGAGGAACTCGAAACATGTCAACCTTGGTTTTGAGAATCTCTCCCGGAGTTTGAGAGATTTGGACGTGAAAGGGTACCAGTCTTGTCGGGGATTGGGAACCCTTCGCGAGAATGTCCAAAGTTTCAGCGGGATTTCCAAAATGTTGAGAGGAACTCGAAACATGTCAACCTCGGTTTTGAGAATCTCTCCCGGAGTTCGAGAGATTTGGACGTGAAAGGGTACCAGTCTTGTCGGGGATTGGGAACCCTTCGCGAGAATGTCCAAAGTTTCAGCGGGATTTCCAAAATGTTGAGAGGAACTCGAAACATGTCAACCTCGGTTTTGAGAATCTCTCCCGGAGGTTGAGAGATTTGGACGTGAAAGGGTACCAGTCTTGTCGGGGATTGGGAACCCTTCGCGAGAATGTCCAAAGTTTCAGCGGGATTTCCAAAATGTTGAGAGGAACTCGAAACATGTCAACCTTGGTTTTTAGAATCTCTCCCGGAGTTTGAGAGATTTGGACGTGAAAGGGTACCAGTCTTGTCGGGGATTGGGAACCCTTCGCGAGAATGTCCAAAGTTTCAGCGGGATTTCCAAAATGTTGAGAGGAACTCGAAACATGTCAACCTCGGTTTTGAGAATCTCTCCCGGAGGTTGAGAGATTTGGACGTGAAAGGGTACCAGTCTTGTCGGGGATTGGGAACCCTTCGCGAGAATGTCCAAAGTTTCAGCGGGATTTCCAAAATGTTGAGAGGAACTCGAAACATGTCAACCTCGGTTTTGAGAATCTCTCCCGGAGTTTGAGAGATTTGGACGTGAAAGGGTACCAGTCTTGTCGGGGATTGGGAACCCTTCGCGAGAATGTCCAAAGTTTCAGCGGGATTTCCAAAATGTTGAGAGGAACTCGAAACATGTCAACCTTGGTTTTGAGAATCTCTCCCGGAGTTTGAGAGATTTGGACGTGAAAGGGTACCAGTCTTGTCGGGGATTGGGAACCCTTCGCGAGAATGTCCAAAGTTTCAGCGGGATTTCCAAAATGTTGAGAGGAACTCGAAACATGTCAACCTTGGTTTTGAGAATCTCTCCCGGAGTTCGAGAGATTTGGACGTGAAAGGGTACCAGTCTTGTCGGGGATTGGGAACCCTTCGCGAGAATGTCCAAAGTTTCAGCGGGATTTCCAAAATGTTGAGAGGAACTCGAAACATGTCAACCTCGGTTTTGAGAATCTCTCCCGGAGTTTGAGAGATTTGGACGTGAAAGGGTACCAGTCTTGTCGGGGATTGGGAACCCTTCGCGAGAATGTCCAAAGTTTCAGCGGGATTTCCAAAATGTTGAGAGGAACTCGAAACATGTCAACCTTGGTTTTGAGAATCTCTCCCGGAGTTTGAGAGATTTGGACGTGAAAGGGTACCAGTCTTGTTCGGGGATTGTGAACACTTCGCGAGAATGTCCAAAGTTTCAGCGGGATTTCCAAAATGTTGAGAGGAACTCGAAACATGTCAACCTCGGTTTTGAGAATCTCTCCCGGAGTTCGAGAGATTTGGACGTGAAAGGGTACCAGTCTTGTCGGGGATAGGGAACCCTTCGCGAGAATGTCCAAAGTTTCAGCGGGATTTCCAAAATGTGGAGAGGAACTCGAAACATGTCAACCTCGGTTTTGAGAATCTCTCCCGGAGTTTGAGAGATTTGGACGTGAAAGGGTACCAGTCTTGTCGGGGATTGGGAACCCTTCGCGAGAATGTCCAAAGTTTCAGCGGGATTTCCAAAATGTTGAGAGGAACTCGAAACATGTCAACCTCGGTTTTGAGAATCTCTCCCGGAGTTCGAGAGATTTGGACGTGAAAGGGTACCAGTCTTGTCGGGGATTGGGAACCCTTCGCGAGAATGTCCAAAGTTTCAGCGGGATTTCCAAAATGTTGAGAGGAACTCGAAACATGTCAACCTCGGTTTTGAGAATCTCTCCCGGAGTTCGAGAGATTTGGACGTGAAAGGGTACCAGTCTTGTCGGGGATAGGGACCCCTTCGCGAGAATGTCCAAAGTTTCAGCGGGATTTCCAAAATGTTGAGAGGAACTCGAAACATGTCAACCTTGGTTTTGAGAATCTCTCCCGGAGTTTGAGAGATTTGGACGTGAAAGGGTACCAGTCTTGTCGGGGATTGGGAACCCTTCGCGAGAATGTCCAAAGTTTCAGCGGGATTTCCAAAATGTTGAGAGGAACTCGAATCATGTCAACCTTGGTTTTGAGAATCTCTCCCGGAGTTTGAGAGATTTGGACGTGAAAGGGTACCAGTCTTGTCGGGGATTGGGAACCCTTTGCGAGAATGTCCAAAGTTTCAGCGGGATTTCCAAAATGTTGAGAGGAACTCGAAACATGTCAACCTCGGTTTTGAGAATCTCTCCCGGAGGTTGAGAGATTTGGACGTGAAAGGGTACCAGTCTTGTCGGGGATTGGGAACCCTTCGCGAGAATGTCCAAAGTTTCAGCGGGATTTCCAAAATGTTGAGAGGAACTCGAATCATGTCAACCTTGGTTTTGAGAATCTCTCCCGGAGTTTGAGAGATTTGGACGTGAAAGGGTACCAGTCTTGTCGGGGATTGGGAACCCTTTGCGAGAATGTCCAAAGTTTCAGCGGGATTTCCAAAATGTTGAGAGGAACTCGAAACATGTCAACCTCGGTTTTGAGAATCTCTCCCGGAGGTTGAGAGATTTGGACGTGAAAGGGTACCAGTCTTGTCGGGGATTGGGAACCCTTCGCGAGAATGTCCAAAGTTTCAGCGGGATTTCCAAAATGTTGAGAGGAACTCGAATCATGTCAACCTTGGTTTTGAGAATCTCTCCCGGAGTTTGAGAGATTTGGACGTGAAAGGGTACCAGTCTTGTCGGGGATTGGGAACCCTTCGCGAGAATGTCCAAAGTTTCAGCGGGATTTCCAAAATGTTGAGAGGAACTCGAAACATGTCAACCTTGGTTTTGAGAATCTCTCCCAGAGTTTGAGAGATTTGGACGTGAAAGGGTACCAGTCTTGTCGGGGATTGGGAACCCTTCGCGAGAATGTCCAAACTTTCAGTGGGATTTCCAAAATGTTGAGAGGAACTCGAAACATGTCAACCTTGGTTTTGAGAATCTCTCCCGGAGTTTGAGAGATTTGGACGTGAAAGGGTACCAGTCTTGTCGGGGATTGGGAACCCTTCGCGAGAATGTCCAAAGTTTCAGCGGGATTTCCAAAATGTTGAGAAGAACTCGAAACATGTCAACCTCGGTTTTGAGAATCTCTCCCGGAGTTTGAGAGATTTGGACGTGAAAGGGTACCAGTCTTGTCGGGGATTGGGAACCCTTCGCGAGAATGTCCAAAGTTTCAGCGGGATTTCCAAAATGTTGAGAGGAACTCGAAACATGTCAACCTCGGTTTTGAGAATCTCTCCCGGAGTTTGAGAGATTTGGACGTGAAAGGGTACCAGTCTTGTCGGGGATTGGGAACCCTTCGCGAGAATGTCCAAAGTTTCAGCGGGATTTCCAAAATGTTGAGAGGAACTCGAAACATGTCAACCTTGGTTTTTAGAATCTCTCCCGGAGTTTGAGAGATTTGGACGTGAAAGGGTACCAGTCTTGTCGGGGATTGGGAACCCTTTGCGAGAATGTCCAAAGTTTCAGCGGGATTTCCAAAATGTTGAGAGGAACTCGAAACATGTCAACCTCGGTTTTGAGAATCTCTCCCGGAGGTTGAGAGATTTGGACGTGAAAGGGTACCAGTCTTGTCGGGGATTGGGAACCCTTCGCGAGAATGTCCAAAGTTTCAGTGGGATTTCCAAAATGTTGAGAGGAACTCGAAACATGTCAACCTCGGTTTTGAGAATCTCTCCCGGAGTTTGAGAGATTTGGACGTGAAAGGGTACCAGTCTTGTCGGGGATTGGGAACCCTTCGCGAGAATGTCCAAAGTTTCAGCGGGATTTCCAAAATGTTGAGAGGAACTCGAAACATGTCAACCTTGGTTTTGAGAATCTCTCCCGGAGTTTGAGAGATTTGGACGTGAAAGGGTACCAGTCTTGTCGGGGATTGGGAACCCTTCGCGAGAATGTCCAAAGTTTCAGCGGGATTTCCAAAATGTTGAGAGGAACTCGAAACATGTCAACCTTGGTTTTGAGAATCTCTCCCGGAGTTCGAGAGATTTGGACGTGAAAGGGTACCAGTCTTGTCGGGGATTGGGAACCCTTCGCGAGAATGTCCAAAGTTTCAGCGGGATTTCCAAAATGTTGAGAGGAACTCGAAACATGTCAACCTCGGTTTTGAGAATCTCTCCCGGAGTTTGAGAGATTTGGACGTGAAAGGGTACCAGTCTTGTCGGGGATTGGGAACCCTTCGCGAGAATGTCCAAAGTTTCAGCGGGATTTCCAAAATGTTGAGAGGAACTCGAAACATGTCAACCTTGGTTTTGAGAATCTCTCCCGGAGTTTGAGAGATTTGGACGTGAAAGGGTACCAGTCTTGTTCGGGGATTGGGAACACTTCGCGAGAATGTCCAAAGTTTCAGCGGGATTTCCAAAATGTTGAGAGGAACTCGAAACATGTCAACCTCGGTTTTGAGAATCTCTCCCGGAGTTCGAGAGATTTGGACGTGAAAGGGTACCAGTCTTGTCGGGGATAGGGAACCCTTCGCGAGAATGTCCAAAGTTTCAGCGGGATTTCCAAAATGTGGAGAGGAACTCGAAACATGTCAACCTCGGTTTTGAGAATCTCTCCCGGAGTTTGAGAGATTTGGACGTGAAAGGGTACCAGTCTTGTCGGGGATTGGGAACCCTTCGCGAGAATGTCCAAAGTTTCAGCGGGATTTCCAAAATGTTGAGAGGAACTCGAAACATGTCAACCTCGGTTTTGAGAATCTCTCCCGGAGTTTGAGAGATTTGGACGTGAAAGGGTACCAGTCTTGTCGGGGATTGGGAACCCTTCGCGAGAATGTCCAAAGTTTCAGCGGGATTTCCAAAATGTTGAGAGGAACTCGAAACATGTCAACCTCGGTTTTGAGAATCTCTCCCGGAGTTCGAGAGATTTGGACGTGAAAGGGTACCAGTCTTGTCGGGGATAGGGAACCCTTCGCGAGAATGTCCAAAGTTTCAGCGGGATTTCCAAAATGTTGAGAGGAACTCGAAACATGTCAACCTTGGTTTTGAGAATCTCTCCCGGAGTTTGAGAGATTTGGACGTGAAAGGGTACCAGTCTTGTCGGGGATTGGGAACCCTTCGCGAGAATGTCCAAAGTTTCAGCAGGATTTCCAAAATGTTGAGAGGAACTCGAAACATGTCAACCTCGGTTTTGAGAATCTCTCCCGGAGTTTGAGAGATTTGGACGTGAAAGGGTACCAGTCTTGTCGGGGATTGGGAACCCTTCGCGAGAATGTCCAAAGTTTCAGCGGGATTTCCAAAATGTTGAGAGGAACTCGAAACATGTCAACCTTGGTTTTGAGAATCTCTCCCAGAGTTTGAGAGATTTGGACGTGAAAGGGTACCAGTCTTGTCGGGGATTGGGAACCCTTCGCGAGAATGTCCAAAGTTTCAGCGGGATTTCCAAAATGTTGAGAGGAACTCGAATCATGTCAACCTTGGTTTTGAGAATCTCTCCCGGAGTTTGAGAGATTTGGACGTGAAAGGGTACCAGTCTTGTCGGGGATTGGGAACCCTTCGCGAGAATGTCCAAAGTTTCAGCGGGATTTCCAAAATGTTGAGAGGAACTCGAAACATGTCAACCTTGGTTTTGAGAATCTCTCCCGGAGTTTGAGAGATTTGGACGTGAAAGGGTACCAGTCTTGTCGGGGATTGGGAACCCTTCGCGAGAATGTCCAAACTTTCAGTGGGATTTCCAAAATGTTGAGAGGAACTCGAAACATGTCAACCTCGGTTTTGAGAATCTCTCCCGGAGTTTGAGAGATTTGGACGTGAAAGGGTACCAGTCTTGTCGGGGATTGGGAACCCTTCGCGAGAATGTCCAAAGTTTCAGCGGGATTTCCAAAATGTTGAGAGGAACTCGAAACATGTCAACCTTGGTTTTGAGAATCTCTCCCGGAGTTCGAGAGATTTGGACGTGAAAGGGTACCAGTCTTGTCGGGGATTGGGAACCCTTCGCGAGAATGTCCAAAGTTTCAGCGGGATTTCCAAAATGTTGAGAGGAACTCGAATCATGTCAACCTTGGTTTTGAGAATCTCTCCCGGAGTTTGAGAGATTTGGACGTGAAAGGGTACCAGTCTTGTCGGGGATTGGGAACCCTTTGCGAGAATGTCCAAAGTTTCAGCGGGATTTCCAAAATGTTGAGAGGAACTCGAAACATGTCAACCTCGGTTTTGAGAATCTCTCCCGGAGGTTGAGAGATTTGGACGTGAAAGGGTACCAGTCTTGTCGGGGATTGGGAACCCTTCGCGAGAATGTCCAAAGTTTCAGCGGGATTTCCAAAATGTTGAGAGGAACTCGAATCATGTCAACCTTGGTTTTGAGAATCTCTCCCGGAGTTTGAGAGATTTGGACGTGAAAGGGTACCAGTCTTGTCGGGGATTGGGAACCCTTCGCGAGAATGTCCAAAGTTTCAGCGGGATTTCCAAAATGTTGAGAGGAACTCGAAACATGTCAACCTTGGTTTTGAGAATCTCTCCCAGAGTTTGAGAGATTTGGACGTGAAAGGGTACCAGTCTTGTCGGGGATTGGGAACCCTTCGCGAGAATGTCCAAACTTTCAGTGGGATTTCCAAAATGTTGAGAGGAACTCGAAACATGTCAACCTTGGTTTTGAGAATCTCTCCCGGAGTTTGAGAGATTTGGACGTGAAAGGGTACCAGTCTTGTCGGGGATTGGGAACCCTTCGCCAGAATGTCCAAAGTTTCAGCGGGATTTCCAAAATGTTGAGAAGAACTCGAAACATGTCAACCTCGGTTTTGAGAATCTCTCCCGGAGTTCGAGAGATTTGGACGTGAAAGGGTACCAGTCTTGTCGGGGATTGGGAACCCTTCGCGAGAATGTCCAAAGTTTCAGCGGGATTTCCAAAATGTTGAGAGGAACTCGAAACATGTCAACCTCGGTTTTGAGAATCTCTCCCGGAGTTCGAGAGATTTGGACGTGAAAGGGTACCAGTCTTGTCGGGGATAGGGACCCCTTCGCGAGAATGTCCAAAGTTTCAGCGGGATTTCCAAAATGTTGAGAGGAACTCGAAACATGTCAACCTTGGTTTTGAGAATCTCTCCCGGAGTTTGAGAGATTTGGACGTGAAAGGGTACCAGTCTTGTCGGGGATTGGGAACCCTTCGCGAGAATGTCCAAAGTTTCAGCGGGATTTCCAAAATGTTGAGAGGAACTCGAATCATGTCAACCTTGGTTTTGAGAATCTCTCCCGGAGTTTGAGAGATTTGGACGTGAAAGGGTACCAGTCTTGTCGGGGATTGGGAACCCTTTGCGATAATGTCCAAAGTTTCAGCGGGATTTCCAAAATGTTGAGAGGAACTCGAAACATGTCAACCTCGGTTTTGAGAATCTCTCCCGGAGTTTGAGAGATTTGGACGTGAAAGGGTACCAGTCTTGTCGGGGATTGGGAACCCTTCGCGAGAATGTCCAAAGTTTCAGCGGGATTTCCAAAATGTTGAGAGGAACTCGAATCATGTCAACCTTGGTTTTGAGAATCTCTCCCGGAGTTTGAGAGATTTGGACATGAAAGGGTACCAGTCTTGTCGGGGATTGGGAACCCTTTGCGAGAATGTCCAAAGTTTCAGCGGGATTTCCAAAATGTTGAGAGGAACTCGAAACATGTCAACCTCGGTTTTGAGAATCTCTCCCGGAGGTTGAGAGATTTGGACGTGAAAGGGTACCAGTCTTGTCGGGGATTGGGAACCCTTCGCGAGAATGTCCAAAGTTTCAGCGGGATTTCCAAAATGTTGAGAGGAACTCGAATCATGTCAACCTTGGTTTTGAGAATCTCTCCCGGAGTTTGAGAGATTTGGACGTGAAAGGGTACCAGTCTTGTCGGGGATTGGGAACCCTTCGCGAGAATGTCCAAAGTTTCAGCGGGATTTCCAAAATGTTGAGAGGAACTCGAAACATGTCAACCTTGGTTTTGAGAATCTCTCCCAGAGTTTGAGAGATTTGGACGTGAAAGGGTACCAGTCTTGTCGGGGATTGGGAACCCTTCGCGAGAATGTCCAAACTTTCAGTGGGATTTCCAAAATGTTGAGAGGAACTCGAAACATGTCAACCTTGGTTTTGAGAATCTCTCCCGGAGTTTGAGAGATTTGGACGTGAAAGGGTACCAGTCTTGTCGGGGATTGGGAACCCTTCGCGAGAATGTCCAAAGTTTCAGCGGGATTTCCAAAATGTTGAGAGGAACTCGAAACATGTCAACCTTGGTTTTGAGAATCTCTCCCGGAGTTTGAGAGATTTGGACGTGAAAGGGTACCAGTCTTGTCGGGGATTGGGAACCCTTCGCGAGAATGTCCAAAGTTTCAGCGGGATTTCCAAAATGTTGAGAGGAACTCGAAACATGTCAACCTCGGTTTTGAGAATCTCTCCCGGAGTTCGAGAGATTTGGACGTGAAAGGGTACCAGTCTTGTCGGGGATAGGGACCCCTTCGCGAGAATGTCCAAAGTTTCAGCGGGATTTCCAAAATGTTGAGAGGAACTCGAAACATGTCAACCTTGGTTTTGAGAATCTCTCCCGGAGTTTGAGAGATTTGGACGTGAAAGGGTACCAGTCTTGTCGGGGATTGGGAACCCTTCGCGAGAATGTCCAAAGTTTCAGCGGGATTTCCAAAATGTTGAGAGGAACTCGAATCATGTCAACCTTGGTTTTGAGAATCTCTCCCGGAGTTTGAGAGATTTGGACGTGAAAGGGTACCAGTCTTGTCGGGGATTGGGAACCCTTTGCGATAATGTCCAAAGTTTCAGCGGGATTTCCAAAATGTTGAGAGGAACTCGAAACATGTCAACCTCGGTTTTGAGAATCTCTCCCGGAGTTTGAGAGATTTGGACGTGAAAGGGTACCAGTCTTGTCGGGGATTGGGAACCCTTCGCGAGAATGTCCAAAGTTTCAGCGGGATTTCCAAAATGTTGAGAGGAACTCGAATCATGTCAACCTTGGTTTTGAGAATCTCTCCCGGAGTTTGAGAGATTTGGACGTGAAAGGGTACCAGTCTTGTCGGGGATTGGGAACCCTTTGCGAGAATGTCCAAAGTTTCAGCGGGATTTCCAAAATGTTGAGAGGAACTCGAAACATGTCAACCTCGGTTTTGAGAATCTCTCCCGGAGGTTGAGAGATTTGGACGTGAAAGGGTACCAGTCTTGTCGGGGATTGGGAACCCTTCGCGAGAATGTCCAAAGTTTCAGCGGGATTTCCAAAATGTTGAGAGGAACTCGAATCATGTCAACCTTGGTTTTGAGAATCTCTCCCGGAGTTTGAGAGATTTGGACGTGAAAGGGTACCAGTCTTGTCGGGGATTGGGAACCCTTCGCGAGAATGTCCAAAGTTTCAGCGGGATTTCCAAAATGTTGAGAGGAACTCGAAACATGTCAACCTTGGTTTTGAGAATCTCTCCCAGAGTTTGAGAGATTTGGACGTGAAAGGGTACCAGTCTTGTCGGGGATTGGGAACCCTTCGCGAGAATGTCCAAACTTTCAGTGGGATTTCCAAAATGTTGAGAGGAACTCGAAACATGTCAACCTTGGTTTTGAGAATCTCTCCCGGAGTTTGAGAGATTTGGACGTGAAAGGGTACCAGTCTTGTCGGGGATTGGGAACCCTTCGCGAGAATGTCCAAAGTTTCAGCGGGATTTCCAAAATGTTGAGAGGAACTCGAAACATGTCAACCTTGGTTTTGAGAATCTCTCCCGGAGTTTGAGAGATTTGGACGTGAAAGGGTACCAGTCTTGTTCGGGGATTGTGAACACTTCGCGAGAATGTCCAAAGTTTCAGCGGGATTTCCAAAATGTTGAGAGGAACTCGAAACATGTCAACCTCGGTTTTGAGAATCTCTCCCGGAGTTCGAGAGATTTGGACGTGAAAGGGTACCAGTCTTGTCGGGGATAGGGAACCCTTCGCGAGAATGTCCAAAGTTTCAGCGGGATTTCCAAAATGTGGAGAGGAACTCGAAACATGTCAACCTCGGTTTTGAGAATCTCTCCCGGAGTTTGAGAGATTTGGACGTGAAAGGGTACCAGTCTTGTCGGGGATTGGGAACCCTTCGCGAGAATGTCCAAAGTTTCAGCGGGATTTCCAAAATGTTGAGAGGAACTCGAAACATGTCAACCTCGGTTTTGAGAATCTCTCCCGGAGTTCGAGAGATTTGGACGTGAAAGGGTACCAGTCTTGTCGGGGATTGGGAACCCTTCGCGAGAATGTCCAAAGTTTCAGCGGGATTTCCAAAATGTTGAGAGGAACTCGAAACATGTCAACCTCGGTTTTGAGAATCTCTCCCGGAGTTCGAGAGATTTGGACGTGAAAGGGTACCAGTCTTGTCGGGGATAGGGACCCCTTCGCGAGAATGTCCAAAGTTTCAGCGGGATTTCCAAAATGTTGAGAGGAACTCGAAACATGTCAACCTTGGTTTTGAGAATCTCTCCCGGAGTTTGAGAGATTTGGACGTGAAAGGGTACCAGTCTTGTCGGGGATTGGGAACCCTTCGCGAGAATGTCCAAAGTTTCAGCGGGATTTCCAAAATGTTGAGAGGAACTCGAATCATGTCAACCTTGGTTTTGAGAATCTCTCCCGGAGTTTGAGAGATTTGGACGTGAAAGGGTACCAGTCTTGTCGGGGATTGGGAACCCTTTGCGAGAATGTCCAAAGTTTCAGCGGGATTTCCAAAATGTTGAGAGGAACTCGAAACATGTCAACCTCGGTTTTGAGAATCTCTCCCGGAGGTTGAGAGATTTGGACGTGAAAGGGTACCAGTCTTGTCGGGGATTGGGAACCCTTCGCGAGAATGTCCAAAGTTTCAGCGGGATTTCCAAAATGTTGAGAGGAACTCGAATCATGTCAACCTTGGTTTTGAGAATCTCTCCCGGAGTTTGAGAGATTTGGACGTGAAAGGGTACCAGTCTTGTCGGGGATTGGGAACCCTTTGCGAGAATGTCCAAAGTTTCAGCGGGATTTCCAAAATGTTGAGAGGAACTCGAAACATGTCAACCTCGGTTTTGAGAATCTCTCCCGGAGGTTGAGAGATTTGGACGTGAAAGGGTACCAGTCTTGTCGGGGATTGGGAACCCTTCGCGAGAATGTCCAAAGTTTCAGCGGGATTTCCAAAATGTTGAGAGGAACTCGAATCATGTCAACCTTGGTTTTGAGAATCTCTCCCGGAGTTTGAGAGATTTGGACGTGAAAGGGTACCAGTCTTGTCGGGGATTGGGAACCCTTCGCGAGAATGTCCAAAGTTTCAGCGGGATTTCCAAAATGTTGAGAGGAACTCGAAACATGTCAACCTTGGTTTTGAGAATCTCTCCCAGAGTTTGAGAGATTTGGACGTGAAAGGGTACCAGTCTTGTCGGGGATTGGGAACCCTTCGCGAGAATGTCCAAACTTTCAGTGGGATTTCCAAAATGTTGAGAGGAACTCGAAACATGTCAACCTTGGTTTTGAGAATCTCTCCCGGAGTTTGAGAGATTTGGACGTGAAAGGGTACCAGTCTTGTCGGGGATTGGGAACCCTTCGCGAGAATGTCCAAAGTTTCAGCGGGATTTCCAAAATGTTGAGAAGAACTCGAAACATGTCAACCTCGGTTTTGAGAATCTCTCCCGGAGTTTGAGAGATTTGGACGTGAAAGGGTACCAGTCTTGTCGGGGATTGGGAACCCTTCGCGAGAATGTCCAAAGTTTCAGCGGGATTTCCAAAATGTTGAGAGGAACTCGAAACATGTCAACCTCGGTTTTGAGAATCTCTCCCGGAGTTTGAGAGATTTGGACGTGAAAGGGTACCAGTCTTGTCGGGGATTGGGAACCCTTCGCGAGAATGTCCAAAGTTTCAGCGGGATTTCCAAAATGTTGAGAGGAACTCGAAACATGTCAACCTTGGTTTTTAGAATCTCTCCCGGAGTTTGAGAGATTTGGACGTGAAAGGGTACCAGTCTTGTCGGGGATTGGGAACCCTTTGCGAGAATGTCCAAAGTTTCAGCGGGATTTCCAAAATGTTGAGAGGAACTCGAAACATGTCAACCTCGGTTTTGAGAATCTCTCCCGGAGGTTGAGAGATTTGGACGTGAAAGGGTACCAGTCTTGTCGGGGATTGGGAACCCTTCGCGAGAATGTCCAAAGTTTCAGCGGGATTTCCAAAATGTTGAGAGGAACTCGAAACATGTCAACCTCGGTTTTGAGAATCTCTCCCGGAGTTTGAGAGATTTGGACGTGAAAGGGTACCAGTCTTGTCGGGGATTGGGAACCCTTCGCGAGAATGTCCAAAGTTTCAGCGGGATTTCCAAAATGTTGAGAGGAACTCGAAACATGTCAACCTTGGTTTTGAGAATCTCTCCCGGAGTTTGAGAGATTTGGACGTGAAAGGGTACCAGTCTTGTCGGGGATTGGGAACCCTTCGCGAGAATGTCCAAAGTTTCAGCGGGATTTCCAAAATGTTGAGAGGAACTCGAAACATGTCAACCTTGGTTTTGAGAATCTCTCCCGGAGTTCGAGAGATTTGGACGTGAAAGGGTACCAGTCTTGTCGGGGATTGGGAACCCTTCGCGAGAATGTCCAAAGTTTCAGCGGGATTTCCAAAATGTTGAGAGGAACTCGAAACATGTCAACCTCGGTTTTGAGAATCTCTCCCGGAGTTTGAGAGATTTGGACGTGAAAGGGTACCAGTCTTGTCGGGGATTGGGAACCCTTCGCGAGAATGTCCAAAGTTTCAGCGGGATTTCCAAAATGTTGAGAGGAACTCGAAACATGTCAACCTTGGTTTTGAGAATCTCTCCCGGAGTTTGAGAGATTTGGACGTGAAAGGGTACCAGTCTTGTTCGGGGATTGGGAACACTTCGCGAGAATGTCCAAAGTTTCAGCGGGATTTCCAAAATGTTGAGAGGAACTCGAAACATGTCAACCTCGGTTTTGAGAATCTCTCCCGGAGTTCGAGAGATTTGGACGTGAAAGGGTACCAGTCTTGTCGGGGATAGGGAACCCTTCGCGAGAATGTCCAAAGTTTCAGCGGGATTTCCAAAATGTGGAGAGGAACTCGAAACATGTCAACCTCGGTTTTGAGAATCTCTCCCGGAGTTTGAGAGATTTGGACGTGAAAGGGTACCAGTCTTGTCGGGGATTGGGAACCCTTCGCGAGAATGTCCAAAGTTTCAGCGGGATTTCCAAAATGTTGAGAGGAACTCGAAACATGTCAACCTCGGTTTTGAGAATCTCTCCCGGAGGTTGAGAGATTTGGACGTGAAAGGGTACCAGTCTTGTCGGGGATTGGGAACCCTTCGCGAGAATGTCCAAAGTTTCAGCGGGATTTCCAAAATGTTGAGAGGAACTCGAAACATGTCAACCTCGGTTTTGAGAATCTCTCCCGGAGTTCGAGAGATTTGGACGTGAAAGGGTACCAGTCTTGTCGGGGATAGGGAACCCTTCGCGAGAATGTCCAAAGTTTCAGCGGGATTTCCAAAATGTTGAGAGGAACTCGAAACATGTCAACCTTGGTTTTGAGAATCTCTCCCGGAGTTTGAGAGATTTGGACGTGAAAGGGTACCAGTCTTGTCGGGGATTGGGAACCCTTCGCGAGAATGTCCAAAGTTTCAGCAGGATTTCCAAAATGTTGAGAGGAACTCGAAACATGTCAACCTCGGTTTTGAGAATCTCTCCCGGAGTTTGAGAGATTTGGACGTGAAAGGGTACCAGTCTTGTCGGGGATTGGGAACCCTTCGCGAGAATGTCCAAAGTTTCAGCGGGATTTCCAAAATGTTGAGAGGAACTCGAAACATGTCAACCTTGGTTTTGAGAATCTCTCCCAGAGTTTGAGAGATTTGGACGTGAAAGGGTACCAGTCTTGTCGGGGATTGGGAACCCTTCGCGAGAATGTCCAAAGTTTCAGCGGGATTTCCAAAATGTTGAGAGGAACTCGAATCATGTCAACCTTGGTTTTGAGAATCTCTCCCGGAGTTTGAGAGATTTGGACGTGAAAGGGTACCAGTCTTGTCGGGGATTGGGAACCCTTCGCGAGAATGTCCAAAGTTTCAGCGGGATTTCCAAAATGTTGAGAGGAACTCGAAACATGTCAACCTTGGTTTTGAGAATCTCTCCCGGAGTTTGAGAGATTTGGACGTGAAAGGGTACCAGTCTTGTCGGGGATTGGGAACCCTTCGCGAGAATGTCCAAACTTTCAGTGGGATTTCCAAAATGTTGAGAGGAACTCGAAACATGTCAACCTCGGTTTTGAGAATCTCTCCCGGAGTTTGAGAGATTTGGACGTGAAAGGGTACCAGTCTTGTCGGGGATTGGGAACCCTTCGCGAGAATGTCCAAAGTTTCAGCGGGATTTCCAAAATGTTGAGAGGAACTCGAAACATGTCAACCTTGGTTTTGAGAATCTCTCCCGGAGTTCGAGAGATTTGGACGTGAAAGGGTACCAGTCTTGTCGGGGATTGGGAACCCTTCGCGAGAATGTCCAAAGTTTCAGCGGGATTTCCAAAATGTTGAGAGGAACTCGAATCATGTCAACCTTGGTTTTGAGAATCTCTCCCGGAGTTTGAGAGATTTGGACGTGAAAGGGTACCAGTCTTGTCGGGGATTGGGAACCCTTTGCGAGAATGTCCAAAGTTTCAGCGGGATTTCCAAAATGTTGAGAGGAACTCGAAACATGTCAACCTCGGTTTTGAGAATCTCTCCCGGAGGTTGAGAGATTTGGACGTGAAAGGGTACCAGTCTTGTCGGGGATTGGGAACCCTTCGCGAGAATGTCCAAAGTTTCAGCGGGATTTCCAAAATGTTGAGAGGAACTCGAATCATGTCAACCTTGGTTTTGAGAATCTCTCCCGGAGTTTGAGAGATTTGGACGTGAAAGGGTACCAGTCTTGTCGGGGATTGGGAACCCTTCGCGAGAATGTCCAAAGTTTCAGCGGGATTTCCAAAATGTTGAGAGGAACTCGAAACATGTCAACCTTGGTTTTGAGAATCTCTCCCAGAGTTTGAGAGATTTGGACGTGAAAGGGTACCAGTCTTGTCGGGGATTGGGAACCCTTCGCGAGAATGTCCAAACTTTCAGTGGGATTTCCAAAATGTTGAGAGGAACTCGAAACATGTCAACCTTGGTTTTGAGAATCTCTCCCGGAGTTTGAGAGATTTGGACGTGAAAGGGTACCAGTCTTGTCGGGGATTGGGAACCCTTCGCCAGAATGTCCAAAGTTTCAGCGGGATTTCCAAAATGTTGAGAAGAACTCGAAACATGTCAACCTCGGTTTTGAGAATCTCTCCCGGAGTTCGAGAGATTTGGACGTGAAAGGGTACCAGTCTTGTCGGGGATTGGGAACCCTTCGCGAGAATGTCCAAAGTTTCAGCGGGATTTCCAAAATGTTGAGAGGAACTCGAAACATGTCAACCTCGGTTTTGAGAATCTCTCCCGGAGTTCGAGAGATTTGGACGTGAAAGGGTACCAGTCTTGTCGGGGATAGGGACCCCTTCGCGAGAATGTCCAAAGTTTCAGCGGGATTTCCAAAATGTTGAGAGGAACTCGAATCATGTCAACCTTGGTTTTGAGAATCTCTCCCGGAGTTTGAGAGATTTGGACGTGAAAGGGTACCAGTCTTGTCGGGGATTGGGAACCCTTTGCGAGAATGTCCAAAGTTTCAGCGGGATTTCCAAAATGTTGAGAGGAACTCGAAACATGTCAACCTCGGTTTTGAGAATCTCTCCCGGAGGTTGAGAGATTTGGACGTGAAAGGGTACCAGTCTTGTCGGGGATTGGGAACCCTTCGCGAGAATGTCCAAAGTTTCAGCGGGATTTCCAAAATGTTGAGAGGAACTCGAATCATGTCAACCTTGGTTTTGAGAATCTCTCCCGGAGTTTGAGAGATTTGGACGTGAAAGGGTACCAGTCTTGTCGGGGATTGGGAACCCTTCGCGAGAATGTCCAAAGTTTCAGCGGGATTTCCAAAATGTTGAGAGGAACTCGAAACATGTCAACCTTGGTTTTGAGAATCTCTCCCAGAGTTTGAGAGATTTGGACGTGAAAGGGTACCAGTCTTGTCGGGGATTGGGAACCCTTCGCGAGAATGTCCAAACTTTCAGTGGGATTTCCAAAATGTTGAGAGGAACTCGAAACATGTCAACCTTGGTTTTGAGAATCTCTCCCGGAGTTTGAGAGATTTGGACGTGAAAGGGTACCAGTCTTGTCGGGGATTGGGAACCCTTCGCGAGAATGTCCAAAGTTTCAGCGGGATTTCCAAAATGTTGAGAAGAACTCGAAACATGTCAACCTCGGTTTTGAGAATCTCTCCCGGAGTTTGAGAGATTTGGACGTGAAAGGGTACCAGTCTTGTCGGGGATTGGGAACCCTTCGCGAGAATGTCCAAAGTTTCAGCGGGATTTCCAAAATGTTGAGAGGAACTCGAAACATGTCAACCTCGGTTTTGAGAATCTCTCCCGGAGTTTGAGAGATTTGGACGTGAAAGGGTACCAGTCTTGTCGGGGATTGGGAACCCTTCGCGAGAATGTCCAAAGTTTCAGCGGGATTTCCAAAATGTTGAGAGGAACTCGAAACATGTCAACCTTGGTTTTTAGAATCTCTCCCGGAGTTTGAGAGATTTGGACGTGAAAGGGTACCAGTCTTGTCGGGGATTGGGAACCCTTTGCGAGAATGTCCAAAGTTTCAGCGGGATTTCCAAAATGTTGAGAGGAACTCGAAACATGTCAACCTTGGTTTTGAGAATCTCTCCCGGAGTTTGAGAGATTTGGACGTGAAAGGGTACCAGTCTTGTCGGGGATTGGGAACCCTTCGCGAGAATGTCCAAAGTTTCAGCGGGATTTCCAAAATGTTGAGAGGAACTCGAAACATGTCAACCTTGGTTTTGAGAATCTCTCCCGGAGTTCGAGAGATTTGGACGTGAAAGGGTACCAGTCTTGTCGGGGATTGGGAACCCTTCGCGAGAATGTCCAAAGTTTCAGCGGGATTTCCAAAATGTTGAGAGGAACTCGAAACATGTCAACCTCGGTTTTGAGAATCTCTCCCGGAGTTTGAGAGATTTGGACGTGAAAGGGTACCAGTCTTGTCGGGGATTGGGAACCCTTCGCGAGAATGTCCAAAGTTTCAGCGGGATTTCCAAAATGTTGAGAGGAACTCGAAACATGTCAACCTTGGTTTTGAGAATCTCTCCCGGAGTTTGAGAGATTTGGACGTGAAAGGGTACCAGTCTTGTTCGGGGATTGGGAACACTTCGCGAGAATGTCCAAAGTTTCAGCGGGATTTCCAAAATGTTGAGAGGAACTCGAAACATGTCAACCTCGGTTTTGAGAATCTCTCCCGGAGTTCGAGAGATTTGGACGTGAAAGGGTACCAGTCTTGTCGGGGATAGGGAACCCTTCGCGAGAATGTCCAAAGTTTCAGCGGGATTTCCAAAATGTGGAGAGGAACTCGAAACATGTCAACCTCGGTTTTGAGAATCTCTCCCGGAGTTTGAGAGATTTGGACGTGAAAGGGTACCAGTCTTGTCGGGGATTGGGAACCCTTCGCGAGAATGTCCAAAGTTTCAGCGGGATTTCCAAAATGTTGAGAGGAACTCGAAACATGTCAACCTCGGTTTTGAGAATCTCTCCCGGAGGTTGAGAGATTTGGACGTGAAAGGGTACCAGTCTTGTCGGGGATTGGGAACCCTTCGCGAGAATGTCCAAAGTTTCAGCGGGATTTCCAAAATGTTGAGAGGAACTCGAAACATGTCAACCTCGGTTTTGAGAATCTCTCCCGGAGTTCGAGAGATTTGGACGTGAAAGGGTACCAGTCTTGTCGGGGATAGGGAACCCTTCGCGAGAATGTCCAAAGTTTCAGCGGGATTTCCAAAATGTTGAGAGGAACTCGAAACATGTCAACCTTGGTTTTGAGAATCTCTCCCGGAGTTTGAGAGATTTGGACGTGAAAGGGTACCAGTCTTGTCGGGGATTGGGAACCCTTCGCGAGAATGTCCAAAGTTTCAGCAGGATTTCCAAAATGTTGAGAGGAACTCGAAACATGTCAACCTCGGTTTTGAGAATCTCTCCCGGAGTTTGAGAGATTTGGACGTGAAAGGGTACCAGTCTTGTCGGGGATTGGGAACCCTTCGCGAGAATGTCCAAAGTTTCAGCGGGATTTCCAAAATGTTGAGAGGAACTCGAAACATGTCAACCTTGGTTTTGAGAATCTCTCCCAGAGTTTGAGAGATTTGGACGTGAAAGGGTACCAGTCTTGTCGGGGATTGGGAACCCTTCGCGAGAATGTCCAAAGTTTCAGCGGGATTTCCAAAATGTTGAGAGGAACTCGAAACATGTCAACCTCGGTTTTGAGAATCTCTCCCGGAGTTTGAGAGATTTGGACGTGAAAGGGTACCAGTCTTGTCGGGGATTGGGAACCCTTCGCGAGAATGTCCAAAGTTTCAGCGGGATTTCCAAAATGTTGAGAGGAACTCGAAACATGTCAACCTTGGTTTTGAGAATCTCTCCCGGAGTTTGAGAGATTTGGACGTGAAAGGGTACCAGTCTTGTCGGGGATTGGGAACCCTTCGCGAGAATGTCCAAAGTTTCAGCGGGATTTCCAAAATGTTGAGAGGAACTCGAAACATGTCAACCTTGGTTTTGAGAATCTCTCCCGGAGTTCGAGAGATTTGGACGTGAAAGGGTACCAGTCTTGTCGGGGATTGGGAACCCTTCGCGAGAATGTCCAAAGTTTCAGCGGGATTTCCAAAATGTTGAGAGGAACTCGAAACATGTCAACCTTGGTTTTGAGAATCTCTCCCGGAGTTTGAGAGATTTGGACGTGAAAGGGTACCAGTCTTGTCGGGGATTGGGAACCCTTCGCGAGAATGTCCAAACTTTCAGTGGGATTTCCAAAATGTTGAGAGGAACTCGAAACATGTCAACCTTGGTTTTGAGAATCTCTCCCGGAGTTTGAGAGATTTGGACGTGAAAGGGTACCAGTCTTGTCGGGGATTGGGAACCCTTCGCGAGAATGTCCAAAGTTTCAGCGGGATTTCCAAAATGTTGAGAGGAACTCGAAACATGTCAACCTCGGTTTTGAGAATCTCTCCCGGAGTTTGAGAGATTTGGACGTGAAAGGGTACCAGTCTTGTCGGGGATTGGGAACCCTTCGCGAGAATGTCCAAACTTTCAGTGGGATTTCCAAAATGTTGAGAGGAACTCGAAACATGTCAACCTTGGTTTTGAGAATCTCTCCCGGAGTTTGAGAGATTTGGACGTGAAAGGGTACCAGTCTTGTCGGGGATTGGGAACCCTTTGCGAGAATGTCCAAAGTTTCAGCGGGATTTCCAAAATGTTGAGAGGAACTCGAAACATGTCAACCTCGGTTTTGAGAATCTCTCCCGGAGGTTGAGAGATTTGGACGTGAAAGGGTACCAGTCTTGTCGGGGATTGGGAACCCTTCGCGAGAATGTCCAAAGTTTCAGCGGGATTTCCAAAATGTTGAGAGGAACTCGAAACATGTCAACCTTGGTTTTGAGAATCTCTCCCGGAGTTTGAGAGATTTGGACGTGAAAGGGTACCAGTCTTGTCGGGGATTGGGAACCCTTCGCGAGAATGTCCAAAGTTTCAGCGGGATTTCCAAAATGTTGAGAGGAACTCGAAACATGTCAACCTTGGTTTTGAGAATCTCTCCCGGAGTTTGAGAGATTTGGACGTGAAAGGGTACCAGTCCTGTCGGGGATTGGGAACCCTTCGCGAGAATGTCCAAACTTTCAGTGGGATTTCCAAAATGTTGAGAGGAACTCGAAACATGTCAACCTTGGTTTTGAGAATCTCTCCCGGAGTTTGAGAGATTTGGACGTGAAAGGGTACCAGTCTTGTCGGGGATTGGGAACCCTTCGCGAGAATGTCCAAAGTTTCAGCGGGATTTCCAAAATGTTGAGAAGAACTCGAAACATGTCAACCTCGGTTTTGAGAATCTCTCCCGGAGTTTGAGAGATTTGGACGTGAAAGGGTACCAGTCTTGTCGGGGATTGGGAACCCTTCGCGAGAATGTCCAAAGTTTCAGCGGGATTTCCAAAATGTTGAGAGGAACTCGAAACATGTCAACCTCGGTTTTGAGAATCTCTCCCGGAGTTTGAGAGATTTGGACGTGAAAGGGTACCAGTCTTGTCGGGGATTGGGAACCCTTCGCGAGAATGTCCAAACTTTCAGCGGGATTTCCAAAATGTTGAGAGGAACTCGAAACATGTCAACCTTGGTTTTGAGAATCTCTCCCGGAGTTTGAGAGATTTGGACGTGAAAGGGTACCAGTCTTGTCGGGGATTGGGAACCCTTTGCGAGAATGTCCAAAGTTTCAGCGGGATTTCCAAAATGTTGAGAGGAACTCGAAACATGTCAACCTCGGTTTTGAGAATCTCTCCCGGAGGTTGAGAGATTTGGACGTGAAAGGGTACCAGTCTTGTCGGGGATTGGGAACCCTTCGCGAGAATGTCCAAAGTTTCAGCGGGATTTCCAAAATGTTGAGAGGAACTCGAAACATGTCAACCTCGGTTTTGAGAATCTCTCCCGGAGGTTGAGAGATTTGGACGTGAAAGGGTACCAGTCTTGTCGGGGATTGGGAACCCTTCGCGAGAATGTCCAAAGTTTCAGCGGGATTTCCAAAATGTTGAGAGGAACTCGAAACATGTCAACCTTGGTTTTGAGAATCTCTCCCGGAGTTTGAGAGATTTGGACGTGAAAGGGTACCAGTCTTGTCGGGGATTGGGAACCCTTCGCGAGAATGTCCAAACTTTCAGTGGGATTTCCAAAATGTTGAGAGGAACTCGAAACATGTCAACCTTGGTTTTGAGAATCTCTCCCGGAGTTTGAGAGATTTGGACGTGAAAGGGTACCAGTCTTGTCGGGGATTGGGAACCCTTCGCGAGAATGTCCAAAGTTTCAGCGGGATTTCCAAAATGTTGAGAAGAACTCGAAACATGTCAACCTCGGTTTTGAGAATCTCTCCCGGAGTTTGAGAGATTTGGACGTGAAAGGGTACCAGTCTTGTCGGGGATTGGGAACCCTTCGCGAGAATGTCCAAAGTTTCAGCGGGATTTCCAAAATGTTGAGAGGAACTCGAAACATGTCAACCTCGGTTTTGAGAATCTCTCCCGGAGTTTGAGAGATTTGGACGTGAAAGGGTACCAGTCTTCTCGGGGATTGGGAACCCTTCGCGAGAATGTCCAAAGTTTCAGCGGGATTTCCAAAATGTTGAGAGGAACTCGAATCATGTCAACCTTGGTTTTGAGAATCTCTCCCGGAGTTTGAGAGATTTGGACGTGAAAGGGTACCAGTCTTGTCGGGGATTGGGAACCCTTCGCGAGAATGTCCAAAGTTTCAGCGGGATTTCCAAAATGTTGAGAGGAACTCGAAACATGTCAACCTTGGTTTTGAGAATCTCTCCCGGAGTTTGAGAGATTTGGACGTGAAAGGGTACCAGTCTTGTCGGGGATTGGGAACCCTTCGCCAGAATGTCCAAAGTTTCAGCGGGATTTCCAAAATGTTGAGAGGAACTCGAAACATGTCAACCTCGGTTTTGAGAATCTCTCCCGGAGTTTGAGAGATTTGGACGTGAAAGGGTACCAGTCTTGTCGGGGATTGGGAACCCTTCGCGAGAATGTCCAAAGTTTCAGCGGGATTTCCAAAATGTTGAGAGGAACTCGAAACATGTCAACCTTGGTTTTGAGAATCTCTCCCGGAGTTTGAGAGATTTGGACGTGAAAGGGTACCAGTCTTGTCGGGGATTGGGAACCCTTCGCGAGAATGTCCAAAGTTTCAGCGGGATTTCCAAAATGTTGAGAGGAACTCGAAACATGTCAACCTTGGTTTTGAGAATCTCTCCCGGAGTTCGAGAGATTTGGACGTGAAAGGGTACCAGTCTTGTCGGGGATTGGGAACCCTTCGCGAGAATGTCCAAAGTTTCAGCGGGATTTCCAAAATGTTGAGAGGAACTCGAAACATGTCAACCTCGGTTTTGAGAATCTCTCCCGGAGTTTGAGAGATTTGGACGTGAAAGGGTACCAGTCTTGTCGGGGATTGGGAACCCTTCGCGAGAATGTCCAAAGTTTCAGCGGGATTTCCAAAATGTTGAGAGGAACTCGAAACATGTCAACCTTGGTTTTGAGAATCTCTCCCGGAGTTTGAGAGATTTGGACGTGAAAGGGTACCAGTCTTGTCGGGGATTGGGAACCCTTCGCGAGAATGTCCAAAGTTTTAGCAGGATTTCCAAAATGTTGAGAGGAACTCGAAACATGTCAACCTCGGTTTTGAGAATCTCTCCCGGAGTTTGAGAGATTTGGACGTGAAAGGGTACCAGTCTTGTCGGGGATTGGGAACCCTTCGCGAGAATGTCCAAAGTTTCAGCGGGATTTCCAAAATGTTGAGAGGAACTCGAAACATGTCAACCTTGGTTTTGAGAATCTCTCCCAGAGTTTGAGAGATTTGGACGTGAAAGGGTACCAGTCTTGTCGGGGATTGGGAACCCTTCGCGAGAATGTCCAAACTTTCAGTGGGATTTCCAAAATGTTGAGAGGAACTCGAAACATGTCAACCTTGGTTTTGAGAATCTCTCCCGGAGTTTGAGAGATTTGGACGTGAAAGGGTACCAGTCTTGTCGGGGATTGGGAACCCTTCGCGAGAATGTCCAAAGTTTCAGCGGGATTTCCAAAATGTTGAGAAGAACTCGAAACATGTCAACCTCGGTTTTGAGAATCTCTCCCGGAGTTTGAGAGATTTGGACGTGAAAGGGTACCAGTCTTGTCGGGGATTGGGAACCCTTCGCGAGAATGTCCAAAGTTTCAGCGGGATTTCCAAAATGTTGAGAGGAACTCGAAACATGTCAACCTCGGTTTTGAGAATCTCTCCCGGAGTTTGAGAGATTTGGACGTGAAAGGGTACCACTCTTGTCGGGGATTGGGAACCCTTCGCGAGAATGTCCAAAGTTTCAGCGGGATTTCCAAAATGTTGAGAGGAACTCGAAACATGTCAACCTTGGTTTTGAGAATCTCTCCCGGAGTTTGAGAGATTTGGACGTGAAAGGGTACCAGTCTTGTCGGGGATTGGGAACCCTTCGCGAGAATGTCCAAAGTTTCAGCGGGATTTCCAAAATGTTGAGAGGAACTCGAAACATGTCAACCTCGGTTTTGAGAATCTCTCCCGGAGTTTGAGAGATTTGGACGTGAAAGGGTACCAGTCTTCTCGGGGATTGGGAACCCTTCGCGAGAATGTCCAAAGTTTCAGCGGGATTTCCAAAATGTTGAGAGGAACTCGAATCATGTCAACCTTGGTTTTGAGAATCTCTCCCGGAGTTTGAGAGATTTGGACGTGAAAGGGTACCAGTCTTGTCGGGGATTGGGAACCCTTCGCGAGAATGTCCAAAGTTTCAGCGGGATTTCCAAAATGTTGAGAGGAACTCGAATCATGTCAACCTTGGTTTTGAGAATCTCTCCCGGAGTTTGAGAGATTTGGACGTGAAAGGGTACCAGTCTTGTCGGGGATTGGGAACCCTTCGCGAGAATGTCCAAAGTTTCAGCGGGATTTCCAAAATGTTGAGAGGAACTCGAAACATGTCAACCTTGGTTTTGAGAATCTCTCCCGGAGTTTGAGAGATTTGGACGTGAAAGGGTACCAGTCTTGTCGGGGATTGGGAACCCTTCGCGAGAATGTCCAAAGTTTCAGCGGGATTTCCAAAATGTTGAGAGGAACTCGAAACATGTCAACCTTGGTTTTGAGAATCTCTCCCGGAGTTTGAGAGATTTGGACGTGAAAGGGTACCAGTCTTGTCGGGGATTGGGAACCCTTCGCCAGAATGTCCAAAGTTTCAGCGGGATTTCCAAAATGTTGAGAGGAACTCGAAACATGTCAACCTTGGTTTTGAGAATCTCTCCCGGAGTTTGAGAGATTTGGACGTGAAAGGGTACCAGTCTTGTCGGGGATTGGGAACCCTTCGCGAGAATGTCCAAACTTTCAGTGGGATTTCCAAAATGTTGAGAGGAACTCGAAACATGTCAACCTTGGTTTTGAGAATCTCTCCCGGAGTTTGAGAGATTTGGACGTGAAAGGGTACCAGTCTTGTCGGGGATTGGGTACCCTTCGCGAGAATGTCCAAAGTTTCAGCGGGATTTCCAAAATGTTGAGAGGAACTCGAAACATGTGAACCTCGGTTTTGAGAATCTCTCCCGGAGTTTGAGAGATTTGGACGTGAAAGGGTACCAGTCTTGTCGGGGATTGGGAACCCTTCGCCAGAATGTCCAAAGTTTCAGCGGGATTTCCAAAATGTTGAGAGGAACTCGAAACATGTCAACCTCGGTTTTGAGAATCTCTCCCGGAGTTTGAGAGATTTGGACGTGAAAGGGTACCAGTCTTGTCGGGGATTGGGAACCCTTCGCCAGAATGTCCAAAGTTTCAGCGGGATTTCCAAAATGTTGAGAGGAACTCGAATCATGTCAACCTTGGTTTTGAGAATCTCTCCCGGAGTTTGAGAGATTTGGACGTGAAAGGGTACCAGTCTTGTCGGGGATTGGGAACCCTTCGCGAGAATGTCCAAAGTTTCAGCGGGATTTCCAAAATGTTGAGAGGAACTCGAATCATGTCAACCTCGGTTTTGAGAATCTCTCCCGGAGTTTGAGAGATTTGGACGTGAAAGGGTACCAGTCTTGTCGGGGATTGGGAACCCTTCGCGAGAATGTCCAAAGTTTCAGCGGGATTTCCAAAATGTTGAGAGGAACTCGAAACATGTCAACCTTGGTTTTGAGAATCTCTCCCGGAGTTTGAGAGATTTGGACGTGAAAGGGTACCAGTCTTGTCGGGGATTGGGAACCCTTCGCGAGAATGTCCAAACTTTCAGTGGGATTTCCAAAATGTTGAGAGGAACTCGAAACATGTCAACCTTGGTTTTGAGAATCTCTCCCGGAGTTTGAGAGATTTGGACGTGAAAGGGTACCAGTCTTGTCGGGGATTGGGAACCCTTCGCGAGAATGTCCAAAGTTTCAGCGGGATTTCCAAAATGTTGAGAGGAACTCGAAACATGTCAACCTCGGTTTTGAGAATCTCTCCCGGAGGTTGAGAGATTTGGACGTGAAAGGGTACCAGTCTTGTCGGGGATTGGGAACCCTTCGCGAGAATGTCCAAAGTTTCAGCGGGATTTCCAAAATGTTGAGAGGAACTCGAAACATGTCAACCTCGGTTTTGAGAATCTCTCCCGGAGTTTGAGAGATTTGGACGTGAAAGGGTACCAGTCTTCTCGGGGATTGGGAACCCTTCGCGAGAATGTCCAAAGTTTCAGCGGGATTTCCAAAATGTTGAGAGGAACTCGAATCATGTCAACCTTGGTTTTGAGAATCTCTCCCGGAGTTTGAGAGATTTGGACGTGAAAGGGTACCAGTCTTGTCGGGGATTGGGAACCCTTCGCGATAATGTCGAAAGTTTCAGCGGGATTTCCAAAATGTTGAGAGGAACTCGAAACATGTCAACCTTGGTTTTGAGAATCTCTCCCGGAGTTTGAGAGATTTGGACGTGAAAGGGTACCAGTCTTGTCGGGGATTGGGAACCCTTCGCCAGAATGTCCAAAGTTTCAGCGGGATTTCCAAAATGTTGAGAGGAACTCGAAACATGTCAACCTTGGTTTTGAGAATCTCTCCCGGAGTTTGAGAGATTTGGACGTGAAAGGGTACCAGTCTTGTCGGGGATTGGGAACCCTTCGCGAGAATGTCCAAAGTTTCAGCGGGATTTCCAAAATGTTGAGAGGAACTCGAAACATGTCAACCTTGGTTTTGAGAATCTCTCCCGGAGTTTGAGAGATTTGGACGTGAAAGGGTACCAGTCTTGTCGGGGATTGGGAACCCTTCGCGAGAATGTCCAAAGTTTCAGCGGGATTTCCAAAATGTTGAGAGGAACTCGAAACATGTCAACCTTGGTTTTGAGAATCTCTCCCGGAGTTTGAGAGATTTGGACGTGAAAGGGTACCAGTCTTGTCGGGGATTGGGAACCCTTTGCGAGAATGTCCAAAGTTTCAGCGGGATTTCCAAAATGTTGAGAGGAACTCGAAACATGTCAACCTCGGTTTTGAGAATCTCTCCCGGAGGTTGAGAGATTTGGACGTGAAAGGGTACCAGTCTTGTCGGGGATTGGGAACCCTTCGCGAGAATGTCCAAAGTTTCAGCGGGATTTCCAAAATGTTGAGAGGAACTCGAAACATGTCAACCTTGGTTTTGAGAATCTCTCCCGGAGTTTGAGAGATTTGGACGTGAAAGGGTACCAGTCTTGTCGGGGATTGGGAACCCTTCGCGAGAATGTCCAAAGTTTCAGCGGGATTTCCAAAATGTTGAGAGGAACTCGAAACATGTCAACCTTGGTTTTGAGAATCTCTCCCGGAGTTTGAGAGATTTGGACGTGAAAGGGTACCAGTCTTGTCGGGGATTGGGAACCCTTCGCGAGAATGTCCAAACTTTCAGCGGGATTTCCAAAATGTTGAGAGGAACTCGAATCATGTCAACCTTGGTTTTGAGAATCTCTCCCGGAGTTTGAGAGATTTGGACGTGAAAGGGTACCAGTCTTGTCGGGGATTGGGAACCCTTCGCCAGAATGTCCAAAGTTTCAGCGGGATTTCCAAAATGTTGAGAGGAACTCGAAACATGTCAACCTCGGTTTTGAGAATCTCTCCCGGAGTTTGAGAGATTTGGACGTGAAAGGGTACCAGTCTTGTCGGGGATTGGGAACCCTTCGCGAGAATGTCCAAAGTTTCAGCGGGATTTCCAAAATGTTGAGAAGAACTCGAAACATGTCAACCTCGGTTTTGAGAATCTCTCCCGGAGTTTGAGAGATTTGGACGTGAAAGGGTACCAGTCTTGTCGGGGATTGGGAACCCTTCGCGAGAATGTCCAAAGTTTCAGCGGGATTTCCAAAATGTTGAGAGGAACTCGAAACATGTCAACCTCGGTTTTGAGAATCTCTCCCGGAGTTTGAGAGATTTGGACGTGAAAGGGTACCAGTCTTGTCGGGGATTGGGAACCCTTCGCGAGAATGTCCAAACTTTCAGTGGGATTTCCAAAATGTTGAGAGGAACTCGAAACATGTCAACCTTGGTTTTGAGAATCTCTCCCGGAGTTTGAGAGATTTGGACGTGAAAGGGTACCAGTCTTGTCGGGGATTGGGAACCCTTCGCGAGAATGTCCAAAGTTTCAGCGGGATTTCCAAAATGTTGAGAGGAACTCGAATCATGTCAACCTTGGTTTTGAGAATCTCTCCCGGAGTTTGAGAGATTTGGACGTGAAAGGGTACCAGTCTTCTCGGGGATTGGGAACCCTTCGCGAGAATGTCCAAAGTTTCAGCGGGATTTCCAAAATGTTGAGAGGAACTCGAAACATGTCAACCTTGGTTTTGAGAATCTCTCCCGGAGTTTGAGAGATTTGGACGTGAAAGGGTACCAGTCTTGTCGGGGATTGGGAACCCTTCGCGAGAATGTCCAAAGTTTCAGCGGGATTTCCAAAATGTTGAGAGGAACTCGAAACATGTCAACCTTGGTTTTGAGAATCTCTCCCGGAGTTTGAGAGATTTGGACGTGAAAGGGTACCAGTCTTGTCGGGGATTGGGAACCCTTCGCCAGAATGTCCAAAGTTTCAGCGGGATTTCCAAAATGTTGAGAGGAACTCGAAACATGTCAACCTTGGTTTTGAGAATCTCTCCCGGAGTTTGAGAGATTTGGACGTGAAAGGGTACCAGTCTTGTCGGGGATTGGGAACCCTTCGCGAGAATGTCCAAACTTTCAGTGGGATTTCCAAAATGTTGAGAGGAACTCGAAACATGTCAACCTTGGTTTTGAGAATCTCTCCCGGAGTTTGAGAGATTTGGACGTGAAAGGGTACCAGTCTTGTCGGGGATTGGGTACCCTTCGCGAGAATGTCCAAAGTTTCAGCGGGATTTCCAAAATGTTGAGAGGAACTCGAAACATGTGAACCTCGGTTTTGAGAATCTCTCCCGGAGTTTGAGAGATTTGGACGTGAAAGGGTACCAGTCTTGTCGGGGATTGGGAACCCTTCGCCAGAATGTCCAAAGTTTCAGCGGGATTTCCAAAATGTTGAGAGGAACTCGAAACATGTCAACCTCGGTTTTGAGAATCTCTCCCGGAGTTTGAGAGATTTGGACGTGAAAGGGTACCAGTCTTGTCGGGGATTGGGAACCCTTCGCCAGAATGTCCAAAGTTTCAGCGGGATTTCCAAAATGTTGAGAGGAACTCGAAACATGTCAACCTCGGTTTTGAGAATCTCTCCCGGAGTTTGAGAGATTTGGACGTGAAAGGGTACCAGTCTTGTCGGGGATTGGGAACCCTTCGCGAGAATGTCCAAAGTTTCAGCGGGATTTCCAAAATGTTGAGAGGAACTCGAATCATGTCAACCTTGGTTTTGAGAATCTCTCCCGGAGTTTGAGAGATTTGGACGTGAAAGGGTACCAGTCTTGTCGGGGATTGGGAACCCTTCGCGAGAATGTCCAAAGTTTCAGCGGGATTTCCAAAATGTTGAGAGGAACTCGAATCATGTCAACCTCGGTTTTGAGAATCTCTCCCGGAGTTTGAGAGATTTGGACGTGAAAGGGTACCAGTCTTGTCGGGGATTGGGAACCCTTCGCGAGAATGTCCAAAGTTTCAGCGGGATTTCCAAAATGTTGAGAGGAACTCGAAACATGTCAACCTTGGTTTTGAGAATCTCTCCCGGAGTTTGAGAGATTTGGACGTGAAAGGGTACCAGTCTTGTCGGGGATTGGGAACCCTTCGCGAGAATGTCCAAACTTTCAGTGGGATTTCCAAAATGTTGAGAGGAACTCGAAACATGTCAACCTTGGTTTTGAGAATCTCTCCCGGAGTTTGAGAGATTTGGACGTGAAAGGGTACCAGTCTTGTCGGGGATTGGGAACCCTTCGCGAGAATGTCCAAAGTTTCAGCGGGATTTCCAAAATGTTGAGAGGAACTCGAAACATGTCAACCTCGGTTTTGAGAATCTCTCCCGGAGGTTGAGAGATTTGGACGTGAAAGGGTACCAGTCTTGTCGGGGATTGGGAACCCTTCGCGAGAATGTCCAAAGTTTCAGCGGGATTTCCAAAATGTTGAGAGGAACTCGAAACATGTCAACCTCGGTTTTGAGAATCTCTCCCGGAGTTTGAGAGATTTGGACGTGAAAGGGTACCAGTCTTCTCGGGGATTGGGAACCCTTCGCGAGAATGTCCAAAGTTTCAGCGGGATTTCCAAAATGTTGAGAGGAACTCGAATCATGTCAACCTTGGTTTTGAGAATCTCTCCCGGAGTTTGAGAGATTTGGACGTGAAAGGGTACCAGTCTTGTCGGGGATTGGGAACCCTTCGCGATAATGTCGAAAGTTTCAGCGGGATTTCCAAAATGTTGAGAGGAACTCGAAACATGTCAACCTTGGTTTTGAGAATCTCTCCCGGAGTTTGAGAGATTTGGACGTGAAAGGGTACCAGTCTTGTCGGGGATTGGGAACCCTTCGCCAGAATGTCCAAAGTTTCAGCGGGATTTCCAAAATGTTGAGAGGAACTCGAAACATGTCAACCTTGGTTTTGAGAATCTCTCCCGGAGTTTGAGAGATTTGGACGTGAAAGGGTACCAGTCTTGTCGGGGATTGGGAACCCTTCGCGAGAATGTCCAAAGTTTCAGCGGGATTTCCAAAATGTTGAGAGGAACTCGAAACATGTCAACCTCGGTTTTGAGAATCTCTCCCGGAGTTTGAGAGATTTGGACGTGAAAGGGTACCAGTCTTGTCGGGGATTGGGAACCCTTCGCGAGAATGTCCAAAGTTTCAGCGGGATTTCCAAAATGTTGAGAGGAACTCGAAACATGTCAACCTTGGTTTTGAGAATCTCTCCCGGAGTTTGAGAGATTTGGACGTGAAAGGGTACCAGTCTTGTCGGGGATTGGGAACCCTTTGCGAGAATGTCCAAAGTTTCAGCGGGATTTCCAAAATGTTGAGAGGAACTCGAAACATGTCAACCTCGGTTTTGAGAATCTCTCCCGGAGGTTGAGAGATTTGGACGTGAAAGGGTACCAGTCTTGTCGGGGATTGGGAACCCTTCGCGAGAATGTCCAAAGTTTCAGCGGGATTTCCAAAATGTTGAGAGGAACTCGAAACATGTCAACCTTGGTTTTGAGAATCTCTCCCGGAGTTTGAGAGATTTGGACGTGAAAGGGTACCAGTCTTGTCGGGGATTGGGAACCCTTCGCGAGAATGTCCAAAGTTTCAGCGGGATTTCCAAAATGTTGAGAGGAACTCGAAACATGTCAACCTTGGTTTTGAGAATCTCTCCCGGAGTTTGAGAGATTTGGACGTGAAAGGGTACCAGTCTTGTCGGGGATTGGGAACCCTTCGCGAGAATGTCCAAACTTTCAGCGGGATTTCCAAAATGTTGAGAGGAACTCGAATCATGTCAACCTTGGTTTTGAGAATCTCTCCCGGAGTTTGAGAGATTTGGACGTGAAAGGGTACCAGTCTTGTCGGGGATTGGGAACCCTTCGCCAGAATGTCCAAAGTTTCAGCGGGATTTCCAAAATGTTGAGAGGAACTCGAAACATGTCAACCTCGGTTTTGAGAATCTCTCCCGGAGTTTGAGAGATTTGGACGTGAAAGGGTACCAGTCTTGTCGGGGATTGGGAACCCTTCGCGAGAATGTCCAAAGTTTCAGCGGGATTTCCAAAATGTTGAGAAGAACTCGAAACATGTCAACCTCGGTTTTGAGAATCTCTCCCGGAGTTTGAGAGATTTGGACGTGAAAGGGTACCAGTCTTGTCGGGGATTGGGAACCCTTCGCGAGAATGTCCAAAGTTTCAGCGGGATTTCCAAAATGTTGAGAGGAACTCGAAACATGTCAACCTCGGTTTTGAGAATCTCTCCCGGAGTTTGAGAGATTTGGACGTGAAAGGGTACCAGTCTTGTCGGGGATTGGGAACCCTTCGCGAGAATGTCCAAACTTTCAGTGGGATTTCCAAAATGTTGAGAGGAACTCGAAACATGTCAACCTTGGTTTTGAGAATCTCTCCCGGAGTTTGAGAGATTTGGACGTGAAAGGGTACCAGTCTTGTCGGGGATTGGGAACCCTTCGCGAGAATGTCCAAAGTTTCAGCGGGATTTCCAAAATGTTGAGAGGAACTCGAATCATGTCAACCTTGGTTTTGAGAATCTCTCCCGGAGTTTGAGAGATTTGGACGTGAAAGGGTACCAGTCTTGTCGGGGATTGGGAACCCTTCGCCAGAATGTCCAAAGTTTCAGCGGGATTTCCAAAATGTTGAGAGGAACTCGAAACATGTCAACCTCGGTTTTGAGAATCTCTCCCGGAGTTTGAGAGATTTGGACGTGAAAGGGTACCAGTCTTGTCGGGGATTGGGAACCCTTCGCGAGAATGTCCAAAGTTTCAGCGGGATTTCCAAAATGTTGAGAAGAACTCGAAACATGTCAACCTCGGTTTTGAGAATCTCTCCCGGAGTTTGAGAGATTTGGACGTGAAAGGGTACCAGTCTTGTCGGGGATTGGGAACCCTTCGCGAGAATGTCCAAAGTTTCAGCGGGATTTCCAAAATGTTGAGAGGAACTCGAAACATGTCAACCTCGGTTTTGAGAATCTCTCCCGGAGTTTGAGAGATTTGGACGTGAAAGGGTACCAGTCTTGTCGGGGATTGGGAACCCTTTGCGAGAATGTCCAAAGTTTCAGCGGGATTTCCAAAATGTTGAGAGGAACTCGAAACATGTCAACCTTGGTTTTGAGAATCTCTCCCGGAGTTTGAGAGATTTGGACGTGAAAGGGTACCAGTCTTGTCGGGGATTGGGAACCCTTCGCCAGAATGTCCAAAGTTTCAGCGGGATTTCCAAAATGTTGAGAGGAACTCGAAACATGTCAACCTTGGTTTTGAGAATCTCTCCCGGAGTTTGAGAGATTTGGACGTGAAAGGGTACCAGTCTTGTCGGGGATTGGGAACCCTTCGCGAGAATGTCCAAAGTTTCAGCGGGATTTCCAAAATGTTGAGAGGAACTCGAAACATGTCAACCTCGGTTTTGAGAATCTCTCCCGGAGTTTGAGAGATTTGGACGTGAAAGGGTACCAGTCTTGTCGGGGATTGGGAACCCTTCGCGAGAATGTCCAAAGTTTCAGCGGGATTTCCAAAATGTTGAGAGGAACTCGAAACATGTCAACCTCGGTTTTGAGAATCTCTCCCGGAGTTTGAGAGATTTGGACGTGAAAGGGTACCAGTCTTGTCGGGGATTGGGAACCCTTCGCGAGAATGTCCAAAGTTTCAGCGGGATTTCCAAAATGTTGAGAGGAACTCGAAACATGTCAACCTCGGTTTTGAGAATCTCTCCCGGAGTTTGAGAGATTTGGACGTGAAAGGGTACCAGTCTTGTCGGGGATTGGGAACCCTTCGCGAGAATGTCCAAAGTTTCAGCGGGATTTCCAAAATGTTGAGAGGAACTCGAAACATGTCAACCTCGGTTTTGAGAATCTCTCCCGGAGTTTGAGAGATTTGGACGTGAAAGGGTACCAGTCTTGTCGGGGATTGGGAACCCTTCGCGAGAATGTCCAAAGTTTCAGCGGGATTTCCAAAATGTTGAGAGGAACTCGAATCATGTCAACCTTGGTTTTGAGAATCTCTCCCGGAGTTTGAGAGATTTGGACGTGAAAGGGTACCAGTCTTGTCGGGGATTGGGAACCCTTCGCGAGAATGTCCAAAGTTTCAGCGGGATTTCCAAAATGTTGAGAGGAACTCGAATCATGTCAACCTTGGTTTTGAGAATCTCTCCCGGAGTTTGAGAGATTTGGACGTGAAAGGGTACCAGTCTTGTCGGGGATTGGGAACCCTTCGCGAGAATGTCCAAAGTTTCAGCGGGATTTCCAAAATGTTGAGAGGAACTCGAAACATGTCAACCTTGGTTTTGAGAATCTCTCCCGGAGTTTGAGAGATTTGGACGTGAAAGGGTACCAGTCTTGTCGGGGATTGGGAACCCTTCGCGAGAATGTCCAAACTTTCAGTGGGATTTCCAAAATGTTGAGAGGAACTCGAAACATGTCAACCTTGGTTTTGAGAATCTCTCCCGGAGTTTGAGAGATTTGGACGTGAAAGGGTACCAGTCTTGTCGGGGATTGGGAACCCTTCGCGAGAATGTCCAAAGTTTCAGCGGGATTTCCAAAATGTTGAGAGGAACTCGAAACATGTCAACCTCGGTTTTGAGAATCTCTCCCGGAGTTTGAGAGATTTGGACGTGAAAGGGTACCAGTCTTGTCGGGGATTGGGAACCCTTTGCGAGAATGTCCAAAGTTTCAGCGGGATTTCCAAAATGTTGAGAGGAACTCGAAACATGTCAACCTCGGTTTTGAGAATCTCTCCCGGAGGTTGAGAGATTTGGACGTGAAAGGGTACCAGTCTTGTCGGGGATTGGGAACCCTTCGCGAGAATGTCCAAAGTTTCAGCGGGATTTCCAAAATGTTGAGAGGAACTCGAAACATGTCAACCTTGGTTTTGAGAATCTCTCCCGGAGTTTGAGAGATTTGGACGTGAAAGGGTACCAGTCTTGTTGTGGATTGGGAACCCTTCGCGAGAATGTCCAAAGTTTCAGCGGGATTTCCAAAATGTTGAGAGGAACTCGAAACATGTCAACCTTGGTTTTGAGAATCTCTCCCGGAGTTTGAGAGATTTGGACGTGAAAGGGTACCAGTCTTGTCGGGGATTGGGAACCCTTTGCGAGAATGTCCAAACTTTCAGGGGGATTTCCAAAATGTTGAGAGGAACTCGAAACATGTCAACCTTGGTTTTGAGAATCTCTCCCGGAGTTTGAGAGATTTGGACGTGAAAGGGTACCAGTCTTGTCGGGGATTGGGAACCCTTCGCCAGAATGTCCAAAGTTTCAGCGGGATTTCCAAAATGTTGAGAGGAACTCGAAACATGTCAACCTCGGTTTTGAGAATCTCTCCCGGAGTTTGAGAGATTTGGACGTGAAAGGGTACCAGTCTTGTCGGGGATTGGGAACCCTTCGCGAGAATGTCCAAAGTTTCAGCGGGATTTCCAAAATGTTGAGAGGAACTCGAAACATGTCAACCTCGGTTTTGAGAATCTCTCCCGGAGTTTGAGAGATTTGGACGTGAAAGGGTACCAGTCTTGTCGGGGATTGGGAACCCTTCGCGAGAATGTCCAAAGTTTCAGCGGGATTTCCAAAATGTTGAGAGGAACTCGAATCATGTCAACCTTGGTTTTGAGAATCTCTCCCGGAGTTTGAGAGATTTGGACGTGAAAGGGTACCAGTCTTGTCGGGGATTGGGAACCCTTCGCCAGAATGTCCAAAGTTTCAGCGGGATTTCCAAAATGTTGAGAGGAACTCGAAACATGTCAACCTTGGTTTTGAGAATCTCTCCCGGAGTTTGAGAGATTTGGACGTGAAAGGGTACCAGTCTTGTCGGGGATTGGGAACCCTTCGCGAGAATGTCCAAAGTTTCAGCGGGATTTCCAAAATGTTGAGAGGAACTCGAAACATGTCAACCTCGGTTTTGAGAATCTCTCCCGGAGTTTGAGAGATTTGGACGTGAAAGGGTACCAGTCTTGTCGGGGATTGGGAACCCTTCGCCAGAATGTCCAAAGTTTCAGCGGGATTTCCAAAATGTTGAGAGGAACTCGAAACATGTCAACCTCGGTTTTGAGAATCTCTCCCGGAGTTTGAGAGATTTGGACGTGAAAGGGTACCAGTCTTGTCGGGGATTGGGAACCCTTCGCGAGAATGTCCAAAGTTTCAGCGGGATTTCCAAAATGTTGAGAGGAACTCGAATCATGTCAACCTTGGTTTTGAGAATCTCTCCCGGAGTTTGAGAGATTTGGACGTGAAAGGGTACCAGTCTTGTCGGGGATTGGGAACCCTTCGCCAGAATGTCCAAAGTTTCAGCGGGATTTCCAAAATGTTGAGAGGAACTCGAATCATGTCAACCTTGGTTTTGAGAATCTCTCCCGGAGTTTGAGAGATTTGGACGTGAAAGGGTACCAGTCTTGTCGGGGATTGGGAACCCTTCGCGAGAATGTCCAAAGTTTCAGCGGGATTTCCAAAATGTTGAGAGGAACTCGAAACATGTCAACCTTGGTTTTGAGAATCTCTCCCGGAGTTTAAGAGATTTGGACGTGAAAGGGTACCAGTCTTGTCGGGGATTGGGAACCCTTCGCGAGAATGTCCAAAGTTTCAGCGGGATTTCCAAAATGTTGAGAGGAACTCGAATCATGTCAACCTTGGTTTTGAGAATCTCTCCCGGAGTTCGAGAGATTTGGACGTGAAAGGGTACCAGTCTTGTCGGGGATTGGGAACCCTTCGCGAGAATGTCCAAAGTTTCAGCGGGATTTCCAAAATGTTGAAAGGAACTCGAATCATGTCAACCTTGGTTTTGAGAATCTCTCCCGGAGTTTGAGAGATTTGGACGTGAAAGGGTACCAGTCTTGTCGGGGATTGGGAACCCTTCGCGAGAATGTCCAAAGTTTCAGCGGGATTTCCAAAATGTTGAGAGGAACTCGAAACATGTCAACCTTGGTTTTGAGAATCTCTCCCGGAGTTTGAGAGATTTGGACGTGAAAGGGTACCAGTCTTGTCGGGGATTGGGAACCCTTCGCGAGAATGTCCAAACTTTCAGTGGGATTTCCAAAATGTTGAGAGGAACTCGAAACATGTCAACCTTGGTTTTGATAATCTCTCCCGGAGTTTGAGAGATTTGGACGTGAAAGGGTACCAGTCTTGTCGGGGATTGGGAACCCTTCGCGAGAATGTCCAAAGTTTCAGCGGGATTTCCAAAATGTTGAGAAGAACTCGAAACATGTCAACCTCGGTTTTGAGAATCTCTCCCGGAGTTTGAGAGATTTGGACGTGAAAGGGTACCAGTCTTGTCGGGGATTGGGAACCCTTCGCGAGAATGTCCAAAGTTTCAGCGGGATTTCCAAAATGTTGAGAGGAACTCGAAACATGTCAACCTTGGTTTTGAGAATCTCTCCCGGAGTTTGAGAGATTTGGACGAGAAAGGGTACCAGTCTTGTCGGGGATTGGGAACCCTTTGCGAGAATGTCCAAAGTTTCAGCGGGATTTCCAAAATGTTGAGAGGAACTCGAATCATGTCAACCTTGGTTTTGAGAATCTCTCCCGGAGTTTGAGAGATTTGGACGTGAAAGGGTACCAGTCTTGTCGGGGATTGGGAACCCTTCGCGAGAATGTCCAAAGTTTCAGCGGGATTTCCAAAATGTTGAGAGGAACTCGAAACATGTCAACCTTGGTTTTGAGAATCTCTCCCAGAGTTTGAGAGATTTGGACGTGAAAGGGTACCAGTCTTGTCGGGGATTGGGAACCCTTCGCGAGAATGTCCAAAGTTTCAGCGGGATTTCCAAAATGTTGAGAGGAACTCGAAACATGTCAACCTTGGTTTTGAGAATCTCTCCCGGAGTTTGAGAGATTTGGACGTGAAAGGGTACCAGTCTTGTCGGGGATTGGGAACCCTTCGCGAGAATGTCCAAAGTTTCAGCGGGATTTCCAAAATGTTGAGAGGAACTCGAATCATGTCAACCTTGGTTTTGAGAATCTCTCCCGGAGTTCGAGAGATTTGGACGTGAAAGGGTACCAGTCTTGTCGGGGATTGGGAACCCTTCGCGAGAATGTCCAAAGTTTCAGCGGGATTTCCAAAATGTTGAAAGGAACTCGAATCATGTCAACCTTGGCTTTGAGAATCTCTCCCGGAGTTTGAGAGATTTGGACGTGAAAGGGTACCAGTCTTGTCGGGGATTGGGAACCCTTCGCGAGAATGTCCAAAGTTTCAGCGGGATTTCCAAAATGTTGAGAGGAACTCGAAACATGTCAACCTTGGTTTTGAGAATCTCTCCCGGAGTTTGAGAGATTTGGACGTGAAAGGGTACCAGTCTTGTCGGGGATTGGGAACCCTTCGCGAGAATGTCCAAACTTTCAGTGGGATTTCCAAAATGTTGAGAGGAACTCGAAACATGTCAACCTTGGTTTTGAGAATCTCTCCCGGAGTTTGAGAGATTTGGACGTGAAAGGGTACCAGTCTTGTCGGGGATTGGGAACCCTTCGCGAGAATGTCCAAAGTTTCAGCGGGATTTCCAAAATGTTGAGAAGAACTCGAAACATGTCAACCTCGGTTTTGAGAATCTCTCCCGGAGTTTGAGAGATTTGGACGTGAAAGGGTACCAGTCTTGTCGGGGATTGGGAACCCTTCGCGAGAATGTCCAAAGTTTCAGCGGGATTTCCAAAATGTTGAGAGGAACTCGAAACATGTCAACCTTGGTTTTGAGAATCTCTCCCGGAGTTTGAGAGATTTGGACGAGAAAGGGTACCAGTCTTGTCGGGGATTGGGAACCCTTTGCGAGAATGTCCAAAGTTTCAGCGGGATTTCCAAAATGTTGAGAGGAACTCGAAACATGTCAACCTCGGTTTTGAGAATCTCTCCCGGAGGTTGAGAGATTTGGACGTGAAAGGGTACCAGTCTTGTCGGGGATTGGGAACCCTTTGCGAGAATGTCCAAAGTTTCAGCGGGATTTCCAAAATGTTGAGAGGAACTCGAAACATGTCAACCTCGGTTTTGAGAATCTCTCCCGGAGGTTGAGAGATTTGGACGTGAAAGGGTACCAGTCTTGTCGGGGATTGGGAACCCTTCGCGAGAATGTCCAAAGTTTCAGCGGGATTTCCAAAATGTTGAGAGGAACTCGAAACATGTCAACCTCGGTTTTGAGAATCTCTCCCGGAGTTTGAGAGATTTGGACGTGAAAGGGTACCAGTCTTCTCGGGGATTGGAAACCCTTCGCGAGAATGTCCAAAGTTTCAGCGGGATTTCCAAAATGTTGAGAGGAACTCGAATCATGTCAATCTTGGTTTTGAGAATCTCTCCCGGAGTTTGAGAGATTTGGACGTGAAAGGGTACCAGTCTTGTCGGGGATTGGGAACCCTTCGCGAGAATGTCCAAAGTTTCAGCGGGATTTCCAAAATGTTGAGAGGAACTCGAAACATGTCAACCTTGGTTTTGAGAATCTCTCCCGGAGTTTGAGAGATTTGGACGTGAAAGGGTACCAGTCTTGTCGGGGATTGGGAACCCTTCGCGAGAATGTCCAAAGTTTCAGCGGGATTTCCAAAATGTTGAGAGGAACTCGAAACATGTCAACCTCGGTTTTGAGAATCTCTCCCGGAGTTTGAGAGATTTGGACGTGAAAGGGTACCAGTCTTGTCGGGGATTGGGAACCCTTCGCGAGAATGTCCAAAGTTTCAGCGGGATTTCCAAAATGTTGAGAGGAACTCGAAACATGTCAACCTCGGTTTTGATAATCTCTCCCGGAGTTTGAGAGATTTGGACGTGAAAGGGTACCAGTCTTGTCGGGGATTGGGAACCCTTCGCGAGAATGTCCAAAGTTTCAGCGGGATTTCCAAAATGTTGAGAGGAACTCGAATCATGTCAACCTTGGTTTTGAGAATCTCTCCCGGAGTTTGAGAGATTTGGACGTGAAAGGGTACCAGTCTTGTCGGGGATTGGGAACCCTTCGCGAGAATGTCCAAAGTTTCAGCGGGATTTCCAAAATGTTGAGAGGAACTCGAATCATGTCAACCTTGGTTTTGAGAATCTCTCCCGGAGTTTGAGAGATTTGGACGTGAAAGGGTACCAGTCTTGTCGGGGATTGGGAACCCTTCGCGAGAATGTCCAAAGTTTCAGCGGGATTTCCAAAATGTTGAGAGGAACTCGAAACATGTCAACCTTGGTTTTGAGAATCTCTCCCGGAGTTTGAGAGATTTGGACGTGAAAGGGTACCAGTCTTGTCGGGGATTGGGAACCCTTCGCGAGAATGTCCAAACTTTCAGTGGGATTTCCAAAATGTTGAGAGGAACTCGAAACATGTCAACCTTGGTTTTGAGAATCTCTCCCGGAGTTTGAGAGATTTGGACGTGAAAGGGTACCAGTCTTGTCGGGGATTGGGAACCCTTTGCGAGAATGTCCAAAGTTTCAGCGGGATTTCCAAAATGTTGAGAGGAACTCGAAACATGTCAACCTCGGTTTTGAGAATCTCTCCCGGAGGTTGAGAGATTTGGACGTGAAAGGGTACCAGTCTTGTCGGGGATTGGGAACCCTTCGCGAGAATGTCCAAAGTTTCAGCGGGATTTCCAAAATGTTGAGAGGAACTCGAATCATGTCAACCTTGGTTTTGAGAATCTCTCCCGGAGTTTGAGAGATTTGGACGTGAAAGGGTACCAGTCTTGTCGGGGATTGGGAACCCTTCGCGAGAATGTCCAAAGTTTCAGCGGGATTTCCAAAATGTTGAGAGGAACTCGAATCATGTCAACCTTGGTTTTGAGAATCTCTCCCGGAGTTTGAGAGATTTGGACGTGAAAGGGTACCAGTCTTGTCGGGGATTGGGAACCCTTCGCGAGAATGTCCAAAGTTTCAGCGGGATTTCCAAAATGTTGAGAGGAACTCGAAACATGTCAACCTTGGTTTTGAGAATCTCTCCCGGAGGTTGAGAGATTTGGACGTGAAAGGGTACCAGTCTTGTCGGGGATTGGGAACCCTTCGCGAGAATGTCCAAACTTTCAGTGGGATTTCCAAAATGTTGAGAGGAACTCGAAACATGTCAACCTTGGTTTTGAGAATCTCTCCCGGAGTTTGAGAGATTTGGACGTGAAAGGGTACCAGTCTTGTCGGGGATTGGGAACCCTTCGCGAGAATGTCCAAAGTTTCAGCGGGATTTCCAAAATGTTGAGAGGAACTCGAAACATGTCAACCTCGGTTTTGAGAATCTCTCCCGGAGGTTGAGAGATTTGGACGTGAAAGGGTACCAGTCTTGTCGGGGATTGGGAACCCTTCGCGAGAATGTCCAAAGTTTCAGCGGGATTTCCAAAATGTTGAGAGGAACTCGAATCATGTCAACCTTGGTTTTGAGAATCTCTCCCGGAGTTTGAGAGATTTGGACGTGAAAGGGTACCAGTCTTGTCGGGGATTGGGAACCCTTCGCGAGAATGTCCAAAGTTTCAGCGGGATTTCCAAAATGTTGAGAGGAACTCGAAACATGTCAACCTTGGTTTTGAGAATCTCTCCCGGAGTTTGAGAGATTTGGACGTGAAAGGGTACCAGTCTTGTCGGGGATTGGGAACCCTTCGCGAGAATGTCCAAACTTTCAGCGGGATTTCCAAAATGTTGAGAGGAACTCGAAACATGTCAACCTTGGTTTTGAGAATCTCTCCCGGAGTTTGAGAGATTTGGACGTGAAAGGGTACCAGTCTTGTCGGGGATTGGGAACCCTTCGCGAGAATGTCCAAAGTTTCAGCGGGATTTCCAAAATGTTGAGAAGAACTCGAAACATGTCAACCTCGGTTTTGAGAATCTCTCCCGGAGTTTGAGAGATTTGGACGTGAAAGGGTACCAGTCTTGTCGGGGATTGGGAACCCTTCGCGAGAATGTCCAAAGTTTCAGCGGGATTTCCAAAATGTTGAGAGGAACTCGAAACATGTCAACCTTGGTTTTGAGAATCTCTCCCGGAGTTTGAGAGATTTGGACGTGAAAGGGTACCAGTCTTGTCGGGGATTGGGAACCCTTCGCGAGAATGTCCAAAGTTTCAGCGGGATTTCCAAAATGTTGAGAGGAACTCGAAACATGTCAACCTTGGTTTTGAGAATCTCTCCCGGAGTTTGAGAGATTTGGACGTGAAAGGGTACCAGTCTTGTCGGGGATTGGGAAGCCTTTGCGAGAATGTCCAAAGTTTCAGCGGGATTTCCAAAATGTTGAGAGGAACTCGAAACATGTCAACCTCGGTTTTGAGAATCTCTCCCGGAGGTTGAGAGATTTGGACGTGAAAGGGTACCAGTCTTGTCGGGGATTGGGAACCCTTCGCGAGAATGTCCAAAGTTTCAGCTGGATTTCCAAAATGTTGAGAGGAACTCGAAACATGTCAACCTCGGTTTTGAGAATCTCTCCCGGAGTTTTAGAGATTTGGACGTGAAAGGGTACCAGTCTTGTCGGGGATTGGGAACCCTTCGCGAGAATGTCCAAAGTTTCAGCAGGATTTCCAAAATGTTGAGAGGAACTCGAAACATGTCAACCTTGGTTTTTGAGAATCTCTCCCGGAGTTTGAGAGATTTGGACGAGAAAGGGTACCAGTCTTGTCGGGGATTGGGAACCCTTCGCGAGAATGTCCAAAGTTTCAGCGGGATTTCCAAAATGTTGAGAGGAACTCGAATCATGTCAACCTTGGTTTTGAGAATCTCTCCCGGAGTTTGAGAGATTTGGACGTGAAAGGGTACCAGTCTTGTCGGGGATTGGGAACCCTTCGCGAGACTGTCCAAAGTTTCAGCCGGATTTCCAAAATGTTGAGAGGAACTCGAAACATGTCAACCTTGGTTTTGAGAATCTCTCCCGGAGTTTGAGAGATTTGGACGTGAAAGGGTACCAGTCTTGTCGGGGATTGGGAACCCTTCGCGAGAATGTCCAAAGTTTCAGCGGGATTTCCAAAATGTTGAGAGGAACTCGAAACATGTCAACCTTGGTTTTGAGAATCTCTCCCGGAGTTCGAGAGATTTGGACGTGAAAGGGTACCAGTCTTGTCGGGGATTGGGAACCCTTCGCCAGAATGTCCAAAGTTTCAGCGGGATTTCCAAAATGTTGAGAGGAACTCGAAACATGTCAACCTTGGTTTTGAGAATCTCTCCCGGAGTTTGAGAGATTTGGACGTGAAAGGGTACCAGTCTTGTCGGGGATTGGGAACCCTTCGCCAGAATGTCCAAAGTTTCAGCAGGATTTCCAAAATGTTGAGAGGAACTCGAAACATGTCAACCTTGGTTTTGAGAATCTCTCCCGGAGTTTGAGTGATTTGGACGTGAAAGGGTACCAGTCTTGTCGGGGATTGGGAACCCTTCGCGAGAATGTCCAAAGTTTCAGCGGGATTTCCAAAATGTTGAGAGGAACTCGAATCATGTCAACCTTGGTTTTGAGAATCTCTCCCGGAGTTTGAGAGATTTGGACGAGAAAGGGTACCAGTCTTGTCGGGGATTGGGAACCCTTCGCGAGAATGTCCAAAGTTTCAGCGGGATTTCCAAAATGTTGAGAGGAACTCGAATCATGTCAACCTTGGTTTTGAGAATCTCTCCCGGAGTTTGAGAGATTTGGACGTGAAAGGGTACCAGTCTTGTCGGGGATTGGGAACCCTTCGCGAGAATGTCCAAAGTTTCAGCGGGATTTCCAAAATGTTGAGAGGAACTCGAAACATGTCAACCTTGGTTTTGAGAATCTCTCCCGGAGTTTGAGACATTTGGACGTGAAAGGGTACCAGTCTTGTCGGGGATTGGGAACCCTTCGCGAGAATGTCCAAAGTTTCAGCGGGATTTCCAAAATGTTGAAAGGAACTCGAAACATGTCAACCTTGGTTTTGAGAATCATTCCCGGAGTTCGAGAGATTTGGACGTGAAAGGGTACCAGTCTTGTCGGGGATTGGGAACCCTTCGCGAGAATGTCCAAACTTTCAGTGGGATTTCCAAAATGTTGAGAGGAACTCGAAACATGTCAACCTTGGTTTTGAGAATCTCTCCCGGAGTTCGAGAGATTTGGACGTGAAAGGGTACCAGTCTTGTCGGGGATTGGGAAGCCTTTGCGAGAATGTCCAAAGTTTCAGCGGGATTTCCAAAATGTTGAGAGGAACTCGAAACATGTCAACCTCGGTTTTGAGAATCTCTCCCGGAGGTTGAGAGATTTGGACGTGAAAGGGTACCAGTCTTGTCGGGGATTGGGAACCCTTCGCGAGAATGTCCAAAGTTTCAGCTGGATTTCCAAAATGTTGAGAGGAACTCGAAACATGTCAACCTCGGTTTTGAGAATCTCTCCCGGAGTTTTAGAGATTTGGACGTGAAAGGGTACCAGTCTTGTCGGGGATTGGGAACCCTTCGCGAGAATGTCCAAAGTTTCAGCAGGATTTCCAAAATGTTGAGAGGAACTCGAAACATGTCAACCTTGGTTTTTGAGAATCTCTCCCGGAGTTTGAGAGATTTGGACGAGAAAGGGTACCAGTCTTGTCGGGGATTGGGAACCCTTCGCGAGAATGTCCAAAGTTTCAGCGGGATTTCCAAAATGTTGAGAGGAACTCGAATCATGTCAACCTTGGTTTTGAGAATCTCTCCCGGAGTTTGAGAGATTTGGACGTGAAAGGGTACCAGTCTTGTCGGGGATTGGGAACCCTTCGCGAGACTGTCCAAAGTTTCAGCCGGATTTCCAAAATGTTGAGAGGAACTCGAAACATGTCAACCTTGGTTTTGAGAATCTCTCCCGGAGTTTGAGAGATTTGGACGTGAAAGGGTACCAGTCTTGTCGGGGATTGGGAACCCTTCGCGAGAATGTCCAAAGTTTCAGCGGGATTTCCAAAATGTTGAGAGGAACTCGAAACATGTCAACCTTGGTTTTGAGAATCTCTCCCGGAGTTCGAGAGATTTGGACGTGAAAGGGTACCAGTCTTGTCGGGGATTGGGAACCCTTCGCCAGAATGTCCAAAGTTTCAGCGGGATTTCCAAAATGTTGAGAGGAACTCGAAACATGTCAACCTTGGTTTTGAGAATCTCTCCCGGAGTTTGAGAGATTTGGACGTGAAAGGGTACCAGTCTTGTCGGGGATTGGGAACCCTTCGCCAGAATGTCCAAAGTTTCAGCAGGATTTCCAAAATGTTGAGAGGAACTCGAAACATGTCAACCTTGGTTTTGAGAATCTCTCCCGGAGTTTGAGTGATTTGGACGTGAAAGGGTACCAGTCTTGTCGGGGATTGGGAACCCTTCGCGAGAATGTCCAAAGTTTCAGCGGGATTTCCAAAATGTTGAGAGGAACTCGAATCATGTCAACCTTGGTTTTGAGAATCTCTCCCGGAGTTTGAGAGATTTGGACGAGAAAGGGTACCAGTCTTGTCGGGGATTGGGAACCCTTCGCGAGAATGTCCAAAGTTTCAGCGGGATTTCCAAAATGTTGAGAGGAACTCGAATCATGTCAACCTTGGTTTTGAGAATCTCTCCCGGAGTTTGAGAGATTTGGACGTGAAAGGGTACCAGTCTTGTCGGGGATTGGGAACCCTTCGCGAGAATGTCCAAAGTTTCAGCGGGATTTCCAAAATGTTGAGAGGAACTCGAAACATGTCAACCTTGGTTTTGAGAATCTCTCCCGGAGTTTGAGACATTTGGACGTGAAAGGGTACCAGTCTTGTCGGGGATTGGGAACCCTTCGCGAGAATGTCCAAAGTTTCAGCGGGATTTCCAAAATGTTGAAAGGAACTCGAAACATGTCAACCTTGGTTTTGAGAATCATTCCCGGAGTTCGAGAGATTTGGACGTGAAAGGGTACCAGTCTTGTCGGGGATTGGGAACCCTTCGCGAGAATGTCCAAACTTTCAGTGGGATTTCCAAAATGTTGAGAGGAACTCGAAACATGTCAACCTTGGTTTTGAGAATCTCTCCCGGAGTTCGAGAGATTTGGACGTGAAAGGGTACCAGTCTTGTCGGGGATTGGGAACCCTTCGCGAGAATGTCCAAAGTTTCAGCGGGATTTCCAAAATGTTGAGAGGAACTCGAAACATGTCAACCTTGGTTTTGAGAATCTCTCCCGGAGTTTGAGAGATTTGGACGTGAAAGGGTACCAGTCTTGTCGGGGATTGGGAACCCTTCGCCAGAATGTCCAAAGTTTCAGCGGGATTTCCAAAATGTTGAGAGGAACTCGAAACATGTCAACCTTGGTTTTGAGAATCTCTCCCGGAGTTCGAGAGATTTGGACGTGAAAGGGTACCAGTCTTGTCGGGGATTGGGAACCCTTTGCGAGAATGTCCAAAGTTTCAGCGGGATTTCCAAAATGTTGAGAGGAACTCGAAACATGTCAACCTTGGTTTTGAGAATCTCTCCCGGAGTTTGAGAGATTTGGATGTGAAAGGGTACCAGTCTTGTCGGGGATTGGGAACCCTTCGCGAGAATGTCCAAACTTTCAGTGGGATTTCCAAAATGTTGAGAGGAACTCGAAACATGTCAACCTCGGTTTTGAGAATCTCTCCCGGAGTTCGAGAGATTTGAACGTGAAAGGGTACCAGTCTTGTCGGGGATTGGGAACCCTTCGCGAGAATGTCCAAAGTTTCAGCGGGATTTCCAAAATGTGAGAGAAACTCGAAACATGTCAACCTCGGTTTTGAGAATCTCTCCCGGAGTTTGAGAGATTTGGACGTGAAAGGGTACCAGTCTTGTCGGGGATTGGGAACCCTTCGCGAGAATGTCCAAAGTTTCAGCGGGATTTCCAAAATGTTGAGAGGAACTCGAAACATGTCAACCTTGGTTTTGAGAATCTCTCCCGGAGTTTGAGAGATTTGGACGTGAAAGGGTACCAGTCTTGTCGGGGATTGGGAACCCTTCGCGAGAATGTCCAAAGTTTCAGCGGGATTTCCAAAATGTTGAAAGGAACTCGAAACATGTCAACCTTGGTTTTGAGAATCTCTCCCGGAGTTCGAGAGATTTGGACGTGAAAGGGTACCAGTCTTGTCGGGGATTGGGAACCCTTCGCGAGAATGTCCAAAGTTTCAGCGGGATTTCCAAAATGTTGAGAGGAACTCGAAACATGTCAACCATGGTTTTGAGAATCTCTCCCGGAGTTTGAGAGATTTGGACGTGAAAGGGTACCAGTCTTGTCGGGGATTGGGAACCCTTCGCGAGAATGTCCAAAGTTTCAGCGGGATTTCCAAAATGTTGAGAGGAACTCGAAACATGTCAACCTTGGTTTTGAGAATCTCTCCCGGAGTTCGAGAGATTTGGACGTGAAAGGGTACCAGTCTTGTCGGGGATTGGGAACCCTTTGCGAGAATGTCCAAAGTTTCAGCGGGATTTCCAAAATGTTGAGAGGAACTCGAAACATGTCAACCTTGGTTTTGAGAATCTCTCCCGGAGTTTGAGAGATTTGGACGTGAAAGGGTACCAGTCTTGTCGGGGATTGGGAACCCTTCGCCAGAATGTCCAAAGTTTCAGCGGGATTTCCAAAATGTTGAGAGGAACTCGAATCATGTCAACCTTGGTTTTGAGAATCTCTCCCGGAGTTTGAGAGATTTGGACGTGAAAGGGTACCAGTCTTGTCGGGGATTGGGAACCCTTCGCGAGAATGTCCAAAGTTTCAGCGGGATTTCCAGAATGTTGAGAGGAACTCGAATCATGTCAACCTTGGTTTTGAGAATCTCTCCCGGAGTTTGAGAGATTTGGACGTGAAAGGGTACCAGTCTTGTCGGGGATTGGGAACCCTTCGCGAGAATGTCCAAAGTTTCAGCGGGATTTCCAAAATGTTGAGAGGAACTCGAAACATGTCAACCTTGGTTTTGAGAATCTCTCCCGGAGTTTGAGACATTTGGACGTGAAAGGGTACCAGTCTTGTCGGGGATTGGGAACCCTTCGCGAGAATGTCCAAAGTTTCAGCGGGATTTCCAAAATGTTGAAAGGAACTCGAAACATGTCAACCTTGGTTTTGAGAATCTCTCCCGGAGTTCGAGAGATTTGGACGTGAAAGGGTACCAGTCTTGTCGGGGATTGGGAACCCTTCGCGAGAATGTCCAAAGTTTCAGCGGGATTTCCAAAATGTTGAGAGGAACTCGAAACATGTCAACCTCGGTTTTGAGAATCTCTCCCGGAGTTTGAGAGATTTGGACGTGAAAGGGTACCAGTCTTGTCGGGGATTGGGAACCCTTCGCGAGAATGTCCAAAGTTTCAGTGGGATTTCCAAAATGTTGAGAGGAACTCGAAACATGTCAACCTTGGTTTTGAGAATCTCTCCCGGAGTTTGAGAGATTTGGACGTGAAAGGGTACCAGTCTTGTCGGGGATTGGGAACCCTTCGCGAGAATGTCCAAAGTTTCAGCGGGATTTCCAAAATGTTGAGAAGAACTCGAAACATGTCAACCTCGGTTTTGAGAATCTCTCCCGGAGTTTGAGAGATTTGGACGTGAAAGGGTACCAGTCTTGTCGGGGATTGGGAACCCTTCGCGAGAATGTCCAAAGTTTCAGCGGGATTTCCAAAATGTTGAGAGGAACTCGAAACATGTCAACCTCGGTTTTGAGAATCTCTCCCGGAGTTTGAGAGATTTGGACGTGAAAGGGTACCAGTCTTGTCGGGGATTGGGAACCCTTCGCGAGAATGTCCAAAGTTTCAGCGGGATTTCCAAAATGTTGAGAGGAACTCGAAACATGTCAACCTTGGTTTTGAGAATCTCTCCCGGAGTTTGAGAGATTTGGACGTGAAAGGGTACCAGTCTTGTCGGGGATTGGGAACCCTTTGCGAGAATGTCCAAAGTTTCAGCGGGATTTCCAAAATGTTGAGAGGAACTCGAAACATGTCAACCTCGGTTTTGAGAATCTCTCCCGGAGGTTGAGAGATTTGGACGTGAAAGGGTACCAGTCTTGTCGGGGATTGGGAACCCTTCGCGAGAATGTCCAAAGTTTCAGCGGGATTTCCAAAATGTTGAGAGGAACTCGAAACATGTCAACCTCGGTTTTGAGAATCTCTCCCGGAGTTTGAGAGATTTGGACGTGAAAGGGTACCAGTCTTCTCGGGGATTGGAAACCCTTCGCGAGAATGTCCAAAGTTTCAGCGGGATTTCCAAAATGTTGAGAGGAACTCGAATCATGTCAATCTTGGTTTTGAGAATCTCTCCCGGAGTTTGAGAGATTTGGACGTGAAAGGGTACCAGTCTTGTCGGGGATTGGGAACCCTTCGCGAGAATGTCCAAAGTTTCAGCGGGATTTCCAAAATGTTGAGAGGAACTCGAAACATGTCAACCTTGGTTTTGAGAATCTCTCCCGGAGTTTGAGAGATTTGGACGTGAAAGGGTACCAGTCTTGTCGGGGATTGGGAACCCTTCGCCAGAATGTCCAAAGTTTCAGCGGGATTTCCAAAATGTTGAGAGGAACTCGAAACATGTCAACCTTGGTTTTGAGAATCTCTCCCGGAGTTTGAGAGATTTGGACGTGAAAGGGTACCAGTCTTGTCGGGGATTGGGAACCCTTCGCGAGAATGTCCAAAGTTTCAGCGGGATTTCCAAAATGTTGAGAGGAACTCGAAACATGTCAACCTCGGTTTTGAGAATCTCTCCCGGAGTTTGAGAGATTTGGACGTGAAAGGGTACCAGTCTTGTCGGGGATTGGGAACCCTTCGCCAGAATGTCCAAAGTTTCAGCGGGATTTCCAAAATGTTGAGAGGAACTCGAAACATGTCAACCTCGGTTTTGAGAATCTCTCCCGGAGTTTGAGAGATTTGGACGTGAAAGGGTACCAGTCTTGTCGGGGATTGGGAACCCTTCGCGAGAATGTCCAAAGTTTCAGCGGGATTTCCAAAATGTTGAGAGGAACTCGAATCATGTCAACCTTGGTTTTGAGAATCTCTCCCGGAGTTTGAGAGATTTGGACGTGAAAGGGTACCAGTCTTGTCGGGGATTGGGAACCCTTCGCGAGAATGTCCAAAGTTTCAGCGGGATTTCCAAAATGTTGAGAGGAACTCGAATCATGTCAACCTTGGTTTTGAGAATCTCTCCCGGAGTTTGAGAGATTTGGACGTGAAAGGGTACCAGTCTTGTCGGGGATTGGGAACCCTTCGCGAGAATGTCCAAAGTTTCAGCGGGATTTCCAAAATGTTGAGAGGAACTCGAAACATGTCAACCTTGGTTTTGAGAATCTCTCCCGGAGTTTGAGAGATTTGGACGTGAAAGGGTACCAGTCTTGTCGGGGATTGGGAACCCTTCGCGAGAATGTCCAAACTTTCAGTGGGATTTCCAAAATGTTGAGAGGAACTCGAAACATGTCAACCTTGGTTTTGAGAATCTCTCCCGGAGTTTGAGAGATTTGGACGTGAAAGGGTACCAGTCTTGTCGGGGATTGGGAACCCTTCGCGAGAATGTCCAAAGTTTCAGCGGGATTTCCAAAATGTTGAGAGGAACTCGAAACATGTCAACCTCGGTTTTGAGAATCTCTCCCGGAGGTTGAGAGATTTGGACGTGAAAGGGTACCAGTCTTGTCGGGGATTGGGAACCCTTCGCGAGAATGTCCAAAGTTTCAGCGGGATTTCCAAAATGTTGAGAGGAACTCGAATCATGTCAACCTTGGTTTTGAGAATCTCTCCCGGAGTTTGAGAGATTTGGACGTGAAAGGGTACCAGTCTTGTCGGGGATTGGGAACCCTTCGCGAGAATGTCCAAAGTTTCAGCGGGATTTCCAAAATGTTGAGAGGAACTCGAATCATGTCAACCTTGGTTTTGAGAATCTCTCCCGGAGTTTGAGAGATTTGGACGTGAAAGGGTACCAGTCTTGTCGGGGATTGGGACCCCTTCGCCAGAATGTCCAAAGTTTCAGCGGGATTTCCAAAATGTTGAGAGGAACTCGAAACATGTCAACCTTGGTTTTGAGAATCTCTCCCGGAGTTTGAGAGATTTGGACGTGAAAGGGTACCAGTCTTGTCGGGGATTGGGAACCCTTCGCGAGAATGTCCAAACTTTCAGTGGGATTTCCAAAATGTTGAGAGGAACTCGAAACATGTCAACCTTGGTTTTGAGAATCTCTCCCGGAGTTTGAGAGATTTGGACGTGAAAGGGTACCAGTCTTGTCGGGGATTGGGAACCCTTCGCGAGAATGTCCAAAGTTTCAGCGGGATTTCCAAAATGTTGAGAGGAACTCGAAACATGTCAACCTCGGTTTTGAGAATCTCTCCCGGAGGTTGAGAGATTTGGACGTGAAAGGGTACCAGTCTTGTCGGGGATTGGGAACCCTTCGCGAGAATGTCCAAAGTTTCAGCGGGATTTCCAAAATGTTGAGAGGAACTCGAATCATGTCAACCTTGGTTTTGAGAATCTCTCCCGGAGTTTGAGAGATTTGGACGTGAAAGGGTACCAGTCTTGTCGGGGATTGGGAACCCTTCGCGAGAATGTCCAAAGTTTCAGCGGGATTTCCAAAATGTTGAGAGGAACTCGAAACATGTCAACCTTGGTTTTGAGAATCTCTCCCGGAGTTTGAGAGATTTGGACGTGAAAGGGTACCAGTCTTGTCGGGGATTGGGAACCCTTCGCGAGAATGTCCAAACTTTCAGCGGGATTTCCAAAATGTTGAGAGGAACTCGAAACATGTCAACCTTGGTTTTGAGAATCTCTCCCGGAGTTTGAGAGATTTGGACGTGAAAGGGTACCAGTCTTGTGGGGATTGGGAACCCTTCGCGAGAATGTCCAAAGTTTCAGCGGGATTTCCAAAATGTTGAGAAGAACTCGAAACATGTCAACCTTGGTTTTGAGAATCTCTCCCGGAGTTTGAGAGATTTGGACGAGAAAGGGTACCAGTCTTGTCGGGGATTGGGAACCCTTCGCGAGAATGTCCAAAGTTTCAGCGGGATTTCCAAAATGTTGAGAGGAACTCGAAACATGTCAACCTTGGTTTTGAGAATCTCTCCCGGAGTTTGAGAGATTTGGACGTGAAAGGGTACCAGTCTTGTCGGGGATTGGGAACCCTTCGCGAGAATGTCCAAAGTTTCAGCGGGATTTCCAAAATGTTGAGAGGAACTCGAAACATGTCAACCTTGGTTTTGAGAATCTCTCCCGGAGTTTGAGAGATTTGGACGTGAAAGGGTACCAGTCTTGTCGGGGATTGGGAACCCTTTGCGAGAATGTCCAAAGTTTCAGCGGGATTTCCAAAATGTTGAGAGGAACTCGAAACATGTCAACCTCGGTTTTGAGAATCTCTCCCGGAGGTTGAGAGATTTGGACGTGAAAGGGTACCAGTCTTGTCGGGGATTGGGAACCCTTCGCGAGAATGTCCAAAGTTTCAGCTGGATTTCCAAAATGTTGAGAGGAACTCGAAACATGTCAACCTCGGTTTTGAGAATCTCTCCCGGAGTTTGAGAGATTTGGACGTGAAAGGGTACCAGTCTTGTCGGGGATTGGGAACCCTTCGCGAGAATGTCCAAAGTTTCAGCAGGATTTCCAAAATGTTGAGAGGAACTCGAAACATGTCAACCTTGGTTTTTGAGAATCTCTCCCGGAGTTTGAGAGATTTGGACGAGAAAGGGTACCAGTCTTGTCGGGGATTGGGAACCCTTCGCGAGAATGTCCAAAGTTTCAGCGGGATTTCCAAAATGTTGAGAGGAACTCGAATCATGTCAACCTTGGTTTTGAGAATCTCTCCCGGAGTTTGAGAGATTTGGACGTGAAAGGGTACCAGTCTTGTCGGGGATTGGGAACCCTTCGCGAGACTGTCCAAAGTTTCAGCCGGATTTCCAAAATGTTGAGAGGAACTCGAAACATGTCAACCTTGGTTTTGAGAATCTCTCCCGGAGTTTGAGAGATTTGGACGTGAAAGGGTACCAGTCTTGTCGGGGATTGGGAACCCTTCGCGAGAATGTCCAAAGTTTCAGCGGGATTTCCAAAATGTTGAGAGGAACTCGAAACATGTCAACCTTGGTTTTGAGAATCTCTCCCGGAGTTCGAGAGATTTGGACGTGAAAGGGTACCAGTCTTGTCGGGGATTGGGAACCCTTCGCCAGAATGTCCAAAGTTTCAGCGGGATTTCCAAAATGTTGAGAGGAACTCGAAACATGTCAACCTTGGTTTTGAGAATCTCTCCCGGAGTTTGAGAGATTTGGACGTGAAAGGGTACCAGTCTTGTCGGGGATTGGGAACCCTTCGCCAGAATGTCCAAAGTTTCAGCAGGATTTCCAAAATGTTGAGAGGAACTCGAAACATGTCAACCTTGGTTTTGAGAATCTCTCCCGGAGTTTGAGTGATTTGGACGTGAAAGGGTACCAGTCTTGTCGGGGATTGGGAACCCTTCGCGAGAATGTCCAAAGTTTCAGCGGGATTTCCAAAATGTTGAGAGGAACTCGAATCATGTCAACCTTGGTTTTGAGAATCTCTCCTGGAGTTTGAGAGATTTGGACGAGAAAGGGTACCAGTCTTGTCGGGGATTGGGAACCCTTCGCGAGAATGTCCAAAGTTTCAGCGGGATTTCCAAAATGTTGAGAGGAACTCGAATCATGTCAACCTTGGTTTTGAGAATCTCTCCCGGAGTTTGAGAGATTTGGACGTGAAAGGGTACCAGTCTTGTCGGGGATTGGGAACCCTTCGCGAGAATGTCCAAAGTTTCAGCGGGATTTCCAAAATGTTGAGAGGAACTCGAAACATGTCAACCTTGGTTTTGAGAATCTCTCCCGGAGTTTGAGACATTTGGACGTGAAAGGGTACCAGTCTTGTCGGGGATTGGGAACCCTTCGCGAGAATGTCCAAAGTTTCAGCGGGATTTCCAAAATGTTGAAAGGAACTCGAAACATGTCAACCTTGGTTTTGAGAATCTCTCCCGGAGTTCGAGAGATTTGGACGTGAAAGGGTACCAGTCTTGTCGGGGATTGGGAACCCTTCGCGAGAATGTCCAAACTTTCAGTGGGATTTCCAAAATGTTGAGAGGAACTCGAAACATGTCAACCTTGGTTTTGAGAATCTCTCCCGGAGTTCGAGAGATTTGGACGTGAAAGGGTACCAGTCTTGTCGGGGATTGGGAACCCTTCGCGAGAATGTCCAAAGTTTCAGCGGGATTTCCAAAATGTTGAGAGGAACTCGAAACATGTCAACCTTGGTTTTGAGAATCTCTCCCGGAGTTTGAGAGATTTGGACGTGAAAGGGTACCAGTCTTGTCGGGGATTGGGAACCCTTCGCCAGAATGTCCAAAGTTTCAGCAGGATTTCCAAAATGTTGAGAGGAACTCGAAACATGTCAACCTTGGTTTTGAGAATCTCTCCCGGAGTTTGAGAGATTTGGACGTGAAAGGGTACCAGTCTTGTCGGGGATTGGGAACCCTTCGCGAGACTGTCCAAAGTTTCAGCCGGATTTCCAAAATGTTGAGAGGAACTCGAAACATGTCAACCTTGGTTTTGAGAATCTCTCCCGGAGTTTGAGAGATTTGGACGTGAAAGGGTACCAGTCTTGTCGGGGATTGGGAACCCTTCGCGAGAATGTCCAAAGTTTCAGCGGGATTTCCAAAATGTTGAGAGGAACTCGAAACATGTCAACCTTGGTTTTGAGAATCTCTCCCGGAGTTCGAGAGATTTGGACGTGAAAGGGTACCAGTCTTGTCGGGGATTGGGAACCCTTCGCGAGAATGTCCAAAGTTTCAGCGGGATTTCCAAAATGTTGAGAGGAACTCGAAACATGTCAACCTTGGTTTTGAGAATCTCTCCCGGAGTTTGAGAGATTTGGACGTGAAAGGGTACCAGTCTTGTCGGGGATTGGGAACCCTTCGCCAGAATGTCCAAAGTTTCAGCAGGATTTCCAAAATGTTGAGAGGAACTCGAAACATGTCAACCTTGGTTTTGAGAATCTCTCCCGGAGTTTGAGTGATTTGGACGTGAAAGGGTACCAGTCTTGTCGGGGATTGGGAACCCTTCGCGAGAATGTCCAAAGTTTCAGCGGGATTTCCAAAATGTTGAGAGGAACTCGAATCATGTCAACCTTGGTTTTGAGAATCTCTCCCGGAGTTTGAGAGATTTGGACGAGAAAGGGTACCAGTCTTGTCGGGGATTGGGAACCCTTCGCGAGAATGTCCAAAGTTTCAGCGGGATTTCCAAAATGTTGAGAGGAACTCGAATCATGTCAACCTTGGTTTTGAGAATCTCTCCCGGAGTTTGAGAGATTTGGACGTGAAAGGGTACCAGTCTTGTCGGGGATTGGGAACCCTTCGCGAGAATGTCCAAAGTTTCAGCGGGATTTCCAAAATGTTGAGAGGAACTCGAAACATGTCAACCTTGGTTTTGAGAATCTCTCCCGGAGTTTGAGACATTTGGACGTGAAAGGGTACCAGTCTTGTCGGGGATTGGGAACCCTTCGCGAGAATGTCCAAAGTTTCAGCGGGATTTCCAAAATGTTGAAAGGAACTCGAAACATGTCAACCTCGGTTTTGAGAATCTCTCCCGGAGTTCGAGAGATTTGGACGTGAAAGGGTACCAGTCTTGTCGGGGATTGGGAACCCTTCGCGAGAATGTCCAAACTTTCAGTGGGATTTCCAAAATGTTGAGAGGAACTCGAAACATGTCAACCTTGGTTTTGAGAATCTCTCCCGGAGTTCGAGAGATTTGGACGTGAAAGGGTACCAGTCTTGTCGGGGATTGGGAACCCTTCGCGAGAATGTCCAAAGTTTCAGCGGGATTTCCAAAATGTTGAGAGGAACTCGAAACATGTCAACCTTGGTTTTGAGAATCTCTCCCGGAGTTTGAGAGATTTGGACGTGAAAGGGTACCAGTCTTGTCGGGGATTGGGAACCCTTCGCCAGAATGTCCAAAGTTTCAGCAGGATTTCCAAAATGTTGAGAGGAACTCGAAACATGTCAACCTTGGTTTTGAGAATCTCTCCCGGAGTTTGAGAGATTTGGACGTGAAAGGGTACCAGTCTTGTCGGGGATTGGGAACCCTTCGCGAGAATGTCCAAACTTTCAGTGGGATTTCCAAAATGTTGAGAGGAACTCGAAACATGTCAACCTTGGTTTTGAGAATCTCTCCCGGAGTTTGAGAGATTTGGACGTGAAAGGGTACCAGTCTTGTCGGGGATTGGGAACCCTTCGCGAGAATGTCCAAAGTTTCAGCGGGATTTCCAAAATGTTGAGAGGAACTCGAAACATGTCAACCTCGGTTTTGAGAATCTCTCCCGGAGGTTGAGAGATTTGGACGTGAAAGGGTACCAGTCTTGTCGGGGATTGGGAACCCTTCGCGAGAATGTCCAAAGTTTCAGCGGGATTTCCAAAATGTTGAGAGGAACTCGAATCATGTCAACCTTGGTTTTGAGAATCTCTCCCGGAGTTTGAGAGATTTGGACGTGAAAGGGTACCAGTCTTGTCGGGGATTGGGAACCCTTCGCGAGAATGTCCAAAGTTTCAGCGGGATTTCCAAAATGTTGAGAGGAACTCGAAACATGTCAACCTTGGTTTTGAGAATCTCTCCCGGAGTTTGAGAGATTTGGACGTGAAAGGGTACCAGTCTTGTCGGGGATTGGGAACCCTTCGCGAGAATGTCCAAACTTTCAGCGGGATTTCCAAAATGTTGAGAGGAACTCGAAACATGTCAACCTTGGTTTTGAGAATCTCTCCCGGAGTTTGAGAGATTTGGACGTGAAAGGGTACCAGTCTTGTGGGGATTGGGAACCCTTCGCGAGAATGTCCAAAGTTTCAGCGGGATTTCCAAAATGTTGAGAAGAACTCGAAACATGTCAACCTTGGTTTTGAGAATCTCTCCCGGAGTTTGAGAGATTTGGACGAGAAAGGGTACCAGTCTTGTCGGGGATTGGGAACCCTTCGCGAGAATGTCCAAAGTTTCAGCGGGATTTCCAAAATGTTGAGAGGAACTCGAAACATGTCAACCTTGGTTTTGAGAATCTCTCCCGGAGTTTGAGAGATTTGGACGTGAAAGGGTACCAGTCTTGTCGGGGATTGGGAACCCTTCGCGAGAATGTCCAAAGTTTCAGCGGGATTTCCAAAATGTTGAGAGGAACTCGAAACATGTCAACCTTGGTTTTGAGAATCTCTCCCGGAGTTTGAGAGATTTGGACGTGAAAGGGTACCAGTCTTGTCGGGGATTGGGAACCCTTTGCGAGAATGTCCAAAGTTTCAGCGGGATTTCCAAAATGTTGAGAGGAACTCGAAACATGTCAACCTCGGTTTTGAGAATCTCTCCCGGAGGTTGAGAGATTTGGACGTGAAAGGGTACCAGTCTTGTCGGGGATTGGGAACCCTTCGCGAGAATGTCCAAAGTTTCAGCTGGATTTCCAAAATGTTGAGAGGAACTCGAAACATGTCAACCTCGGTTTTGAGAATCTCTCCCGGAGTTTGAGAGATTTGGACGTGAAAGGGTACCAGTCTTGTCGGGGATTGGGAACCCTTCGCGAGAATGTCCAAAGTTTCAGCAGGATTTCCAAAATGTTGAGAGGAACTCGAAACATGTCAACCTTGGTTTTTGAGAATCTCTCCCGGAGTTTGAGAGATTTGGACGAGAAAGGGTACCAGTCTTGTCGGGGATTGGGAACCCTTCGCGAGAATGTCCAAAGTTTCAGCGGGATTTCCAAAATGTTGAGAGGAACTCGAATCATGTCAACCTTGGTTTTGAGAATCTCTCCCGGAGTTTGAGAGATTTGGACGTGAAAGGGTACCAGTCTTGTCGGGGATTGGGAACCCTTCGCGAGACTGTCCAAAGTTTCAGCCGGATTTCCAAAATGTTGAGAGGAACTCGAAACATGTCAACCTTGGTTTTGAGAATCTCTCCCGGAGTTTGAGAGATTTGGACGTGAAAGGGTACCAGTCTTGTCGGGGATTGGGAACCCTTCGCGAGAATGTCCAAAGTTTCAGCGGGATTTCCAAAATGTTGAGAGGAACTCGAAACATGTCAACCTTGGTTTTGAGAATCTCTCCCGGAGTTCGAGAGATTTGGACGTGAAAGGGTACCAGTCTTGTCGGGGATTGGGAACCCTTCGCCAGAATGTCCAAAGTTTCAGCGGGATTTCCAAAATGTTGAGAGGAACTCGAAACATGTCAACCTTGGTTTTGAGAATCTCTCCCGGAGTTTGAGAGATTTGGACGTGAAAGGGTACCAGTCTTGTCGGGGATTGGGAACCCTTCGCCAGAATGTCCAAAGTTTCAGCAGGATTTCCAAAATGTTGAGAGGAACTCGAAACATGTCAACCTTGGTTTTGAGAATCTCTCCCGGAGTTTGAGTGATTTGGACGTGAAAGGGTACCAGTCTTGTCGGGGATTGGGAACCCTTCGCGAGAATGTCCAAAGTTTCAGCGGGATTTCCAAAATGTTGAGAGGAACTCGAATCATGTCAACCTTGGTTTTGAGAATCTCTCCTGGAGTTTGAGAGATTTGGACGAGAAAGGGTACCAGTCTTGTCGGGGATTGGGAACCCTTCGCGAGAATGTCCAAAGTTTCAGCGGGATTTCCAAAATGTTGAGAGGAACTCGAATCATGTCAACCTTGGTTTTGAGAATCTCTCCCGGAGTTTGAGAGATTTGGACGTGAAAGGGTACCAGTCTTGTCGGGGATTGGGAACCCTTCGCGAGAATGTCCAAAGTTTCAGCGGGATTTCCAAAATGTTGAGAGGAACTCGAAACATGTCAACCTTGGTTTTGAGAATCTCTCCCGGAGTTTGAGACATTTGGACGTGAAAGGGTACCAGTCTTGTCGGGGATTGGGAACCCTTCGCGAGAATGTCCAAAGTTTCAGCGGGATTTCCAAAATGTTGAAAGGAACTCGAAACATGTCAACCTTGGTTTTGAGAATCTCTCCCGGAGTTCGAGAGATTTGGACGTGAAAGGGTACCAGTCTTGTCGGGGATTGGGAACCCTTCGCGAGAATGTCCAAACTTTCAGTGGGATTTCCAAAATGTTGAGAGGAACTCGAAACATGTCAACCTTGGTTTTGAGAATCTCTCCCGGAGTTCGAGAGATTTGGACGTGAAAGGGTACCAGTCTTGTCGGGGATTGGGAACCCTTCGCGAGAATGTCCAAAGTTTCAGCGGGATTTCCAAAATGTTGAGAGGAACTCGAAACATGTCAACCTTGGTTTTGAGAATCTCTCCCGGAGTTTGAGAGATTTGGACGTGAAAGGGTACCAGTCTTGTCGGGGATTGGGAACCCTTCGCCAGAATGTCCAAAGTTTCAGCAGGATTTCCAAAATGTTGAGAGGAACTCGAAACATGTCAACCTTGGTTTTGAGAATCTCTCCCGGAGTTTGAGAGATTTGGACGTGAAAGGGTACCAGTCTTGTCGGGGATTGGGAACCCTTCGCGAGACTGTCCAAAGTTTCAGCCGGATTTCCAAAATGTTGAGAGGAACTCGAAACATGTCAACCTTGGTTTTGAGAATCTCTCCCGGAGTTTGAGAGATTTGGACGTGAAAGGGTACCAGTCTTGTCGGGGATTGGGAACCCTTCGCGAGAATGTCCAAAGTTTCAGCGGGATTTCCAAAATGTTGAGAGGAACTCGAAACATGTCAACCTTGGTTTTGAGAATCTCTCCCGGAGTTCGAGAGATTTGGACGTGAAAGGGTACCAGTCTTGTCGGGGATTGGGAACCCTTCGCCAGAATGTCCAAAGTTTCAGCGGGATTTCCAAAATGTTGAGAGGAACTCAAAACATGTCAACCTTGGTTTTGAGAATCTCTCCCGGAGTTTGAGAGATTTGGACGTGAAAGGGTACCAGTCTTGTCGGGGATTGGGAACCCTTCGCCAGAATGTCCAAAGTTTCAGCAGGATTTCCAAAATGTTGAGAGGAACTCGAAACATGTCAACCTTGGTTTTGAGAATCTCTCCCGGAGTTTGAGTGATTTGGACGTGAAAGGGTACCAGTCTTGTCGGGGATTGGGAACCCTTCGCGAGAATGTCCAAAGTTTCAGCGGGATTTCCAAAATGTTGAGAGGAACTCGAATCATGTCAACCTTGGTTTTGAGAATCTCTCCCGGAGTTTGAGAGATTTGGACGAGAAAGGGTACCAGTCTTGTCGGGGATTGGGAACCCTTCGCGAGAATGTCCAAAGTTTCAGCGGGATTTCCAAAATGTTGAGAGGAACTCGAATCATGTCAACCTTGGTTTTGAGAATCTCTCCCGGAGTTTGAGAGATTTGGACGTGAAAGGGTACCAGTCTTGTCGGGGATTGGGAACCCTTCGCGAGAATGTCCAAAGTTTCAGCGGGATTTCCAAAATGTTGAGAGGAACTCGAAACATGTCAACCTTGGTTTTGAGAATCTCTCCCGGAGTTCGAGACATTTGGACGTGAAAGGGTACCAGTCTTGTCGGGGATTGGGAACCCTTCGCGAGAATGTCCAAACTTTCAGTGGGATTTCCAAAATGTTGAGAGGAACTCGAAACATGTCAACCTTGGTTTTGAGAATCTCTCCCGGAGTTCGAGAGATTTGGACGTGAAAGGGTACCAGTCTTGTCGGGGATTGGGAACCCTTCGCGAGAATGTCCAAAGTTTCAGCGGGATTTCCAAAATGTTGAGAGGAACTCGAAACATGTCAACCTTGGTTTTGAGAATCTCTCCCGGAGTTTGAGAGATTTGGACGTGAAAGGGTACCAGTCTTGTCGGGGATTGGGAACCCTTCGCCAGAATGTCCAAAGTTTCAGCAGGATTTCCAAAATGTTGAGAGGAACTCGAAACATGTCAACCTTGGTTTTGAGAATCTCTCCCGGAGTTTGAGAGATTTGGACGTGAAAGGGTACCAGTCTTGTCGGGGATTGGGAACCCTTCGCGAGAATGTCCAAAGTTTCAGCGGGATTTCCAAAATGTTGAGAGGAACTCGAATCATGTCAACTTTGGTTTTGAGAATGTCTCCCGGAGTTTGAGAGATTTGGACGTGAAAGGGTACCAGTCTTGTCGGGGATTGGGAACCCTTCGCGAGAATGTCCAAAGTTTCAGCGGGATTTCCAAAATGTTGAGAGGAACTCGAAACATGTCAACCTTGGTTTTGAGAATCTCTCCCGGAGTTTGAGAGATTTGGATGTGAAAGGGTACCAGTCTTGTCGGGGATTGGGAACCCTTCGCGAGAATGTCCAAAGTTTCAGCGGGATTTCCAAAATGTTGAGAGGAACTCGAAACATGTCAACCTTGGTTTTGAGAATCTCTCCCGGAGTTTGAGAGATTTGGATGTGAAAGGGTACCAGTCTTGTCGGGGATTGGGAACCCTTCGCGAGAATGTCCAAACTTTCAGTGGGATTTCCAAAATGTTGAGAGGAACTCGAAACATGTCAACCTCGGTTTTGAGAATCTCTCCCGGAGTTCGAGAGATTTGAACGTGAAAGGGTACCAGTCTTGTCGGGGATTGGGAACCCTTCGCGAGAATGTCCAAAGTTTCAGCGGGATTTCCAAAATGTGAGAGAAACTCGAAACATGTCAACCTCGGTTTTGAGAATCTCTCCCGGAGGTTGAGACTTTTGGACGTGAAAGGGTACCAGTCTTGTCGGGGATTGGGAACCCTTCGCGAGAATGTCCAAAGTTTCAGCGGGATTTCCAAAATGTTGAGAGGAACTCGAAACATGTCAACCTTGGTTTTTGAGAATCTCTCCCGGAGTTTGAGAGATTTGGACGAGAAAGGGTACCAGTCTTGTCGGGGATTGGGAACCCTTCGCGAGAATGTCCAAAGTTTCAGCGGGATTTCCAAAATGTTGAGAGGAACTCGAATCATGTCAACCTTGGTTTTGAGAATCTCTCCCGGAGTTTGAGAGATTTGGACGTGAAAGGGTACCAGTCTTGTCGGGGATTGGGAACCCTTCGCGAGAATGTCCAAAGTTTCAGCGGGATTTCCAAAATGTTGAGAGGAACTCGAAACATGTCAACCTTGGTTTTGAGAATCTCTCCCGGAGTTTGAGAGATTTGGACGTGAAAGGGTACCAGTCTTGTCGGGGATTGGGAACCCTTCGCCAGAATGTCCAAAGTTTCAGCGGGATTTCCAAAATGTTGAGAGGAACTCGAAACATGTCAACCTTGGTTTTGAGAATCTCTCCCGGAGTTCGAGAGATTTGGACGTGAAAGGGTACCAGTCTTGTCGGGGATTGGGAACCCTTTGCGAGAATGTCCAAAGTTTCAGCGGGATTTCCAAAATGTTGAGAGGAACTCGAAACATGTCAACCTTGGTTTTGAGAATCTCTCCCGGAGTTTGAGAGATTTGGATGTGAAAGGGTACCAGTCTTGTCGGGGATTGGGAACCCTTCGCGAGAATGTCCAAACTTTCAGTGGGATTTCCAAAATGTTGAGAGGAACTCGAAACATGTCAACCTCGGTTTTGAGAATCTCTCCCGGAGTTCGAGAGATTTGAACGTGAAAGGGTACCAGTCTTGTCGGGGATTGGGAACCCTTCGCGAGAATGTCCAAAGTTTCAGCGGGATTTCCAAAATGTGAGAGAAACTCGAAACATGTCAACCTCGGTTTTGAGAATCTCTCCCGGAGTTTGAGAGATTTGGACGTGAAAGGGTACCAGTCTTGTCGGGGATTGGGAACCCTTCGCGAGAATGTCCAAAGTTTCAGCGGGATTTCCAAAATGTTGAGAGGAACTCGAAACATGTCAACCTTGGTTTTGAGAATCTCTCCCGGAGTTTGAGAGATTTGGACGTGAAAGGGTACCAGTCTTGTCGGGGATTGGGAACCCTTCGCGAGAATGTCCAAAGTTTCAGCGGGATTTCCAAAATGTTGAAAGGAACTCGAAACATGTCAACCTTGGTTTTGAGAATCTCTCCCGGAGTTCGAGAGATTTGGACGTGAAAGGGTACCAGTCTTGTCGGGGATTGGGAACCCTTCGCGAGAATGTCCAAAGTTTCAGCGGGATTTCCAAAATGTTGAGAGGAACTCGAAACATGTCAACCATGGTTTTGAGAATCTCTCCCGGAGTTTGAGAGATTTGGACGTGAAAGGGTACCAGTCTTGTCGGGGATTGGGAACCCTTCGCGAGAATGTCCAAAGTTTCAGCGGGATTTCCAAAATGTTGAGAGGAACTCGAAACATGTCAACCTTGGTTTTGAGAATCTCTCCCGGAGTTCGAGAGATTTGGACGTGAAAGGGTACCAGTCTTGTCGGGGATTGGGAACCCTTTGCGAGAATGTCCAAAGTTTCATCGGGATTTCCAAAATGTTGAGAGGAACTCGAAACATGTCAACCTTGGTTTTGAGAATCTCTCCCGGAGTTCGAGAGATTTGGACGTGAAAGGGTACCAGTCTTGTCGGGGATTGGGAACCCTTCGCGAGAATGTCCAAACTTTCAGTGGGATTTCCAAAATGTTGAGAGGAACTCGAAACATGTCAACCTTGGTTTTGAGAATCTCTCCCGGAGTTCGAGAGATTTGGACGTGAAAGGGTACCAGTCTTGTCGGGGATTGGGAACCCTTCGCGAGAATGTCCAAAGTTTCAGCGGGATTTCCAAAATGTTGAGAGGAACTCGAAACATGTCAACCTTGGTTTTGAGAATCTCTCCCGGAGTTTGAGAGATTTGGACGTGAAAGGGTACCAGTCTTGTCGGGGATTGGGAACCCTTCGCCAGAATGTCCAAAGTTTCAGCAGGATTTCCAAAATGTTGAGAGGAACTCGAAACATGTCAACCTTGGTTTTGAGAATCTCTCCCGGAGTTTGAGAGATTTGGACGTGAAAGGGTACCAGTCTTGTCGGGGATTGGGAACCCTTCGCGAGAATGTCCAAAGTTTCAGCGGGATTTCCAAAATGTTGAGAGGAACTCGAATCATGTCAACTTTGGTTTTGAGAATGTCTCCCGGAGTTTGAGAGATTTGGACGTGAAAGGGTACCAGTCTTGTCGGGGATTGGGAACCCTTCGCGAGAATGTCCAAAGTTTCAGCGGGATTTCCAAAATGTTGAGAGGAACTCGAAACATGTCAACCTTGGTTTTGAGAATCTCTCCCGGAGTTTGAGAGATTTGGATGTGAAAGGGTACCAGTCTTGTCGGGGATTGGGAACCCTTCGCGAGAATGTCCAAAGTTTCAGCGGGATTTCCAAAATGTTGAGAGGAACTCGAAACATGTCAACCTTGGTTTTGAGAATCTCTCCCGGAGTTTGAGAGATTTGGATGTGAAAGGGTACCAGTCTTGTCGGGGATTGGGAACCCTTCGCGAGAATGTCCAAACTTTCAGTGGGATTTCCAAAATGTTGAGAGGAACTCGAAACATGTCAACCTCGGTTTTGAGAATCTCTCCCGGAGTTCGAGAGATTTGAACGTGAAAGGGTACCAGTCTTGTCGGGGATTGGGAACCCTTCGCGAGAATGTCCAAAGTTTCAGCGGGATTTCCAAAATGTGAGAGAAACTCGAAACATGTCAACCTCGGTTTTGAGAATCTCTCCCGGAGGTTGAGACTTTTGGACGTGAAAGGGTACCAGTCTTGTCGGGGATTGGGAACCCTTCGCGAGAATGTCCAAAGTTTCAGCGGGATTTCCAAAATGTTGAGAGGAACTCGAAACATGTCAACCTTGGTTTTTGAGAATCTCTCCCGGAGTTTGAGAGATTTGGACGAGAAAGGGTACCAGTCTTGTCGGGGATTGGGAACCCTTCGCGAGAATGTCCAAAGTTTCAGCGGGATTTCCAAAATGTTGAGAGGAACTCGAATCATGTCAACCTTGGTTTTGAGAATCTCTCCCGGAGTTTGAGAGATTTGGACGTGAAAGGGTACCAGTCTTGTCGGGGATTGGGAACCCTTCGCGAGAATGTCCAAAGTTTCAGCGGGATTTCCAAAATGTTGAGAGGAACTCGAAACATGTCAACCTTGGTTTTGAGAATCTCTCCCGGAGTTTGAGAGATTTGGACGTGAAAGGGTACCAGTCTTGTCGGGGATTGGGAACCCTTCGCCAGAATGTCCAAAGTTTCAGCGGGATTTCCAAAATGTTGAGAGGAACTCGAAACATGTCAACCTTGGTTTTGAGAATCTCTCCCGGAGTTCGAGAGATTTGGACGTGAAAGGGTACCAGTCTTGTCGGGGATTGGGAACCCTTTGCGAGAATGTCCAAAGTTTCAGCGGGATTTCCAAAATGTTGAGAGGAACTCGAAACATGTCAACCTTGGTTTTGAGAATCTCTCCCGGAGTTTGAGAGATTTGGATGTGAAAGGGTACCAGTCTTGTCGGGGATTGGGAACCCTTCGCGAGAATGTCCAAACTTTCAGTGGGATTTCCAAAATGTTGAGAGGAACTCGAAACATGTCAACCTCGGTTTTGAGAATCTCTCCCGGAGTTCGAGAGATTTGAACGTGAAAGGGTACCAGTCTTGTCGGGGATTGGGAACCCTTCGCGAGAATGTCCAAAGTTTCAGCGGGATTTCCAAAATGTGAGAGAAACTCGAAACATGTCAACCTCGGTTTTGAGAATCTCTCCCGGAGTTTGAGAGATTTGGACGTGAAAGGGTACCAGTCTTGTCGGGGATTGGGAACCCTTCGCCACAATGTCCAAAGTTTCAGCGGGATTTCCAAAATGTTGAGAGGAACTCGAAACATGTCAACCTTGGTTTTGAGAATCTCTCCCGGAGTTTGAGAGATTTGGACGTGAAAGGGTACCAGTCTTGTCGGGGATTGGGAACCCTTCGCGAGAATGTCCAAAGTTTCAGCGGGATTTCCAAAATGTTGAAAGGAACTCGAAACATGTCAACCTTGGTTTTGAGAATCTCTCCCGGAGTTCGAGAGATTTGGACGTGAAAGGGTACCAGTCTTGTCGGGGATTGGGAACCCTTCGCGAGAATGTCCAAAGTTTCAGCGGGATTTCCAAAATGTTGAGAGGAACTCGAAACATGTCAACCATGGTTTTGAGAATCTCTCCCGGAGTTTGAGAGATTTGGACGTGAAAGGGTACCAGTCTTGTCGGGGATTGGGAACCCTTCGCGAGAATGTCCAAAGTTTCAGCGGGATTTCCAAAATGTTGAGAGGAACTCGAAACATGTCAACCTTGGTTTTGAGAATCTCTCCCGGAGTTCGAGAGATTTGGACGTGAAAGGGTACCAGTCTTGTCGGGGATTGGGAACCCTTTGCGAGAATGTCCAAAGTTTCATCGGGATTTCCAAAATGTTGAGAGGAACTCGAAACATGTCAACCTTGGTTTTGAGAATCTCTCCCGGAGTTTGAGAGATTTGGACGTGAAAGGGTACCAGTCTTGTCGGGGATTGGGAACCCTTCGCGAGAATGTCCAAAGTTTCAGCGGGATTTCCAAAATGTTGAGAGGAACTCGAATCATGTCAACCTTGGTTTTGAGAATCTCTCCCGGAGTTTGAGAGATTTGGACGTGAAAGGGTACCAGTCTTGTCGGGGATTGGGAACCCTTCGCGAGAATGTCCAAAGTTTCAGCGGGATTTCCAGAATGTTGAGAGGAACTCGAATCATGTCAACCTTGGTTTTGAGAATCTCTCCCGGAGTTTGAGAGATTTGGACGTGAAAGGGTACCAGTCTTGTCGGGGATTGGGAACCCTTCGCGAGAATGTCCAAAGTTTCAGCGGGATTTCCAAAATGTTGAGAGGAACTCGAAACATGTCAACCTTGGTTTTGAGAATCTCTCCCGGAGTTTGAGACATTTGGACGTGAAAGGGTACCAGTCTTGTCGGGGATTGGGAACCCTTCGCGAGAATGTCCAAAGTTTCAGCGGGATTTCCAAAATGTTGAAAGGAACTCGAAACATGTCAACCTTGGTTTTGAGAATCTCTCCCGGAGTTCGAGAGATTTGGACGTGAAAGGGTACCAGTCTTGTCGGGGATTGGGAACCCTTCGCGAGAATGTCCAAAGTTTCAGCGGGATTTCCAAAATGTTGAGAGGAACTCGAAACATGTCAACCTTGGTTTTGAGAATCTCTCCCGGAGTTTGAGAGATTTGGACGTGAAAGGGTACCAGTCTTGTCGGGGATTGGGAACCCTTCGCGAGAATGTCCAAAGTTTCAGCGGGATTTCCAAAATGTTGAGAGGAACTCGAATCATGTCAACCTTGGTTTTGAGAATCTCTCCCGGAGTTCGAGAGATTTGGACGTGAAAGGGTACCAGTCTTGTCGGGGATTGGGAACCCTTCGCGAGAATGTCCAAAGTTTCAGCGGGATTTCCAAAATGTTGAGAGGAACTCGAAACATGTCAACCTTGGTTTTGAGAATCTCTCCCGGAGTTTGAGAGATTTGGACGTGAAAGGGTACCAGTCTTGTCGGGGATTGGGAACCCTTCGCGAGAATGTCCAAAGTTTCAGCAGGATTTCCAAAATGTTGAGAGGAACTCGAAACATGTCAACCTTGGTTTTGAGAATCTCTCCCGGAGTTTGAGAGATTTGGACGTGAAAGGGTACCAGTCTTGTCGGGGATTGGGAACCCTTCGCGAGAATGTCCAAAGTTTCAGCGGGATTTCCAAAATGTTGAGAGGAACTCGAATCATGTCAACTTTGGTTTTGAGAATGTCTCCCGGAGTTTGAGAGATTTGGACGTGAAAGGGTACCAGTCTTGTCGGGGATTGGGAACCCTTCGCGAGAATGTCCAAAGTTTCAGCGGGATTTCCAAAATGTTGAGAGGAACTCGAAACATGTCAACCTTGGTTTTGAGAATCTCTCCCGGAGTTTGAGAGATTTGGATGTGAAAGGGTACCAGTCTTGTCGGGGATTGGGAACCCTTCGCGAGAATGTCCAAAGTTTCAGCGGGATTTCCAAAATGTTGAGAGGAACTCGAAACATGTCAACCTTGGTTTTGAGAATCTCTCCCGGAGTTTGAGAGATTTGGATGTGAAAGGGTACCAGTCTTGTCGGGGATTGGGAACCCTTCGCGAGAATGTCCAAACTTTCAGTGGGATTTCCAAAATGTTGAGAGGAACTCGAAACATGTCAACCTCGGTTTTGAGAATCTCTCCCGGAGTTCGAGAGATTTGAACGTGAAAGGGTACCAGTCTTGTCGGGGATTGGGAACCCTTCGCGAGAATGTCCAAAGTTTCAGCGGGATTTCCAAAATGTGAGAGAAACTCGAAACATGTCAACCTCGGTTTTGAGAATCTCTCCCGGAGTTTGAGAGATTTGGACGTGAAAGGGTACCAGTCTTGTCGGGGATTGGGAACCCTTCGCGAGAATGTCCAAAGTTTCAGCGGGATTTCCAAAATGTTGAGAGGAACTCGAAACATGTCAACCTTGGTTTTGAGAATCTCTCCCGGAGTTTGAGAGATTTGGACGTGAAAGGGTACCAGTCTTGTCGGGGATTGGGAACCCTTCGCGAGAATGTCCAAAGTTTCAGCGGGATTTCCAAAATGTTGAAAGGAACTCGAAACATGTCAACCTTGGTTTTGAGAATCTCTCCCGGAGTTTGAGAGATTTGGACGTGAAAGGGTACCAGTCTTGTCGGGGATTGGGAACCCTTTGCGAGAATGTCCAAAGTCTCATCGGGATTTCCAAAATGTTGAGAGGAACTCGAAACATGTCAACCTTGGTTTTGAGAATCTCTCCCGGAGTTTGAGAGATTTGGACGTGAAAGGGTACCAGTCTTGTCGGGGATTGGGAACCCTTCGCCAGAATGTCCAAAGTTTCAGCAGGATTTCCAAAATGTTGAGAGGAACTCGAAACATGTCAACCTTGGTTTTGAGAATCTCTCCCGGAGTTTGAGAGATTTGGACGTGAAAGGGTACCAGTCTTGTCGGGGATTGGGAACCCTTCGCGAGAATGTCCAAAGTTTCAGCGGGATTTCCAAAATGTTGAAAGGAACTCGAAACATGTCAACCTTGGTTTTGAGAATCTCTCCCGGAGTTCGAGAGATTTGGACGTGAAAGGGTACCAGTCTTGTCGGGGATTGGGAACCCTTCGCGAGAATGTCTAAAGTTTCAGCGGGATTTCCAAAATGTTGAGAGGATCTCGAAACATGTCAACCTTGGTTTTGAGAATCTCTCCCGGAGTTCGAGAGATTTGGACGTGAAAGGGTACCAGTCTTGTCGGGGATTGGGAACCCTTTGCGAGAATGTCCAAAGTTTCATCGGGATTTCCAAAATGTTGAGAGGAACTCGAAACATGTCAACCTTGGTTTTGAGAATCTCTCCCGGAGTTTGAGAGATTTGGACGTGAAAGGGTACCAGTCTTGTCGGGGATTGGGAACCCTTCGCCAGAATGTCCAAAGTTTCAGCAGGATTTCCAAAATGTTGAGAGGAACTCGAAACATGTCAACCTTGGTTTTGAGAATCTCTCCCGGAGTTTGAGAGATTTGGACGTGAAAGGGTACCAGTCTTGTCGGGGATTGGGAACCCTTCGCCACAATGTCCAAAGTTTCAGCGGGATTTCCAAAATGTTGAGAGGAACTCGAATCATGTCAACTTTGGTTTTGAGAATCTCTCCCGGAGTTTGAGAGATTTGGACGAGAAAGGGTACCAGTCTTGTCGGGGATTGGGAACCCTTCGCGAGAATGTCCAAAGTTTCAGCGGGATTTCCAAAATGTTGAGAGGAACTCGAATCATGTCAACCTTTGTTTTGAGAATCTCTCCCGGAGTTTGAGAGATTTGGACGTGAAAGGGTACCAGTCTTGTCGGGGATTGGGAACCCTTCGCGAGAATGTCCAAAGTTTCAGCGGGATTTCCAAAATGTTGAGAGGAACTCGAAACATGTCAACCTTGGTTTTGAGAATCTCTCCCGGAGTTTGAGAGATTTGGACGTGAAAGGGTACCAGTCTTGTCGGGGATTGGGAACCCTTCGCGAGAATGTCCAAAGTTTCAGCGGGATTTCCAAAATGTTGAAAGGAACTCGAAACATGTCAACCTTGGTTTTGAGAATCTCTCCCGGAGTTCGAGAGATTTGGACGTGAAAGGGTACCAGTCTTGTCGGGGATTGGGAACCCTTCGCGAGAATGTCCAAAGTTTCAGCGGGATTTCCAAAATGTTGAGAGGAACTCGAAACATGTCAACCTTGGTTTTGAGAATCTCTCCCGGAGGTTGAGAGATTTGGACGTGAAAGGGTACCAGTCTTGTCGGGGATTGGGAACCCTTCGCCACAATGTCCAAAGTTTCAGCGGGATTTCCAAAATGTTGAGAGGAACTCGAAACATGTCAACCTTGGTTTTTGAGAATCTCTTCCGGAGTTTGAGAGATTTGGACGAGAAAGGGTACCAGTCTTGTCGGGGATTGGGAACCCTTCGCGAGAATGTCCAAAGTTTCAGCGGGATTTCCAAAATGTTGAAAGGAACTCGAATCATGTCAACCTTGGTTTTGAGAATCTCTCCCGGAGTTTGAGAGATTTGGACGTGAAAGGGTACCAGTCTTGTCGGGGATTGGGAACCCTTCGCGAGAATGTCCAAAGTTTCAGCGGGATTTCCAAAATGTTGAGAGAAACTCGAAACATGTCAACCTCGGTTTTGAGAATCTCTCCCGGAGTTTGAGAGATTTGGACGTGAAAGGGTACCAGTCTTGTCGGGGATTGGGAACCCTTCGCCACAATGTCCAAAGTTTCAGCAGGATTTCCAAAATGTTGAGAGGAACTCGAATCATGTCAACCTTGGTTTTGAGAATCTCTCCCGGAGTTTGAGAGATTTGGACGTGAAAGGGTACCAGTCTTGTCGGGGATTGGGAACCCTTCGCGAGAATGTCCAAAGTTTCAGCGGGATTTCCAAAATATTGAGAGGAACTCGAAACATGTCAACCTTGGTTTTGAGAATCTCTCCCGGAGTTTGAGAGATTTGGACGTGAAAGGGTACCAGTCTTGTCGGGGATTGGGAACCCTTCGCGAGAATGTCCAAAGTTTCAGCGGGATTTCCAAAATGTTGAGAGGAACTCGAAACATGTCAACCTCGGTTTTGAGAATCTCTCCCGGAGGTTGAGAGATTTGGACGTGAAAGGGTACCAGTCTTGTCGGGGATTGGGAACCCTTCGCGAGAATGTCCAAAGTTTCAGCGGGATTTCCAAAATGTTGAGAGGAACTCGAAACATGTCAACCTCGGTTTTGAGAATCTCTCCCGGAGTTTGAGAGATTTGGACGAGAAAGGGTACCAGTCTTGTCGGGGATTGGGAACCCTTCGCGAGAATGTCCAAAGTTTCAGCGGGATTTCCAAAATGTTGAAAGGAACTCGAATCATGTCAACCTTGGTTTTGAGAATCTCTCCCGGAGTTTGAGAGATTTGGACGTGAAAGGGTACCAGTCTTGTCGGGGATTTGGAACCCTTCGCGAGAATGTCCAAAGTTTCAGCGGGATTTCCAAAATGTTGAGAGGAACTCGAAACATGTCAACCTTGGTTTTGAGAATCTCTCCCGGAGTTTGAGAGATTTGGATGTGAAAGGGTACCAGTCTTGTCGGGGATTGGGAACCCTTCGCGAGAATGTCCAAAGTTTCAGCGGGATTTCCAAAATGTTGAGAGGAACTCGAAACATGTCAACCTCGGTTTTGAGAATCTCTCCCGGAGTTTGAGAGATTTGGACGTGAAAGGGTACCAGTCTTGTCGGGGATTGGGAACCCTTCGCGAGAATGTCCAAAGTTTCAGCGGGATTTCCAAAATGTTGAGAGGAACTCGAAACATGTCAACCTTGGTTTTGAGAATCTCTCCCGGAGTTTGAGAGATTTGGACGAGAAAGGGTACCAGTCTTGTCGGGGATTGGGAACCCTTCGCGAGAATGTCCAAAGTTTCAGCGGGATTTCCAAAATGTTGAAAGGAACTCGAATCATGTCAACCTTGGTTTTGAGAATGTCTCCCGGAGTTTGAGAGATTTGGACGTGAAAGGGTACCAGTCTTGTCGGGGATTGGGAACCCTTCGCGAGAATGTCCAAAGTTTCAGCGGGATTTCCAAAATGTTGAGAGGAACTCGAAACATGTCAACCTCGGTTTTGAGAATCTCTCCCGGAGTTTGAGAGATTTGGACGAGAAAGGGTACCAGTCTTGTCGGGGATTGGGAACCCTTCGCGAGAATGTCCAAAGTTTCAGCGGGATTTCCAAAATGTTGAAAGGAACTCGAATCATGTCAACCTTGGTTTTGAGAATCTCTCCCGGAGTTTGAGAGATTTGGACGTGAAAGGGTACCAGTCTTGTCGGGGATTTGGAACCCTTCGCGAGAATGTCCAAAGTTTCAGCGGGATTTCCAAAATGTTGAGAGGAACTCGAAACATGTCAACCTTGGTTTTGAGAATCTCTCCCGGAGTTTGAGAGATTTGGATGTGAAAGGGTACCAGTCTTGTCGGGGATTGGGAACCCTTCGCGAGAATGTCCAAAGTTTCAGCGGGATTTCCAAAATGTTGAGAGGAACTCGAAACATGTCAACCTCGGTTTTGAGAATCTCTCCCGGAGTTTGAGAGATTTGGACGTGAAAGGGTACCAGTCTTGTCGGGGATTGGGAACCCTTCGCGAGAATGTCCAAAGTTTCAGCGGGATTTCCAAAATGTTGAGAGGAACTCGAAACATGTCAACCTTGGTTTTGAGAATCTCTCCCGGAGTTTGAGAGATTTGGACGAGAAAGGGTACCAGTCTTGTCGGGGATTGGGAACCCTTCGCGAGAATGTCCAAAGTTTCAGCGGGATTTCCAAAATGTTGAGAGGAACTCGAAACATGTCAACCTTGGTTTTGAGAATCTCTCCCGGAGTTTGAGAGATTTGGACGTGAAAGGGTACCAGTCTTGTCGGGGATTGGGAACCCTTCGCGAGAATGTCCAAAGTTTCAGCGGGATTTCCAAAATGTTGAGAGGAACTCGAAACATGTCAACCTTGGTTTTGAGAATCTCTCCCGGAGTTTGAGAGATTTGGACGTGAAAGGGTACCAGTCTTGTCGGGGATTGGGAACCCTTCGCGAGAATGTCCAAACTTTCAGTGGGATTTCCAAAATGTTGAGAGGAACTCGAAACATGTCAACCTTGGTTTTGAGAATCTCTCCCGGAGTTTGAGAGATTTGGACGTGAAAGGGTACCAGTCTTGTCGGGGATTGGGAACCCTTCGCGAGAATGTCCAAAGTTTCAGCGGGATTTCCAAAATGTTGAGAGAAACTCGAAACATGTCAACCTCGGTTTTGAGAATCTCTCCCGGAGTTTGAGAGATTTGGACGTGAAAGGGTACCAGTCTTGTCGGGGATTGGGAACCCTTCGCCACAATGTCCAAAGTTTCAGCGGGATTTCCAAAATGTTGAGAGGAACTCGAATCATGTCAACCTTGGTTTTGAGAATCTCTCCCGGAGTTTGAGAGATTTGGACGTGAAAGGGTACCAGTCTTGTTGGGGATTGGGAACCCTTCGCGAGAATGTCCAAAGTTTCAGCGGGATTTCCAAAATGTTGAGAGGAACTCGAAACATGTCAACCTTGGTTTTGAGAATCTCTCCCGGAGTTTGAGAGATTTGGACGTGAAAGGGTACCAGTCTTGTCGGGGATTGGGAACCCTTCGCGAGAATGTCCAAAGTTTCAGCGGGATTTCCAAAATGTTGAGAGGAACTCGAAACATGTCAACCTCGGTTTTGAGAATCTCTCCCGGAGGTTGAGAGATTTGGACGTGAAAGGGTACCAGTCTTGTCGGGGATTGGGAACCCTTCGCGAGAATGTCCAAAGTTTCAGCGGGATTTCCAAAATGTTGAGAGGAACTCGAAACATGTCAACCTCGGTTTTGAGAATCTCTCCCGGAGGTTGAGAGATTTGGACGTGAAAGGGTACCAGTCTTGTCGGGGATTGGGAACCCTTCGCGAGAATGTCCAAAGTTTCAGCGGGATTTCCAAAATGTTGAGAGGAACTCGAAACTTGTCAACCTTGGTTTTGAGAATCTCTCCCGGAGTTTGAGAGATTTGGATGTGAAAGGGTACCAGTCTTGTCGGGGATTGGGAACCCTTCGCGAGAATGTCCAAAGTTTCAGCGGGATTTCCAAAATGTTGAGAGGAACTCGAAACATGTCAACCTCGGTTTTGAGAATCTCTCCCGGAGTTTGAGAGATTTGGACGTGAAAGGGTACCAGTCTTGTCGGGGATTGGGAACCCTTCGCGAGAATGTCCAAAGTTTCAGCGGGATTTCCAAAATGTTGAGAGGAACTCGAAACATGTCAACCTTGGTTTTGAGAATCTCTCCCGGAGTTTGAGAGATTTGGACGAGAAAGGGTACCAGTCTTGTCGGGGATTGGGAACCCTTCGCGAGAATGTCCAAAGTTTCAGCGGGATTTCCAAAATGTTGAAAGGAACTCGAATCATGTCAACCTTGGTTTTGAGAATGTCTCCCGGAGTTTGAGAGATTTGGACGTGAAAGGGTACCAGTCTTGTCGGGGATTGGGAACCCTTCGCGAGAATGTCCAAAGTTTCAGCGGGATTTCCAAAATGTTGAGAGGAACTCGAAACATGTCAACCTCGGTTTTGAGAATCTCTCCCGGAGTTTGAGAGATTTGGACGTGAAAGGGTACCAGTCTTGTCGGGGATTGGGAACCCTTCGCGAGAATGTCCAAAGTTTCAGCGGGATTTCCAAAATGTTGAGAGGAACTCGAAACATGTCAACCTTGGTTTTGAGAATCTCTCCCGGAGTTTGAGAGATTTGGACGAGAAAGGGTACCAGTCTTGTCGGGGATTGGGAACCCTTCGCGAGAATGTCCAAAGTTTCAGCGGGATTTCCAAAATGTTGAAAGGAACTCGAATCATGTCAACCTTGGTTTTGAGAATCTCTCCCGGAGTTTGAGAGATTTGGACGTGAAAGGGTACCAGTCTTGTCGGGGATTGGGAACCCTTCGCGAGAATGTCCAAAGTTTCAGCGGGATTTCCAAAATGTTGAGAGGAACTCGAAACATGTCAACCTTGGTTTTGAGAATCTCTCCCGGAGTTTGAGAGATTTGGACGTGAAAGGGTACCAGTCTTGTCGGGGATTGGGAACCCTTGGCGAGAATGTCCAAAGTTTCAGCGGGATTTACAAAATGTTGAAAGGAACTCGAAACATGTCAACCTTGGTTTTGAGAATCTCTCCCGGAGTTCGAGAGATTTGGACGTGAAAGGGTACCAGTCTTGTCGGGGATTGGGAACCCTTCACGAGAATGTCCAAAGTTTCAGCGGGATTTCCAAAATGTTGAGAGGAACTCGAAACATGTCAACCTTGGTTTTGAGAATCTCTCCCGGAGTTTGAGAGATTTGGACGTGAAAGGGTACCAGTCTTGTCGGGGATTGGGAACCCTTCGCGAGAATGTCCAAAGTTTCAGCAGGATTTCCAAAATGTTGAGAGGAACTCGAAACATGTCAACCTTGGTTTTGAGAATCTCTCCCGGAGTTTGAGAGATTTGGACGTGAAAGGGTACCAGTCTTGTCGGGGATTGGGAACCCTTCGCGAGAATGTCCAAAGTTTCAGCGGGATTTCCAAAATGTTGAGAGGAACTCGAAACATGTCAACCTTGGTTTTGAGAATCTCTCCCGGAGTTTGAGAGATTTGGACGTGAAAGGGTACCAGTCTTCTCGGGGATTGGGAACCCTTCGCGAGAATGTCCAAACTTTCAGTGGGATTTCCAAAATGTTGAGAGGAACTCGAAACATGTCAACCTTGGTTTTGAGAATCTCTCCCGGAGTTTGAGAGATTTGGACGTGAAAGGGTACCAGTCTTGTCGGGGATTGGGAACCCTTCGCGAGAATGTCCAAAGTTTCAGCGGGATTTCCAAAATGTTGAGAGGAACTCGAAACATGTCAACCTTGGTTTTGAGAATCTCTCCCGGAGTTTGAGAGATTTGGACGTGAAAGGGTACCAGTCTTGTCGGGGATTGGGAACCCTTCGCGAGAATGTCCAAAGTTTCAGCGGGATTTCCAAAATGTTGAGAGGAACTCGAAACATGTCAACCTTGGTTTTGAGAATCTCTCCCGGAGTTTGAGAGATTTGGACGTGAAAGGGTACCAGTCTTGTCGGGGATTGGGAACCCTTCGCGAGAATGTCCAAAGTTTCAGCGGGATTTCCAAAATGTTGAGAGGAACTCGAAACATGTCAACCTTGGTTTTGAGAATCTCTCCCGGAGTTTGAGAGATTTGGACGTGAAAGGGTACCAGTCTTGTCGGGGATTGGGAGCCCTTCGCGAGAATGTCCAAAGTTTCAGCGGGATTTCCAAAATGTTGAGAGGAACTCGAAACATGTCAACCTTGGTTTTGAGAATCTCTCCCGGAGTTTGAGAGATTTGGACGTGAAAGGGTACCAGTCTTGTCGGGGATTGGGAACCCTTGGCGAGAATGTCCAAAGTTTCAGCGGGATTTACAAAATGTTGAAAGGAACTCGAAACATGTCAACCTTGGTTTTGAGAATCTCTCCCGGAGTTCGAGAGATTTGGACGTGAAAGGGTACCAGTCTTGTCGGGGATTGGGAACCCTTCACGAGAATGTCCAAAGTTTCAGCGGGATTTCCAAAATGTTGAGAGGAACTCGAAACATGTCAACCTCGGTTTTGAGAATCTCTCCCGGAGTTTGAGAGATTTGGACGTGAAAGGGTACCAGTCTTGTCGGGGATTGGGAACCCTTCGCGAGAATGTCCAAAGTTTCAGCGGGATTTCCAAAATGTTGAGAGGAACTCGAAACATGTCAACCTTGGTTTTGAGAATCTCTCCCGGAGTTTGAGAGATTTGGACGAGAAAGGGTACCAGTCTTGTCGGGGATTGGGAACCCTTCGCGAGAATGTCCAAAGTTTCAGCGGGATTTCCAAAATGTTGAAAGGAACTCGAATCATGTCAACCTTGGTTTTGAGAATCTCTCCCGGAGTTTGAGAGATTTGGACGTGAAAGGGTACCAGTCTTGTCGGGGATTGGGAACCCTTCGCGAGAATGTCCAAAGTTTCAGCGGGATTTCCAAAATGTTGAGAGGAACTCGAAACATGTCAACCTTGGTTTTGAGAATCTCTCCCGGAGTTTGAGAGATTTGGACGTGAAAGGGTACCAGTCTTGTCGGGGATTGGGAACCCTTGGCGAGAATGTCCAAAGTTTCAGCGGGATTTACAAAATGTTGAAAGGAACTCGAAACATGTCAACCTTGGTTTTGAGAATCTCTCCCGGAGTTCGAGAGATTTGGACGTGAAAGGGTACCAGTCTTGTCGGGGATTGGGAACCCTTCACGAGAATGTCCAAAGTTTCAGCGGGATTTCCAAAATGTTGAGAGGAACTCGAAACATGTCAACCTTGGTTTTGAGAATCTCTCCCGGAGTTTGAGAGATTTGGACGTGAAAGGGTACCAGTCTTGTCGGGGATTGGGAACCCTTCGCGAGAATGTCCAAAGTTTCAGCAGGATTTCCAAAATGTTGAGAGGAACTCGAAACATGTCAACCTTGGTTTTGAGAATCTCTCCCGGAGTTTGAGAGATTTGGACGTGAAAGGGTACCAGTCTTGTCGGGGATTGGGAACCCTTCGCGAGAATGTCCAAAGTTTCAGCGGGATTTCCAAAATGTTGAGAGGAACTCGAAACATGTCAACCTTGGTTTTGAGAATCTCTCCCGGAGTTTGAGAGATTTGGACGTGAAAGGGTACCAGTCTTCTCGGGGATTGGGAACCCTTCGCGAGAATGTCCAAACTTTCAGTGGGATTTCCAAAATGTTGAGAGGAACTCGAAACATGTCAACCTTGGTTTTGAGAATCTCTCCCGGAGTTTGAGAGATTTGGACGTGAAAGGGTACCAGTCTTGTCGGGGATTGGGAACCCTTCGCGAGAATGTCCAAAGTTTCAGCGGGATTTCCAAAATGTTGAGAGGAACTCGAAACATGTCAACCTTGGTTTTGAGAATCTCTCCCGGAGTTTGAGAGATTTGGACGTGAAAGGGTACCAGTCTTGTCGGGGATTGGGAACCCTTCGCGAGAATGTCCAAAGTTTCAGCGGGATTTCCAAAATGTTGAGAGGAACTCGAAACATGTCAACCTTGGTTTTGAGAATCTCTCCCGGAGTTTGAGAGATTTGGACGTGAAAGGGTACCAGTCTTGTCGGGGATTGGGAACCCTTCGCGAGAATGTCCAAAGTTTCAGCGGGATTTCCAAAATGTTGAGAGGAACTCGAAACATGTCAACCTTGGTTTTGAGAATCTCTCCCGGAGTTTGAGAGATTTGGACGTGAAAGGGTACCAGTCTTGTCGGGGATTGGGAGCCCTTCGCGAGAATGTCCAAAGTTTCAGCGGGATTTCCAAAATGTTGAGAGGAACTCGAAACATGTCAACCTTGGTTTTGAGAATCTCTCCCGGAGTTTGAGAGATTTGGACGTGAAAGGGTACCAGTCTTGTCGGGGATTGGGAACCCTTGGCGAGAATGTCCAAAGTTTCAGCGGGATTTACAAAATGTTGAAAGGAACTCGAAACATGTCAACCTTGGTTTTGAGAATCTCTCCCGGAGTTCGAGAGATTTGGACGTGAAAGGGTACCAGTCTTGTCGGGGATTGGGAACCCTTCACGAGAATGTCCAAAGTTTCAGCGGGATTTCCAAAATGTTGAGAGGAACTCGAAACATGTCAACCTCGGTTTTGAGAATCTCTCCCGGAGTTTGAGAGATTTGGACGTGAAAGGGTACCAGTCTTGTCGGGGATTGGGAACCCTTCGCGAGAATGTCCAAAGTTTCAGCAGGATTTCCAAAATGTTGAGAGGAACTCGAAACATGTCAACCTTGGTTTTGAGAATCTCTCCCGGAGTTTGAGAGATTTGGACGTGAAAGGGTACCAGTCTTGTCGGGGATTGGGAACCCTTCGCGAGAATGTCCAAAGTTTCAGCGGGATTTCCAAAATGTTGAGAGGAACTCGAAACATGTCAACCTTGGTTTTGAGAATCTCTCCCGGAGTTTGAGAGATTTGGACGTGAAAGGGTACCAGTCTTCTCGGGGATTGGGAACCCTTCGCGAGAATGTCCAAACTTTCAGTGGGATTTCCAAAATGTTGAGAGGAACTCGAAACATGTCAACCTTGGTTTTGAGAATCTCTCCCGGAGTTTGAGAGATTTGGACGTGAAAGGGTACCAGTCTTGTCGGGGATTGGGAACCCTTCGCGAGAATGTCCAAAGTTTCAGCGGGATTTCCAAAATGTTGAGAGGAACTCGAAACATGTCAACCTTGGTTTTGAGAATCTCTCCCGGAGTTTGAGAGATTTGGACGTGAAAGGGTACCAGTCTTGTCGGGGATTGGGAACCCTTCGCGAGAATGTCCAAAGTTTCAGCGGGATTTCCAAAATGTTGAGAGGAACTCGAAACATGTCAACCTTGGTTTTGAGAATCTCTCCCGGAGTTTGAGAGATTTGGACGTGAAAGGGTACCAGTCTTGTCGGGGATTGGGAACCCTTCGCGAGAATGTCCAAAGTTTCAGCGGGATTTCCAAAATGTTGAGAGGAACTCGAAACATGTCAACCTTGGTTTTGAGAATCTCTCCCGGAGTTTGAGAGATTTGGACGTGAAAGGGTACCAGTCTTGTCGGGGATTGGGAGCCCTTCGCGAGAATGTCCAAAGTTTCAGCGGGATTTCCAAAATGTTGAGAGGAACTCGAAACATGTCACCTCGGTTTTGAGAATCTCTCCCGGAGGTTGAGAGATTTGGACGTGAAAGGGTACCAGTCTTGTCGGGGATTGGGAACCCGTCGCGAGAATGTCCAAAGTTTCAGCGGGATTTCCAAAATGTTGAGAGGAACTCGAAACATGTCAACCTTGGTTTTGAGAATCTCTCCCGGAGTTTGAGAGATTTGGACGTGAAAGGGTACCAGTCTTGTCGGGGATTGGGAACCCTTCGCGAGAATGTCCAAAGTTTCAGCGGGATTTCCAAAATGTTGAGAGGAACTCGAAACATGTCAACCTCGGTTTTGAGAATCTCTCCCGGAGTTTGAGAGATTTGGACGTGAAAGGGTACCAGTCTTGTCGGGGATTGGGAACCCTTCGCGAGAATGTCCAAAGTTTCAGCGGGATTTCCAAAATGTTGAGAGGAACTCGAAACATGTCAACCTCGGTTTTGAGAATCTCTCCCGGAGGTTGAGAGATTTGGACGTGAAAGGGTACCAGTCTTGTCGGGGATTGGGAACCCTTCGCGAGAATGTCCAAAGTTTCAGCGGGATTTCCAAAATGTTGAAAGGAACTCGAAACATGTCAACCTCGGTTTTGAGAATCTCTCCCGGAGTTTGAGAGATTTGGACGTGAAAGGGTACCAGTCTTGTCGGGGATTGGGAACCCTTCGCGAGAATGTCCAAAGTTTCAGCGGGATTTCCAAAATGTTGAGAGGAACTCGAAACATGTCAACCTTGGTTTTGAGAATCTCTCCCGGAGTTTGAGAGATTTGGATGTGAAAGGGTACCAGTCTTGTCGGGGATTGGGAACCCTTCGCGAGAATGTCCAAAGTTTCAGCGGGATTTCCAAAATGTTGAAAGGAACTCGAATCATGTCAACCTTGGTTTTGAGAATCTCTCCCGGAGGTTGAGACATTTGGACGTGAAAGGGTACCAGTCTTGTCGGGGATTGGGAACCCTTCGCGAGAATGTCCAAAGTTTCAGCGGGATTTCCAAAATGTTGAGAGGAACTCGAAACATGTCAACCTTGGTTTTGAGAATCTCTCCCGGAGTTTGAGAGATTTGGACGTGAAAGGGTACCAGTCTTGTTGGGGATTGGGAACCCTTCGCGAGAATGTCCAAAGTTTCAGCGGGATTTCCAAAATGTTGAGAGGAACTCGAAACATGTCAACCTTGGTTTTGAGAATCTCTCCCGGAGTTCGAGAGATTTGGACGTGAAAGGGTACCAGTCTTGTCGGGGATTGGGAACCCTTCGCGAGAATGTCCAAAGTTTCAGCGGGATTTCCAAAATGTTGAGAGGAACTCGAAACATGTCAACCTTGGTTTTGAGAATCTCTCCCGGAGTTTGAGAGATTTGGACGTGAAAGGGTACCAGTCTTGTCGGGGATTGGGAACCCTTCGCGAGAATGTCCAAAGTTTCAGCAGGATTTCCAAGATGTTGAGAGGAACTCGAAACATGTCAACCTTGGTTTTGAGAATCTCTCCCGGAGTTTGAGAGATTTGGACGTGAAAGGGTACCAGTCTTGTCGGGGATTGGGAACCCTTCGCGAGAATGTCCAAAGTTTCAGCGGGATTTCCAAAATGTTGAGAGGAACTCGAAACATGTCAACCTTGGTTTTGAGAATCTCTCACGGAGTTTGAGGGATTTGGACGTGAAAGGGTACCAGTCTTGTTGGGGATTGGGAACCCTTCGTGAGAATGTCCAAAGTTTCAGCGGGATTTCCTAAATGTTGAGAGGAACTCGAAACATGTCAACCTTGGTTTTGAGAATCTCTCCCGGAGTTTGAGAGATTTGGATGTGAAAGGGTACCAGTCTTGTCGGGGATTGGGAACCCTTCGCGAGAATGTCCAAAGTTTCAGCGGGATTTCCAAAATGTTGAGAGGAACTCGAAACATGTCAACCTTGGTTTTGAGAATCTCTCCCGGAGTTTGAGAGATTTGGATGTGAAAGGGTACCAGTCTTGTCGGGGATTGGGAACCCTTCGCGAGAATGTCCAAACTTTCAGTGGGATTTCCAAAATGTTGAGAGGAACTCGAAACATGTCAACCTCGATTTTGAGAATCTCTCCCGGAGTTCGAGAGATTTGAACGTGAAAGGGTACAAGTCTTGTCGGGGATTGGGAACCCTTCGCGAGAATGTCCAAAGTTTAAGCGGGATTTCCAAAATGTTGAGAGGAACTCGAAACATGTCAACCTTGGTTTTGAGAATCTCTCCCGGAGTTTGAGAGATTTGGACGTGAAAGGGTACCAGTCTTGTTGGGGATTGGGAACCCTTCGCGAGAATGTCCAAAGTTTCAGCGGGATTTCCAAAATGTTGAAAGGAACTCGAAACATGTCAACCTTGGTTTTGAGAATCTCTCCCGGAGTTCGAGAGATTTGGACGTGAAAGGGTACCAGTCTTGTCGGGGATTGGGAACCCTTCGCGAGAATGTCCAAAGTTTCAGCGGGATTTCCAAAATGTTGAGAGGAACTCGAAACATGTCAACCTTGGTTTTGAGAATCTCTCCCGGAGTTTGAGAGATTTGGACGTGAAAGGGTACCAGTCTTGTCGGGGATTGGGAACCCTTCGCGAGAATGTCCAAAGTTTCAGCAGGATTTCCAAAATGTTGAGAGGAACTCGAAACATGTCAACCTTGGTTTTGAGAATCTCTCCCGGAGTTTGAGAGATTTGGACGTGAAAGGGTACCAGTCTTGTCGGGGATTGGGAACCCTTCGCGAGAATGTCCAAAGTTTCAGCGGGATTTCCAAAATGTTGAGAGGAACTCGAAACATGTCAACCTTGGTTTTGAGAATCTCTCACGGAGTTTGAGGGATTTGGACGTGAAAGGGTACCAGTCTTGTCGGGGATTGGGAACCCTTCGTGAGAATGTCCAAAGTTTCAGCGGGATTTCCTAAATGTTGAGAGGAACTCGAAACATGTCAACCTTGGTTTTGAGAATCTCTCCCGGAGTTTGAGAGATTTGGATGTGAAAGGGTACCAGTCTTGTCGGGGATTGGGAACCCTTCGCGAGAATGTCCAAAGTTTCAGCGGGATTTCCAAAATGTTGAGAGGAACTCGAAACATGTCAACCTTGGTTTTGAGAATCTCTCCCGGAGTTTGAGAGATTTGGATGTGAAAGGGTACCAGTCTTGTCGGGGATTGGGAACCCTTCGCGAGAATGTCCAAACTTTCAGTGGGATTTCCAAAATGTTGAGAGGAACTCGAAACATGTCAACCTCGATTTTGAGAATCTCTCCCGGAGTTCGAGAGATTTGAACGTGAAAGGGTACCAGTCTTGTCGGGGATTGGGAACCCTTCGCGAGAATGTCCAAAGTTTCAGCGGGATTTCCAAAATGTGAGAGAAACTCGAAACATGTCAACCTCGGTTTTGAGAATCTCTCCCGGAGTTTGAGAGATTTGGACGTGAAAGGGTACCAGTCTTGTCGGGGATTGGGAACCCTTCGCCACAATGTCCAAAGTTTCAGCGGGATTTCCAAAATGTTGAGAGGAACTCGAATCATGTCAACCTCGGTTTTGAGAATCTCTCCCGGAGTTTGAGAGATTTGGACGTGAAAGGGTACCAGTCTTGTCGGGGATTGGGAACCCTTCGCGAGAATGTCCAAAGTTTCAGCGGGATTTCCAAAATGTTGAGAGGAACTCGAAACATGTCAACCTCGGTTTTGAGAATCTCTCCCGGAGTTTGAGAGATTTGGACGTGAAAGGGTACCAGTCTTGTCGGGGATTGGGAACCCTTGGCGAGAATGTCCAAAGTTTCAGCGGGATTTACAAAATGTTGAAAGGAACTCGAAACATGTCAACCTTGGTTTTGAGAATCTCTCCCGGAGTTTGAGAGATTTGGACGTGAAAGGGTACCAGTCTTGTCGGGGATTGGGAACCCTTCACGAGAATGTCCAAAGTTTCAGCGGGATTTCCAAAATGTTGAGAGGAACTCGAAACATGTCAACCTTGGTTTTGAGAATCTCTCCCGGAGTTTGAGAGATTTGGACGTGAAAGGGTACCAGTCTTGTCGGGGATTGGGAACCCTTCGCGAGAATGTCCAAAGTTTCAGCAGGATTTCCAAAATGTTGAGAGGAACTCGAAACATGTCAACCTTGGTTTTGAGAATCTCTCCCGGAGTTTGAGAGATTTGGATGTGAAAGGGTACCAGTCTTGTCGGGGATTGGGAACCCTTCGCGAGAATGTCCAAAGTTTCAGCGGGATTTCCAAAATGTTGAGAGGAACTCGAAACATGTCAACCTTGGTTTTGAGAATCTCTCCCGGAGTTTGAGAGATTTGGACGTGAAAGGGTACCAGTCTTCTCGGGGATTGGGAACCCTTCGCGAGAATGTCCAAACTTTCAGTGGGATTTCCAAAATGTTGAGAGGAACTCGAAACATGTCAACCTTGGTTTTGAGAATCTCTCCCGGAGTTTGAGAGATTTGGACGTGAAAGGGTACCAGTCTTGTCGGGGATTGGGAACCCTTCGCGAGAATGTCCAAAGTTTCAGCGGGATTTCCAAAATGTTGAGAGGAACTCGAAACATGTCAACCTCGGTTTTGAGAATCTCTCCCGGAGGTTGAGAGATTTGGACGTGAAAGGGTACCAGTCTTGTCGGGGATTGGGAACCCTTCGCGAGAATGTCCAAAGTTTCAGCGGGATTTCCAAAATGTTGAGAGGAACTCGAAACATGTCAACCTTGGTTTTGAGAATCTCTCCCGGAGTTTGAGAGATTTGGACGTGAAAGGGTACCAGTCTTGTCGGGGATTGGGAACCCTTCGCGAGAATGTCCAAAGTTTCAGCGGGATTTCCAAAATGTTGAGAGGAACTCGAAACATGTCAACCTCGGTTTTGAGAATCTCTCCCGGAGTTTGAGAGATTTGGACGTGAAAGGGTACCAGTCTTGTCGGGGATTGGGAACCCTTCGCGAGAATGTCCAAAGTTTCAGCGGGATTTCCAAAATGTTGAGAGGAACTCGAAACATGTCAACCTCGGTTTTGAGAATCTCTCCCGGAGTTTGAGAGATTTGGACGTGAAAGGGTACCAGTCTTGTCGGGGATTGGGAACCCTTCGCGAGAATGTCCAAAGTTTCAGCGGGATTTCCAAAATGTTGAGAGGAACTCGAAACATGTCAACCTCGGTTTTGAGAATCTCTCCCGGAGGTTGAGAGATTTGGACGTGAAAGGGTACCAGTCTTGTCGGGGATTGGGAACCCTTCGCGAGAATGTCCAAAGTTTCAGCGGGATTTCCAAAATGTTGAGAGGAACTCGAAACATGTCAACCTCGGTTTTGAGAATCTCTCCCGGAGTTTGAGAGATTTGGACGTGAAAGGGTACCAGTCTTGTCGGGGATTGGGAACCCTTCGCGAGAATGTCCAAAGTTTCAGCGGGATTTCCAAAATGTTGAGAGGAACTCGAAACATGTCAACCTTGGTTTTGAGAATCTCTCCCGGAGTTTGAGAGATTTGGATGTGAAAGGGTAACAGTCTTGTCGGGGATTGGGAACCCTTCGCGAGAATGTCCAAAGTTTCAGCGGTATTTCCAAAATGTTGAAAGGAACTCGAATCATGTCAACCTTGGTTTTGAGAATCTCTCCCGGAGGTTGAGACATTTGGACGTGAAAGGGTACCAGTCTTGTCGGGGATTGGGAACCCTTCGCGAGAATGTCCAAAGTTTCAGCGGGATTTCCAAAATGTTGAGAGGAACTCGAAACATGTCAACCTTGGTTTTGAGAATCTCTCCCGGAGTTTGAGAGATTTGGACGTGAAAGGGTACCAGTCTTGTCGGGGATTGGGAACCCTTCGCGAGAATGTCCAAAGTTTCAGCGGGATTTCCAAAATGTTGAGAGGAACTCGAAACATGTCAACCTCGGTTTTGAGAATCTCTCCCGGAGTTTGAGAGATTTGGACGTGAAAGGGTACCAGTCTTGTCGGGGATTGGGAACCCTTCGCGAGAATGTCCAAAGTTTCAGCGGGATTTCCAAAATGTTGAGAGGAACTCGAAACATGTCAACCTCGGTTTTGAGAATCTCTCCCGGAGTTTGAGAGATTTGGACGTGAAAGGGTACCAGTCTTGTCGGGGATTGGGAACCCTTCGCGAGAATGTCCAAAGTTTCAGCGGGATTTCCAAAATGTTGAGAGGAACTCGAAACATGTCAACCTCGGTTTTGAGAATCTCTCCCGGAGTTTGAGAGATTTGGACGTGAAAGGGTACCAGTCTTGTCGGGGATTGGGAACCCTTCGCGAGAATGTCCAAAGTTTCAGCGGGATTTCCAAAATGTTGAGAGGAACTCGAAACATGTCAACCTCGGTTTTCAGAATCTCTCCCGGAGTTTGAGAGATTTGGACGTGAAAGGGTACCAGTCTTGTCGGGGATTGGGAACCCTTCGCGAGAATGTCCAAAGTTTCAGCGGGATTTCCAAAATGTTGAGAGGAACTCGAATCATGTCAACCTCGGTTTTGAGAATCTCTCCCGGAGTTTGAGAGATTTGGATGTGAAAGGGTAACAGTCTTGTCGGGGATTGGGAACCCTTCGCGAGAATGTCCAAAGTTTCAGCGGGATTTCCAAAATGTTGAAAGGAACTCGAATCATGTCAACCTTGGTTTTGAGAATCTCTCCCGGAGGTTGAGACATTTGGACGTGAAAGGGTACCAGTCTTGTCGGGGATTGGGAACCCTTCGCGAGAATGTCCAAAGTTTCAGCGGGATTTCCAAAATGTTGAGAGGAACTCGAAACATGTCAACCTTGGTTTTGAGAATCTCTCCCGGAGTTTGAGAGATTTGGACGTGAAAGGGTACCAGTCTTGTCGGGGATTGGGAACCCTTCGCGAGAATGTCCAAAGTTTCAGCGGGATTTCCAAAATGTTGAAAGGAACTCGAAACATGTCAACCTTGGTTTTGAGAATCTCTCCCGGAGTTCGAGAGATTTGGACGTGAAAGGGTACCAGTCTTGTCGGGGATTGGGAACCCTTCGCGAGAATGTCCAAAGTTTCAGCGGGATTTCCAAAATGTTGAGAGGAACTCGAAACATGTCAACCTTGGTTTTGAGAATCTCTCCCGGAGTTTGAGAGATTTGGACGTGAAAGGGTACCAGTCTTGTCGGGGAATGGGAACCCTTCGCGAGAATGTCCAAAGTTTCAGCAGGATTTCCAAAATGTTGAGAGGAACTCGAAACATGTCAACCTTGGTTTTGAGAATCTCTCCCGGAGTTTGAGAGATTTGGACGTGAAAGGGTACCAGTCTTGTCGGGGATTGGGAACCCTTCGCGAGAATGTCCAAAGTTTCAGCGGGATTTCCAAAATGTTGAGAGGAACTCGAAACATGTCAACCTTGGTTTTGAGAATCTCTCCCGGAGTTTGAGAGATTTGGACGTGAAAGGGTACCAGTCTTCTCGGGGATTGGGAACCCTTCGCGAGAATGTCCAAAATTTCAGTGGGATTTCCAAAATGTTGAGAGGAACTCGAAACATGTCAACCTTGGTTTTGAGAATCTCTCCCGGAGTTTGAGAGATTTGGACGTGAAAGGGTACCAGTCTTGTCGGGGATTGGGAACCCTTCGCGAGAATGTCCAAAGTTTCAGCGGGATTTCCAAAATGTTGAGAGGAACTCGAAACATGTCAACCTCGGTTTTGAGAATCTCTCCCGGAGTTTGAGAGATTTGGACGTGAAAGGGTACCAGTCTTGTCGGGGATTGGGAACCCTTCGCGAGAATGTCCAAAGTTTCAGCGGGATTTCCAAAATGTTGAGAGGAACTCGAAACATGTCAACCTTGGTTTTGAGAATCTCTCCCGGAGTTTGAGAGATTTGGACGTGAAAGGGTACCAGTCTTGTCGGGGATTGGGAACCCTTCGCGAGAATGTCCAAAGTTTCAGCGGGATTTCCAAAATGTTGAGAGGAACTCGAAACATGTCAACCTTGGTTTTGAGAATCTCTCCCGGAGTTTGAGAGATTTGGACGTGAAAGGGTACCAGTCTTGTCGGGGATTGGGAACCCTTCGCGAGAATGTCCAAAGTTTCAGCGGGATTTCCAAAATGTTGAGAGGAACTCGAAACATGTCAACCTCGGTTTTGAGAATCTCTCCCGGAGGTTGAGAGATTTGGACGTGAAAGGGTACCAGTCTTGTCGGGGATTGGGAACCCGTCGCGAGAATGTCCAAAGTTTCAGCGGGATTTCCAAAATGTTGAGAGGAACTCGAAACATGTCAACCTCGGTTTTGAGAATCTCTCCCGGAGTTTGAGGGATTTGGACGTGAAAGGGTACCAGTCTTGTCGGGGATTGGGAACCCTTCGCGAGAATGTCCAAAGTTTCAGCGGGATTTCCAAAATGTTGAGAGGAACTCGAAACATGTCAACCTCGGTTTTGAGAATCTCTCCCGGAGTTTGAGAGATTTGGACGTGAAAGGGTACCAGTCTTGTCGGGGATTGGGAACCCTTCGCCACAATGTCCAAAGTTTCAGCGGGATTTCCAAAATGTTGAGAGGAACTCGAAACATGTCAACCTCGGTTTTGAGAATCTCTCCCGGAGGTTGAGAGATTTGGACGTGAAAGGGTACCAGTCTTGTCGGGGATTGGGAACCCGTCGCGAGAATGTCCAAAGTTTCAGCGGGATTTCCAAAATGTTGAGAGGAACTCGAAACATGTCAACCTCGGTTTTGAGAATCTCTCCCGGAGTTTGAGAGATTTGGACGTGAAAGGGTACCAGTCTTGTCGGGGATTGGGAACCCTTCGCGAGAATGTCCAAAGTTTCAGCGGGATTTCCAAAATGTTGAGAGGAACTCGGAACATGTCAACCTTGGTTTTGAGAATCTCTCCCGGAGTTTGAGAGATTTGGATGTGAAAGGGTACCAGTCTTGTCGGGGATTGGGAACCCTTCGCGAGAATGTCCAAAGTTTCAGCGGGATTTCCAAAATGTTGAAAGGAACTCGAATCATGTCAACCTTGGTTTTGAGAATCTCTCCCGGAGGTTGAGACATTTGGACGTGAAAGGGTACCAGTCTTGTCGGGGATTGGGAACCCTTCGCGAGAATGTCCAAAGTTTCAGCGGGATTTCCAAAATGTTGAGAGGAACTCGAAACATGTCAACCTTGGTTTTGAGAATCTCTCCCGGAGTTTGAGACATTTGGACGTGAAAGGGTACCAGTCTTGTCGGGGATTGGGAACCCTTCGCGAGAATGTCCAAAGTTTCAGCGGGATTTCCAAAATGTTGAAAGGAACTCGAAACATGTCAACCTTGGTTTTGAGAATCTCTCCCGGAGTTCGAGAGATTTGGACGTGAAAGGGTACCAGTCTTGTCGGGGATTGGGAACCCTTCGCGAGAATGTCCAAAGTTTCAGCGGGATTTCCAAAATGTTGAGAGGAACTCGAAACATGTCAACCTCGGTTTTGAGAATCTCTCCCGGAGTTTGAGAGATTTGGACGTGAAAGGGTACCAGTCTTGTCGGGGATTGGGAACCCTTCGCGAGAATGTCCAAAGTTTCAGCAGGATTTCCAAAATGTTGAGAGGAACTCGAAACATGTCAACCTTGGTTTTGAGAATCTCTCCCGGAGTTTGAGAGATTTGGACGTGAAAGGGTACCAGTCTTGTCGGGGATTGGGAACCCTTCGCGAGAATGTCCAAAGTTTCAGCGGGATTTCCAAAATGTTGAGAGGAACTCGAAACATGTCAACCTTGGTTTTGAGAATCTCTCCCGGAGTTTGAGAGATTTGGACGTGAAAGGGTACCAGTCTTGTCGGGGATTGGGAACCCTTCGTGAGAATGTCCAGAGTTTCAGCGGGATTTCCAAAATGTTGAGAGGAACTCGAAACATGTCAACCTTGGTTTTGAGAATCTCTCCCGGAGTTTGAGAGATTTGGATGTGAAAGGGTACCAGTCTTGTCGGGGATTGGGAACCCTTCGCGAGAATGTCCAAAGTTTCAGCGGGATTTCCAAAATGTTGAGAGGAACTCGAAACATGTCAACCTTGGTTTTGAGAATCTCTCCCGGAGTTTGAGAGATTTGGATGTGAAAGGGTACCAGTCTTGTCGGGGATTGGGAACCCTTCGCGAGAATGTCCAAACTTTCAGTGGGATTTCCAAAATGTTGAGAGGAACTCGAAACATGTCAACCTCGATTTTGAGAATCTCTCCCGGAGTTCGAGAGATTTGAACGTGAAAGGGTACCAGTCTTGTCGGGGATTGGGAACCCTTCGCGAGAATGTCCAAAGTTTCAGCGGGATTTCCAAAATGTGAGAGAAACTCGAAACATGTCAACCTCGGTTTTGAGAATCTCTCCCGGAGTTTGAGAGATTTGGACGTGAAAGGGTACCAGTCTTGTCGGGGATTGGGAACCCTTCGCGAGAATGTCCAAAGTTTCAGCGGGATTTCCAAAATGTTGAGAGGAACTCGAAACATGTCAACCTTGGTTTTGAGAATCTCTCCCGGAGTTTGAGAGATTTGGACGTGAAAGGGTACCAGTCTTGTCGGGGATTGGGAACCCTTCGCGAGAATGTCCAAAGTTTCAGCGGGATTTCCAAAATGTTGAGAGGAACTCGAAACATGTCAACCTCGGTTTTGAGAATCTCTCCCGGAGTTTGAGAGATTTGGACGTGAAAGGGTACCAGTCTTGTCGGGGATTGGGAACCCTTCGCGAGAATGTCCAAAGTTTCAGCGGGATTTCCAAAATGTTGAAAGGAACTCGAAACATGTGAACTATGGTTTTGAGAATCTCTCCCGGAGTTTGAGAGATTTGGACGTGAAAGGGTACCAGTCTTGTCGGGGATTGGGAACCCTTCGCGAGAATGTCCAAAGTTTCAGCGGGATTTCCAAAATGTTTAGAGGAACTCGAAACATGTCAACCTTGGTTTTGAGAATCTCTCCCGGAGTTTGAGAGATTTGGACGTGAAAGGGTACCAGTCTTGTCGGGGATTGGGAACCCTTCGCGAGAATGTCCAAACTTTCAGTGGGATTTCCAAAATGTTGAGAGGAACTCGAAACATGTCAACCTTGGTTTTGAGAATCTCTCCCGGAGTTTGAGAGATTTGGACGTGAAAGGGTACCGGTCTTGTCGGGGATTGGGAACCCTTCGCGAGAATGTCCAAAGTTTCAGCGGGATTTCCAAAATGTTGAGAGGAACTCGAAACATGTCAACCTCGGTTTTGAGAATCTCTCCCGGAGTTTGAGAGATTTGGACGTGAAAGGGTACCAGTCTTGTCGGGGATTGGGAACCCTTCGCGAGAATGTCCAAAGTTTCAGCGGGATTTCCAAAATGTTGAGAGGAACTCGAAACATGTCAACCTTGGTTTTGAGAATCTCTCCCGGAGTTTGAGAGATTTGGACGTGAAAGGGTACCAGTCTTGTCGGGGATTGGGAACCCTTCGCGAGAATGTCCAAAGTTTCAGCGGGATTTCCAAAATGTTGAGAGGAACTCGAAACATGTCAACCTCGGTTTTGAGAATCTCTCCCGGAGTTTGAGAGATTTGGACGTGAAAGGGTACCAGTCTTGTCGGGGATTGGGAACCCGTCGCGAGAATGTCCAAAGTTTCAGCGGGATTTCCAAAATGTTGAGAGGAACTCGAAACATGTCAACCTCGGTTTTGAGAATCTCTCCCGGAGTTTGAGAGATTTGGACGTGAAAGGGTACCAGTCTTGTCGGGGATTGGGAACCCTTCGCGAGAATGTCCAAAGTTTCAGCGGGATTTCCAAAATGTTGAGAGGAACTCGAAACATGTCAACCTTGGTTTTGAGAATCTCTCCCGGAGTTTGAGAGATTTGGACGAGAAAGGGTACCAGTCTTGTCGGGGATTGGGAACCCTTCGCGAGAATGTCCAAAGTTTCAGCGGGATTTCCAAAATGTTGAGAGGAACTCGAATCATGTCAACCTTGGTTTTGAGAATCTCTCCCGGAGTTTGAGAGATTTGGACGTGAAAGGGTACCAGTCTTGTCGGGGATTGGGAACCCTTCGCGAGAATGTCCAAAGTTTCAGCGGGATTTCCAAAATGTTGAGAGGAACTCGAAACATGTCAACCTTGGTTTTGAGAATCTCTCCCGGAGTTTGAGAGATTTGGACGTGAAAGGGTACCAGTCTTGTCGGGGATTGGGAACCCTTCGCGAGAATGTCCAAAGTTTCAGCGGGATTTCCAAAATGTTGAAAGGAACTCGAAACATGTCAACCTTGGTTTTGAGAATCTCTCCCGGAGTTTGAGAGATTTGGACGTGAAAGGGTACCAGTCTTGTCAGGGATTGGGAACCCTTCGCGAGAATGTCCAAAGTTTCAGCGGGATTTCCAAAATGTTGAGAGGAACTCGAAACATGTCAACCTTGGTTTTGAGAATCTCTCCCGGAGTTTGAGAGATTTGGACGTGAAAGGGTACCAGTCTTGTCGGGGATTGGGAACCCTTCGCGAGAATGTCCAAAGTTTCAGCAGGATTTCCAAAATGTTGAGAGGAACTCGAAACATGTCAACCTTGGTTTTGAGAATCTCTCCCGGAGTTTGAGAGATTTGGACGTGAAAGGGTACCAGTCTTGTCGGGGATTGGGAACCCTTCGCGAGAATGTCCAAAGTTTCAGCGGGATTTCCAAAATGTTGAGAGGAACTCGAAACATGTCAACCTTGGTTTTGAGAATCTCTCACGGAGTTTGAGAGATTTGGACGTGAAAGGGTACCAGTCTTGTCGGGGATTGGGAACCCTTCGTGAGAATGTCCAAAGTTTCAGCGGGATTTCCAAAATGTTGAGAGGAACTCGAAACATGTGAACTATGGTTTTGAGAATCTCTCCCGGAGTTCGAGAGATTTGGACGTGAAAGGGTACCAGTCTTGTCGGGGATTGGGAACCCTTCGCGAGAATGTCCAAAGTTTCAGCGGGATTTCCAAAATGTTTAGAGGAACTCGAAACATGTCAACCTTGGTTTTGAGAATCTCTCCCGGAGTTTGAGAGATTTGGACGTGAAAGGGTACCAGTCTTGTCGGGGATTGGGAACCCTTCGCGAGAATGTCCAAACTTTCAGTGGGATTTCCAAAATGTTGAGAGGAACTCGAAACATGTCAACCTTGGTTTTGAGAATCTCTCCCGGAGTTTGAGAGATTTGGACGTGAAAGGGTACCAGTCTTGTCGGGGATTGGGAACCCTTCGCGAGAATGTCCAAAGTTTCAGCGGGATTTCCAAAATGTTGAGAGGAACTCGAAACATGTCAACCTCGGTTTTGAGAATCTCTCCCGGAGTTTGAGAGATTTGGACGTGAAAGGGTACCAGTCTTGTCGGGGATTGGGAACCCTTCGCGAGAATGTCCAAAGTTTCAGCGGGATTTCCAAAATGTTGAGAGGAACTCGAAACATGTCAACCTTGGTTTTGAGAATCTCTCCCGGAGTTTGAGAGATTTGGACGTGAAAGGGTACCAGTCTTGTCGGGGATTGGGAACCCTTCGCGAGAATGTCCAAAGTTTCAGCGGGATTTCCAAAATGTTGAGAGGAACTCGAAACATGTCAACCTTGGTTTTGAGAATCTCTCCCGGAGTTTGAGAGATTTGGACGTGAAAGGGTACCAGTCTTGTCGGGGATTGGGAACCCTTCGCGAGAATGTCCAAAGTTTCAGCGGGATTTCCAAAATGTTGAGAGGAACTCGAAACATGTCAACCTCGGTTTTGAGAATCTCTCCCGGAGGTTGAGAGATTTGGACGTGAAAGGGTACCAGTCTTGTCGGGGATTGGGAACCCGTCGCGAGAATGTCCAAAGTTTCAGCGGGATTTCCAAAATGTTGAGAGGAACTCGAAACATGTCAACCTCGGTTTTGAGAATCTCTCCCGGAGTTTGAGAGATTTGGACGTGAAAGGGTACCAGTCTTGTCGGGGATTGGGAACCCTTCGCGAGAATGTCCAAAGTTTCAGCGGGATTTCCAAAATGTTGAGAGGAACTCGAAACATGTCAACCTTGGTTTTGAGAATCTCTCCCGGAGTTTGAGAGATTTGGACGAGAAAGGGTACCAGTCTTGTCGGGGATTGGGAACCCTTCGCGAGAATGTCCAAAGTTTCAGCGGGATTTCCAAAATGTTGAGAGGAACTCGAATCATGTCAACCTTGGTTTTGAGAATCTCTCCCGGAGTTTGAGAGATTTGGATGTGAAAGGGTACCAGTCTTGTCGGGGATTGGGAACCCTTCGCGAGAATGTCCAAAGTTTCAGCGGGATTTCCAAAATGTTGAGAGGAACTCGAAACATGTCAACCTTGGTTTTGAGAATCTCTCCCGGAGTTTGAGAGATTTGGACGTGAAAGGGTACCAGTCTTGTCGGGGATTGGGAACCCTTCGCGAGAATGTCCAAAGTTTCAGCGGGATTTCCAAAATGTTGAGAGGAACTCGAATCATGTCAACCTTGGTTTTGAGAATCTCTCCCGGAGTTTGAGAGATTTGGACGTGAAAGGGTACCAGTCTTGTCGGGGATTGGGAACCCTTCGCGAGAATGTCCAAAGTTTCAGCGGGATTTCCAAAATGTTGAGAGGAACTCGAAACATGTCAACCTTGGTTTTGAGAATCTCTCCCGGAGTTTGAGAGATTTGGACGTGAAAGGGTACCAGTCTTGTCGGGGATTGGGAACCCTTCGCGAGAATGTCCAAAGTTTCAGCGGGATTTCCAAAATGTTTAGAGGAACTCGAAACATGTCAACCTTGGTTTTGAGAATCTCTCCCGGAGTTCGAGAGATGTGAACGTGAAAGGGTACCAGTCTTGTCGGGGATTGGGAACCCTTCGCGAGAATGTCCAAAGTTTCAGCGGGATTTCCAAAATGTTGAGAGGAACTCGAAACATGTCAACCTTGGTTTTGAGAATCTCTCCCGGAGTTTGAGAGATTTGGACGTGAAAGGGTACCAGTCTTGTCGGGGATTGGGAACCCTTCGCGAGAATGTCCAAAGTTTCAGCGGGATTTCCAAAATGTTGAGAGGAACTCGAATCATGTCAACCTTGGTTTTGAGAATCTCTCCCGGAGTTTGAGAGATTTGGACGTGAAAGGGTACCAGTCTTGTCGGGGATTGGGAACCCTTCGCGAGAATGTCCAAAGTTTCAGCGGGATTTCCAAAATGTTGAGAGGAACTCGAAACATGTCAACCTTGGTTTTGAGAATCTCTCCCGGAGTTTGAGAGATTTGGATGTGAAAGGGTACCAGTCTTGTCGGGGATTGGGAACCCTTCGCGAGAATGTCCAAAGTTTCAGCGGGATTTCCAAAATGTTGAGAGGAACTCGAAACATGTCAACCTTGGTTTTGAGAATCTCTCCCGGAGTTTGAGAGATTTGGACGTGAAAGGGTACCAGTCTTGTCGGGGATTGGGAACCCTTCGCGAGAATGTCCAAAGTTTCAGCGGGATTTCCAAAATGTTGAGAAGAACTCGAATCATGTCAACCTTGGTTTTGAGAATCTCTCCCGGAGTTTGAGAGATTTGGACGTGAAAGGGTACCAGTCTTGTCGGGGATTGGGAACCCTTCGCGAGAATGTCCAAAGTTTCAGCGGGATTTCCAAAATGTTGAGAGGAACTCGAAACATGTCAACCTTGGTTTTGAGAATCTCTCCCGGAGTTTGAGAGATTTGGACGTGAAAGGGTACCAGTCTTGTCGGGGATTGGGAACCCTTCGCGAGAATGTCCAAAGTTTCAGCGGGATTTCCAAAATGTTGAGAGGAACTCGAAACATGTCAACCTTGGTTTTGAGAATCTCTCCCGGAGTTTGAGAGATTTGGACGTGAAAGGGTACCAGTCTTGTCGGGGATTGGGAACCCTTCGCGAGAATGTCCAAAGTTTCAGCGGGATTTCCAAAATGTTGAGAGGAACTCGAATCATGTCAACCTTGGTTTTGAGAATCTCTCCCGGAGTTTGAGAGATTTGGACGTGAAAGGGTACCAGTCTTGTCGGGGATTGGGAACCCTTCGCGAGAATGTCCAAACTTTCAGTGGGATTTCCAAAATGTTGAGAGGAACTCGAAACATGTCAACCTTGGTTTTGAGAATCTCTCCCGGAGTTTGAGAGATTTGGATGTGAAAGGGTACCAGTCTTGTCGGGGATTGGGAACCCTTCGCGAGAATGTCCAAAGTTTCAGCGGGATTTCCAAAATGTTGAGAGGAACTCGAAACATGTCAACCTTGGTTTTGAGAATCTCTCCCGGAGTTTGAGAGATTTGGACGAGAAAGGGTACCAGTCTTGTCGGGGATTGGGAACCCTTCGCGAGAATGTCCAAAGTTTCAGCGGGATTTCCAAAATGTTGAGAGGAACTCGAATCATGTCAACCTTGGTTTTGAGAATCTCTCCCGGAGTTTGAGAGATTTGGACGTGAAAGGGTACCAGTCTTGTCGGGGATTGGGAACCCTTCGCGAGAATGTCCAAAGTTTCAGCGGGATTTCCAAAATGTTGAGAGGAACTCGAAACATGTCAACCTTGGTTTTGAGAATCTCTCCCGGAGTTTGAGAGATTTGGATGTGAAAGGGTACCAGTCTTGTCGGGGATTGGGAACCCTTCGCGAGAATGTCCAAAGTTTCAGCGGGATTTCCAAAATGTTGAAAGGAACTCGAAACATGTCAACCTTGGTTTTGAGAATCTCTCCCGGAGTTCGAGAGATTTGGACGTGAAAGGGTACCAGTCTTGTCGGGGATTGGGAACCCTTCGCGAGAATGTCCAAAGTTTCAGCGGGATTTCCAAAATGTTGAGAGGAACTCGAAACATGTCAACCTTGGTTTTGAGAATCTCTCCCGGAGTTTGAGAGATTTGGACGTGAAAGGGTACCAGTCTTGTCGGGGATTGGGAACCCTTCGCGAGAATGTCCAAAGTTTCAGCGGGATTTCCAAAATGTTGAGAGGAACTCGAAACATGTCAACCTCGGTTTTGAGAATCTCTCCCGGAGTTTGAGAGATTTGGACGTGAAAGGGTACCAGTCTTGTCGGGGATTGGGAACCCTTCGCGAGAATGTCCAAAGTTTCAGCGGGATTTCCAAAATGTTGAGAGGAACTCGAAACATGTCAACCTTGGTTTTGAGAATCTCTCCCGGAGTTTGAGAGATTTGGACGAGAAAGGGTACCAGTCTTGTCGGGGATTGGGAACCCTTCGCGAGAATGTCCAAAGTTTCAGCGGGATTTCCAAAATGTTGAGAGGAACTCGAATCATGTCAACCTTGGTTTTGAGAATCTCTCCCGGAGTTTGAGAGATTTGGACGTGAAAGGGTACCAGTCTTGTCGGGGATTGGGAACCCTTCGCGAGAATGTCCAAAGTTTCAGCGGGATTTCCAAAATGTTGAGAGGAACTCGAAACATGTCAACCTTGTTTTTGAGAATCTCTCCCGGAGTTTGAGAGATTTGGACGTGAAAGGGTACCAGTCTTGTCGGGGATTGGGAACCCTTCGCGAGAATGTCCAAAGTTTCAGCGGGATTTCCAAAATGTTGAAAGGAACTCGAAACATGTCAACCTTGGTTTTGAGAATCTCTCCTGGAGTTCGAGAGATTTGGACGTGAAAGGGTACCAGTCTTGTCGGGGATTGGGAACCCTTCGCGAGAATGTCCAAAGTTTCAGCGGGATTTCCAAAATGTTGAGAGGAACTCGAAACATGTCAACCTTGGTTTTGAGAATCTCTCCCGGAGTTTGAGAGATTTGGACGTGAAAGGGTACCAGTCTTGTCGGGGATTGGGAACCCTTCGCGAGAATGTCCAAACTTTCAGTGGGATTTCCAAAATGTTGAGAGGAACTCGAAACATGTCAACCTTGGTTTTGAGAATCTCTCCCGGAGTTTGAGAGATTTGGACGTGAAAGGGTACCAGTCTTGTCGGGGATTGGGAACCCTTCGCGAGAATGTCCAAAGTTTCAGCGGGATTTCCAAAATGTTGAGAGGAACTCGAAACATGTCAACCTTGGTTTTGAGAATCTCTCCCGGAGTTCGAGAGATTTGGACGTGAAAGGGTACCAGTCTTGTCGGGGATTGGGAACCCTTCGCGAGAATGTCCAAAGTTTCAGCGGGATTTCCAAAATGTTGAGAGGAACTCGAAACATGTCAACCTTGGTTTTGAGAATCTCTCCCGGAGTTTGAGAGATTTGGACGTGAAAGGGTACCAGTCTTGTCGGGGATTGGGAACCCTTCGTGAGAATGTCCAAAGTTTCAGCGGGATTTCCAAAATGTTGAGAGGAACTCGAAACATGTCAACCTTGGTTTTGAGAATCTCTCCCGGAGTTTGAGAGATTTGGACGTGAAAGGGTACCAGTCTTGTCGGGGATTGGGAACCCTTCGCGAGAATGTCCAAAGTTTCAGCGGGATTTCCAAAATGTTGAGAGGAACTCGAATCATGTCAACCTCGGTTTTGAGAATCTCTCCCGGAGTTTGAGAGGTTTGGACGTGAAAGGGTACCAGTCTTGTCGGGGATTGGGAACCCTTCGCGAGAATGTCCAAAGTTTCAGCGGGATTTCCAAAATGTTGAGAGGAACTCGAAACATGTCAACCTCGGTTTTGAGAATCTCTCCCGGAGTTTGAGAGATTTGGACGTGAAAGGGTACCAGTCTTGTCGGGGATTGGGAACCCTTCGCCACAATGTCCAAAGTTTCAGCGGGATTTCCAAAATGTTGAGAGGAACTCGAAACATGTCAACCTTGGTTTTGAGAATCTCTCCCGGAGTTTGAGAGATTTGGACGTGAAAGGGTACCAGTCTTGTCGGGGATTGGGAACCCTTCGCCAGAATGTCCAAAGTTTCAGCGGGATTTCCAAAATGTTGAGAGGAACTCGAAACATGTCAACCTTGGTTTTGAGAATCTCTCCCGGAGTTTGAGAGATTTGGACGTGAAAGGGTACCAGTCTTGTCGGGGATTGGGAACCCTTCGCGAGCATGTCCAAAGTTTCAGCGGGATTTCCAAAATGTTGAGAGGAACTCGAAACATGTCAACCTCGGTTTTGAGAATCTCTCCCGGAGGTTGAGACATTTGGACATGAAAGGGTACCAGTCTTGTCGGGGATTGGGAACCCTTCGCGAGAATGTCCAAAGTTTCAGCGGGATTTCCAAAATGTTGAGAGGAACTCGAAACATGTCAACCTCGGTTTTGAGAATCTCTCCCGGAGTTTGAGACATTTGGACGTGAAAGGGTACCAGTCTTGTCGGGGATTGGGAACCCTTCGCGAGAATGTCCAAAGTTTCAGCGGGATTTCCAAAATGTTGAGAGGAACTCGAAACATGTCAACCTTGGTTTTGAGAATCTCTCCCGGAGTTTGAGAGATTTGGACGAGAAAGGGTACCAGTCTTGTCGGGGATTGGGAACCCTTCGCGAGAATGTCCAAAGTTTCAGCGGGATTTCCAAAATGTTGAGAGGAACTCGAAACATGTCAACCTTGGTTTTGAGAATCTCTCCCGGAGTTTGAGAGATTTGGACGTGAAAGGGTACCAGTCTTGTCGGGGATTGGGAACCCTTCGCCAGAATGTCCAAAGTTTCAGCGGGATTTCCAAAATGTTGAGAGGAACTCGAAACATGTCAACCTTGGTTTTGAGAATCTCTCCCGGAGTTTGAGAGATTTGGACGTGAAAGGGTACCAGTCTTGTCGGGGATTGGGAACCCTTCGCGAGAATGTCCAAAGTTTCAGCGGGATTTCCAAAATGTTGAGAGGAACTCGAAACATGTCAACCTTGGTTTTGAGAATCTCTCCCGGAGTTTGAGAGATTTGGACGTGAAAGGGTACCAGTCTTGTCGGGGATTGGGAACCCTTCGCGAGAATGTCCAAAGTTTCAGCGGGATTTCCAAAATGTTGAGAGGAACTCGAAACATGTCAACCTTGGTTTTGAGAATCTCTCCCGGAGTTTGAGAGATTTGGACGAGAAAGGGTACCAGTCTTGTCGGGGATTGGGAACCCTTCGCGAGAATGTCCAAAGTTTCAGCGGGATTTCCAAAATGTTGAGAGGAACTCGAAACATGTCAACCTTGGTTTTGAGAATCTCTCCCGGAGTTTGAGAGATTTGGACGTGAAAGGGTACCAGTCTTGTCGGGGATTGGGAACCCTTCGCGAGAATGTCCAAAGTTTCAGCGGGATTTCCAAAATGTTGAGAGGAACTCGAAACATGTCAACCTTGGTTTTGAGAATCTCTCCCGGAGTTTGAGAGATTTGCACGTGAAAGGGTACCAGTCTTGTCGGGGATTGGGAACCCTTCGCGAGAATGTCCAAAGTTTCAGCGGGATTTCCAAAATGTTGAAAGGAACTCGAAACATGTCAACCTTGGTTTTGAGAATCTCTCCCGGAGTTTGAGAGATTTGGACGTGAAAGGGTACCAGTCTTGTCGGGGATTGGGAACCCTTCGCGAGAATGTCCAAAGTTTCAGCGGGATTTCCAAAATGTTGAGAGGAACTCGAAACATGTCAACCTTGGTTTTGAGAATCTCTCCCGGAGTTCGAGAGATTTGGACGTGAAAGGGTACCAGTCTTGTCGGAGATTGGGAACCCTTCGCGAGAATGTCCAAAGTTTCAGCGGGATTTCCAAAATGTTGAGAGGAACTCGAAACATGTCAACCTTGGTTTTGAGAATCTCTCCCGGAGTTTGAGAGATTTGGACGTGAAAGGGTACCAGTCTTGTCGGAGATTGGGAACCCTTCGCGAGAATGTCCAAAGTTTCAGCAGGATTTCCAAAATGTTGAGAGGAACTCGAAACATGTCAACCTTGGTTTTGAGAATCTCTCCCGGAGTTTGAGAGATTTGGACGTGAAAGGGTACCAGTCTTGTCGGGGATTGGGAACCCTTCGCGAGAATGTCCAAAGTTTCAGCGGGATTTCCAAAATGTTGAGAGGAACTCGAATCATGTCAACCTTGGTTTTGAGAATCTCTCCCGGAGTTTGAGAGATTTGGACGTGAAAGGGTACCAGTCTTGTCGGGGATTGGGAACCCTTCGCGAGAATGTCCAAAGTTTCAGCGGGATTTCCAAAATGTTGAGAGGAACTCGAAACATGTCAACCTTGGTTTTGAGAATCTCTCCCGGAGTTTGAGAGATTTGGACGTGAAAGGGTACCAGTCTTGTCGGGGATTGGGAACCCTTCGCGAGAATGTCCAAAGTTTCAGCGGGATTTCCAAAATGTTGAAAGGAACTCGAAACATGTCAACCTTGGTTTTGAGAATCTCTCCCGGAGTTTGAGAGATTTGGACGTGAAAGGGTACCAGTCTTGTCGGGGATTGGGAACCCTTCGCGAGAATGTCCAAAGTTTCAGCGGGATTTCCAAAATGTTGAGAGGAACTCGAAACATGTCAACCTTGGTTTTGAGAATCTCTCCCGGAGTTCGAGAGATTTGGACGTGAAAGGGTACCAGTCTTGTCGGAGATTGGGAACCCTTCGCGAGAATGTCCAAAGTTTCAGCGGGATTTCCAAAATGTTGAGAGGAACTCGAAACATGTCAACCTTGGTTTTGAGAATCTCTCCCGGAGTTTGAGAGATTTGGACGTGAAAGGGTACCAGTCTTGTCGGAGATTGGGAACCCTTCGCGAGAATGTCCAAAGTTTCAGCAGGATTTCCAAAATGTTGAGAGGAACTCGAAACATGTCAACCTTGGTTTTGAGAATCTCTCCCGGAGTTTGAGAGATTTGGACGTGAAAGGGTACCAGTCTTGTCGGGGATTGGGAACCCTTCGCGAGAATGTCCAAAGTTTCAGCGGGATTTCCAAAATGTTGAGAGGAACTCGAATCATGTCAACCTTGGTTTTGAGAATCTCTCCCGGAGTTCGAGAGATTTGGACGTGAAAGGGTACCAGTCTTGTCGGGGATTGGGAACCCTTTGCCACAATGTCCAAAGTTTCAGCGGGATTTCCAAAATGTTGAGAGAAACTCGAAACATGTCAACCTCGGTTTTGAGAATCTCTCCCGGAGTTTGAGACATTTGGACGTGAAAGGGTACCAGTCTTGTCGGGGATTGGGAACCCTTCGCCACAATGTCCAAAGTTTCAGCGGGATTTCCAAAATGTTGAGAGGAACTCGAATCATGTCAACCTTGGTTTTGAGAATCTCTCCCGGAGTTTGAGAGATTTGGACGTGAAAGGGTACCAGTCTTGTCGGGGATTGGGAACCCTTCGCGAGAATGTCCAAAGTTTCAGCGGGATTTCCAAAATGTTGAGAGGAACTCGAAACATGTCAACCTTGGTTTTGAGAATCTCTCCCGGTGTTCGAGAGATTTGGACGTGAAAGGGTACCAGTCTTGTCGGGGATTGGGAACCCTTCGCGAGAATGTCCAAAGTTTCAGCGGGATTTCCAAAATGTTGAGAGGAACTCGAAACATGTCAACCTCGGTTTTGAGAATCTCTCCCGGAGTTTGAGAGATTTGGACGTGAAAGGGTACCAGTCTTGTCGGGGATTGGGAACCCTTCGCGAGAATGTCCAAAGTTTCAGCGGGATTTCCAAAATGTTGAGAGGAACTCGAAACATGTCAACCTTGGTTTTGAGAATCTCTCCCGGAGTTTGAGAGATTTGGACGTGAAAGGGTACCAGTCTTGTCGGGGATTGGGAACCCTTCGCGAGAATGTCCAAAGTTTCAGCGGGATTTCCAAAATGTTGAAAGGAACTCGAAACATGTGAACTTTGGTTTTGAGAATCTCTCCCGGAGTTCGAGAGATTTGGACGTGAAAGGGTACCAGTCTTGTCGGGGATTGGGAACCCTTCGCGAGAATGTCCAAAGTTTCAGTGGGATTTCCAAAATGTGCAGAGGAACTCGAAACATGTCAACCTTGGTTTTGAGAATCTCTCCCGGAGTCTGAGAGATTTGGACGTGAAAGGGTACCAGTCTTGTCGGGGATTGGGAACCCTTCGCGAGAATGTCCAAAGTTTCAGCGGGATTTCCAAAATGTGAGAGAAACTCGAAACATGTCAACCTCGGTTTTGAGAATCTCTCCCGGAGGTTGAGACTTTTGGACGTGAAAGGGTACCAGTCTTGTCGGGGATTGGGAACCCTTCGCGAGAATGTCCAAAGTTTCAGCGGGATTTCCAAAATGTTGAGAGGAACTCGAATCATGTCAACCTCGGTTTTCAGAATCTCTCCCGGAGTTTGAGAGATTTGGACGTGAAAGGGTACCAGTCTTGTCGGGGATTGGGAACCCTTCGCGAGAATGTCCAAAGTTTCAGCGGGATTTCCAAAATGTTGAAAGGAACTCGAAACATGTGAACTTTGGTTTTGAGAATCTCTCCCGGAGTTCGAGAGATTTGGACGTGAAAGGGTACCAGTCTTGTCGGGGATTGGGAACCCTTCGCGAGAATGTCCAAAGTTTCAGCGGGATTTCCAAAATGTTGAGAGGAACTCGAAACATGTCAACCTTGGTTTTGAGAATCTCTCTCGGAGTTTGAGAGATTTGGACGTGAAAGGGTACCAGTCTTGTCGGGGATTGGGAACCCTTTGCCACAATGTCCAAAGTTTCAGCGGGATTTCCAAAATGTTGAGAGGAACTCGAATCATGTCAACCTTGGTTTTGAGAATCTCTCCCGGAGTTTGAGAGATTTGGACGTGAAAGGGTACCAGTCTTGTCGGGGATTGGGAACCCTTCGCGAGAATGTCCAAAGTTTCAGCGGGATTTCCAAAATGTTGAGAGGAACTCGAAACATGTCAACCTTGGTTTTGAGAATCTCTCCCGGAGTTTGAGAGATTTGGACGTGAAAGGGTACCAGTCTTGTCGGGGATTCGGAACCCTTCGCGAGAATGTCCAAAGTTTCAGCGGGATTTCCAAAATGTTGAAAGGAACTCGAAACATGTCAACCTTGGTTTTGAGAATCTCTCTCGGAGTTTGAGAGATTTGGACGTGAAAGGGTACCAGTCTTGTCGGGGATTGGGAACCCTTCGCGAGAATGTCCAAAGTTTCAGCGGGATTTCCAAAATGTTGAGAGGAACTCGAATCATGTCAACCTTGGTTTTGAGAATCTCTCCCGGAGTTTGAGAGATTTGGACGTGAAAGGGTACCAGTCTTGTCGGGGATTGGGAACCCTTCGCGAGAATGTCCAAAGTTTCAGCGGGATTTCCAAAATGTGAGACAAACTCGAAACATGTCAACCTCGGTTTTGAGAATCTCTCCCGGAGTTTGAGAGATTTGGACGTGAAAGGGTACCAGTCTTGTCGGGGATTGGGAACCCTTCGCGAGAATGTCCAAAGTTTCAGCGGGATTTCCAAAATGTTGAAAGGAACTCGAAACATGTCAACGTCGGTTTTGAGAATCTCTCCCGGAGTTCGAGAGATTTGGACGTGAAAGGGTACCAGTCTTGTCGGGGATTGGGAACCCTTCGCGAGAATGTCCAAAGTTTCAGCGGGATTTCCAAAATGTTGAAAGGAACTCGAAACATGTGAACTTTGGTTTTGAGAATCTCTCCCGGAGTTCGAGAGATTTGGACGTGAAAGGGTACCAGTCTTGTCGGGGATTGGGAACCCTTCGCGAGAATGTCCAAAGTTTCAGCGGGATTTCCAAAATGTTGAGAGGAACTCGAAACATGTCAACCTTGGTTTTGAGAATCTCTCTCGGAGTTTGAGAGATTTGGACGTGAAAGGGTACCAGTCTTGTCGGGGATTGGGAACCCTTTGCCACAATGTCCAAAGTTTCAGCGGGATTTCCAAAATGTTGAGAGGAACTCGAATCATGTCAACCTTGGTTTTGAGAATCTCTCCCGGAGTTTGAGAGATTTGGACGTGAAAGGGTACCAGTCTTGTCGGGGATTGGGAACCCTTCGCGAGAATGTCCAAAGTTTCAGCGGGATTTCCAAAATGTTGAGAGGAACTCGAAACATGTCAACCTTGGTTTTGAGAATCTCTCCCGGAGTTTGAGAGATTTGGACGTGAAAGGGTACCAGTCTTGTCGGGGATTCGGAACCCTTCGCGAGAATGTCCAAAGTTTCAGCGGGATTTCCAAAATGTTGAAAGGAACTCGAAACATGTCAACCTTGGTTTTGAGAATCTCTCCCGGAGTTTGAGAGATTTGGACGTGAAAGGGTACCAGTCTTGTCGGGGATTGGGAACCCTTCGCGAGAATGTCCAAAGTTTCAGCGGGATTTCCAAAATGTTGAGAGGAACTCGAATCATGTCAACCTTGGTTTTGAGAATCTCTCCCGGAGTTTGAGAGATTTGGACGTGAAAGGGTACCAGTCTTGTCGGGGATTGGGAACCCTTCGCGAGAATGTCCAAAGTTTCAGCGGGATTTCCAAAATGTGAGACAAACTCGAAACATGTCAACCTCGGTTTTGAGAATCTCTCCCGGAGTTTGAGAGATTTGGACGTGAAAGGGTACCAGTCTTGTCGGGGATTGGGAACCCTTCGCGAGAATGTCCAAAGTTTCAGCGGGATTTCCAAAATGTTGAAAGGAACTCGAAACATGTCAACGTCGGTTTTGAGAATCTCTCCCGGAGTTCGAGAGATTTGGACGTGAAAGGGTACCAGTCTTGTCGGGGATTGGGAACCCTTCGCGAGAATGTCCAAAGTTTCAGCGGGATTTCCAAAATGTTGAGAGGAACTCGAAACATGTCAACCTTGGTTTTGAGAATCTCTCCCGGAGTTTGAGAGATTTGGACGTGAAAGGGTACCAGTCTTGTCGGGGATTGGGAACCCTTCGCGAGAATGTCCGAAGTTTCAGCGGGATTTCCAAAATGTGAGAGAAACTCGAAACATGTCAACGTCGGTTTTGAGAATCTCTCCCGGAGTTTGAGAGATTTGGACGTGAAAGGGTACCAGTCTTGTCGGGGATTGGGAACCCTTCGCCACAATGTCCAAAGTTTCAGCGGGATTTCCAAAATGTTGAGAGGAACTCGAATCATGTCAACCTCGGTTTTCAGAATCTCTCCCGGAGTTTGAGAGATTTGGACGTGAAAGGGTACCAGTCTTGTCGGGGATTGGGAACCCTTCGCGAGAATGTCCAAAGTTTCAGCGGGATTTCCAAAATGTTGAAAGGAACTCGAAACATGTGAACTTTGGTTTTGAGAATCTCTCCCGGAGTTCGAGAGATTTGGACGTGAAAGGGTACCAGTCTTGTCGGAGATTGGGAACCCTTCGCGAGAATGTCCAAAGTTTCAGCGGGATTTCCAAAATGTTGAGAGGAACTCGAAACATGTCAACCTTGGTTTTGAGAATCTCTCCCGGAGTTTGAGAGATTTGGACGTGAAAGGGTACCAGTCTTGTCGGAGATTGGGAACCCTTCGCGAGAATGTCCAAAGTTTCAGCAGGATTTCCAAAATGTTGAGAGGAACTCGAAACATGTCAACCTTGGTTTTGAGAATCTCTCCCGGAGTTTGAGAGATTTGGACGTGAAAGGGTACCAGTCTTGTCGGGGATTGGGAACCCTTCGCGAGAATGTCCAAAGTTTCAGCGGGATTTCCAAAATGTTGAGAGGAACTCGAATCATGTCAACCTTGGTTTTGAGAATCTCTCCCGGAGTTTGAGAGATTTGGACGTGAAAGGGTACCAGTCTTGTCGGGGATTGGGAACCCTTTGCCACAATGTCCAAAGTTTCAGCGGGATTTCCAAAATGTTGAGAGGAACTCGAAACATGTCAACCTTGGTTTTGAGAATCTCTCCCGGAGTTTGAGAGATTTGGACGTGAAAGGGTACCAGTCTTGTCGGGGATTGGGAACCCTTCGCGAGAATGTCCAAAGTTTCAGCGGGATTTCCAAAATGTTGAGAGGAACTCGAAACATGTCAACCTTGGTTTTGAGAATCTCTCCCGGAGTTTGAGAGATTTGGATGTGAAAGGGTATCAGTCTTGTCGGGGATTGGGAACCCTTCTCGAGAATGTCCAAACTTTCAGTGGGATTTCCAAAATGTTGAGAGGAACTCGAAACATGTCAAACTTGGTTTTGAGAATCTCTCCCGGAGTTCGAGAGATTTGAACGTGAAAGGGTACCAGTCTTGTCGGGGATTGGGAACCCTTCGCGAGAATGTCCAAAGTTTCAGCGGGATTTCCAAAATGTTGAGAGAAACTCGAAACATGTCAACCTCGGTTTTGAGAATCTCTCCCGGAGTTTGAGAGATTTGGACGTGAAAAGGTACCAGTCTTGTCGGGGATTGGGAACCCTTCGCCACAATGTCCAAAGTTTCAGCGGGATTTCCAAAATGTTGAGAGGAACTCGAATCATGTCAACCTTGGTTTTGAGAATCTCTCCCGGAGTTTGAGAGATTTGGACGTGAAAGGGTACCAGTCTTGTCGGGGATTGGGAACCCTTCGCGAGAATGTCCAAAGTTTCAGCGGGATTTCCAAAATGTTGAGAGGAACTCGAAACATGTCAACCTTGGTTTTGAGAATCTCTCCCGGTGTTCGAGAGATTTGGACGTGAAAGGGTACCAGTCTTGTCGGGGATTGGGAACCCTTCGCGAGAATGTCCAAAGTTTCAGCGGGATTTCCAAAATGTTGAGAGGAACTCGAAACATGTCAACCTCGGTTTTGAGAATCTCTCCCGGAGTTTGAGAGATTTGGACGTGAAAGGGTACCAGTCTTGTCGGGGATTGGGAACCCTTCGCCACAATGTCCAAAGTTTCAGCGGGATTTCCAAAATGTTGAGAGGAACTCGAATCATGTCAACCTTGGTTTTGAGAATCTCTCCCGGAGTTTGAGAGATTTGGACGTGAAAGGGTACCAGTCTTGTCGGGGATTGGGAACCCTTCGCGAGAATGTCCAAAGTTTCAGCGGGATTTCCAAAATGTTGAGAGGAACTCGAAACATGTCAACCTTGGTTTTGAGAATCTCTCCCGGTGTTCGAGAGATTTGGACGTGAAAGGGTACCAGTCTTGTCGGGGATTGGGAACCCTTCGCGAGAATGTCCAAAGTTTCAGCGGGATTTCCAAAATGTTGAGAGGAACTCGAAACATGTCAACCTCGGTTTTGAGAATCTCTCCCGGAGTTTGAGAGATTTGGACGTGAAAGGGTACCAGTCTTGTCGGGGATTGGGAACCCTTCGCGAGAATGTCCAAAGTTTCAGCGGGATTTCCAAAATGTTGAGAGGAACTCGAAACATGTCAACCTTGGTTTTGAGAATCTCTCCCGGAGTTTGAGAGATTTGGACGTGAAAGGGTACCAGTCTTGTCGGGGATTGGGAACCCTTCGCGAGAATGTCCAAAGTTTCAGCGGGATTTCCAAAATGTTGAAAGGAACTCGAAACATGTGAACTTTGGTTTTGAGAATCTCTCCCGGAGTTCGAGAGATTTGGACGTGAAAGGGTACCAGTCTTGTCGGGGATTGGGAACCCTTCGCGAGAATGTCCAAAGTTTCAGTGGGATTTCCAAAATGTGCAGAGGAACTCGAAACATGTCAACCTTGGTTTTGAGAATCTCTCCCGGAGTTTGAGAGATTTGGACGTGAAAGGGTACCAGTCTTGTCGGGGATTGGGAACCCTTCGCGAGAATGTCCAAAGTTTCAGCGGGATTTCCAAAATGTGAGAGAAACTCGAAACATGTCAACCTCGGTTTTGAGAATCTCTCCCGGAGGTTGAGACTTTTGGACGTGAAAGGGTACCAGTCTTGTCGGGGATTGGGAACCCTTCGCGAGAATGTCCAAAGTTTCAGCGGGATTTCCAAAATGTTGAGAGGAACTCGAATCATGTCAACCTCGGTTTTCAGAATCTCTCCCGGAGTTTGAGAGATTTGGACGTGAAAGGGTACCAGTCTTGTCGGGGATTGGGAACCCTTCGCGAGAATGTCCAAAGTTTCAGCGGGATTTCCAAAATGTTGAGAGGAACTCGAAACATGTCAACCTCGGTTTTGAGAATCTCTCCCGGAGTTTGAGAGATTTGGACGTGAAAGGGTACCAGTCTTGTCGGGGATTGGGAACCCTTCGCGAGAATGTCCAAAGTTTCAGCGGGATTTCCAAAATGTTGAAAGGAACTCGAAACATGTGAACTTTGGTTTTGAGAATCTCTCCCGGAGTTCGAGAGATTTGGACGTGAAAGGGTACCAGTCTTGTCGGGGATTGGGAACCCTTCGCGAGAATGTCCAAAGTTTCAGCGGGATTTCCAAAATGTTGAGAGGAACTCGAAACATGTCAACCTTGGTTTTGAGAATCTCTCCCGGAGTTTGAGAGATTTGGACGTGAAAGGGTACCAGTCTTGTCGGGGATTGGGAACCCTTTGCCACAATGTCCAAAGTTTCAGCGGGATTTCCAAAATGTTGAGAGGAACTCGAATCATGTCAACCTTGGTTTTGAGAATCTCTCCCGGAGTTTGAGAGATTTGGACGTGAAAGGGTACCAGTCTTGTCGGGGATTGGGAACCCTTCGCGAGAATGTCCAAAGTTTCAGCGGGATTTCCAAAATGTTGAGAGGAACTCGAAACATGTCAACCTTGGTTTTGAGAATCTCTCCCGGAGTTTGAGAGATTTGGACGTGAAAGGGTACCAGTCTTGTCGGGGATTCGGAACCCTTCGCGAGAATGTCCAAAGTTTCAGCGGGATTTCCAAAATGTTGAAAGGAACTCGAAACATGTCAACCTTGGTTTTGAGAATCTCTCTCGGAGTTTGAGAGATTTGGACGTGAAAGGGTACCAGTCTTGTCGGGGATTGGGAACCCTTCGCGAGAATGTCCAAAGTTTCAGCGGGATTTCCAAAATGTTGAGAGGAACTCGAAACATGTCAACCTTGGTTTTGAGAATCTCTCCCGGAGTTTGAGAGATTTGGACGTGAAAGGGTACCAGTCTTGTCGGGGATTGGGAACCCTTCGCGAGAATGTCCAAAGTTTCAGCGGGATTTCCAAAATGTGAGACAAACTCGAAACATGTCAACCTCGGTTTTGAGAATCTCTCCCGGAGTTTGAGAGATTTGGACGTGAAAGGGTACCAGTCTTGTCGGGGATTGGGAACCCTTCGCGAGAATGTCCAACGTTTCAGCGGGATTTCCAAAATGTTGAGAGGAACTCGAAACATGTCAACCTTGGTTTTGAGAATCTCTCCCGGAGTTTGAGAGATTTGGACGTGAAAGGGTACCAGTCTTGTCGGGGATTGGGAACCCTTCGCGAGAATGTCCAAAGTTTCAGCGGGATTTCCAAAATGTTGAGAGGAACTCGAAACATGTCAACCTCGGTTTTGAGAATCTCTCCCGGAGGTTGAGAGATTTGGACGTGAAAGGGTACCAGTCTTGTCGGGGATTGGGAACCCTTCGCGAGAATGTCCAAAGTTTCAGCGGGATTTCCAAAATGTTGAGAGGAACTCGAAACATGTCAACCTTGGTTTTGAGAATCTCTCCCGGAGTTTGAGAGATTTGGACGTGAAAGGGTACCAGTCTTGTCGGGGATTGGGAACCCTTCGCGAGAATGTCCAAAGTTTCAGCGGGATTTCCAAAATGTTGAGAGGAACTCGAAACATGTCAACCTTGGTTTTGAGAATCTCTCCCGGAGTTTGAGAGATTTGGACGAGAAAGGGTACCAGTCTTGTCGGGGATTGGGAACCCTTCGCGAGAATGTCCAAAGTTTCAGCGGGATTTCCAAAATGTTGAGAGGAACTCGAATCATGTCAACCTTGGTTTTGAGAATCTCTCCCGGAGTTTGAGAGATTTGGACGTGAAAGGGTACCAGTCTTGTCGGGGATTGGGAACCCTTCGCGAGAATGTCCAAAGTTTCAGCGGGATTTCCAAAATGTTGAGAGGAACTCGAAACATGTCAACCTTGGTTTTGAGAATCTCTCCCGGAGTTTGAGAGATTTGGACGTGAAAGGGTACCAGTCTTGTCGGGGATTGGGAACCCTTCGCGAGAATGTCCAAAGTTTCAGCGGGATTTCCAAAATGTTGAGAGGAACTCGAAACATGTCAACCTTGGTTTTGAGAATCTCTCCCGGAGTTTGAGAGATTTGGACGAGAAAGGGTACCAGTCTTGTCGGGGATTGGGAACCCTTCGCGAGAATGTCCAAAGTTTCAGCGGGATTTCCAAAATGTTGAGAGGAACTCGAATCATGTCAACCTTGGTTTTGAGAATCTCTCCCGGAGTTTGAGAGATTTGGACGTGAAAGGGTACCAGTCTTGTCGGGGATTGGGAACCCTTCGCGAGAATGTCCAAAGTTTCAGCGGGATTTCCAAAATGTTGAGAGGAACTCGAAACATGTCAACCTTGGTTTTGAGAATCTCTCCCGGAGTTTGAGAGATTTGGACGTGAAAGGGTACCAGTCTTGTCGGGGATTGGGAACCCTTCGCCAGAATGTCCAAAGTTTCAGCGGGATTTCCAAAATGTTGAGAGGAACTCGAAACATGTCAACCTTGGTTTTGAGAATCTCTCCCAGAGTTTGAGAGATTTGGACGTGAAAGGGTACCAGTCTTGTCGGGGATTGGGAACCCTTCGCGAGAATGTCCAAAGTTTCAGCGGGATTTCCAAAATGTTGAGAGGAACTCGAAACATGTCAACCTCGGTTTTGAGAATCTCTCCCGGAGTTTGAGAGATTTGGACGTGAAAGGGTACCAGTCTTGTCGGGGATTGGGAACCCTTCGCGAGAATGTCCAAAGTTTCAGCGGGATTTCCAAAATGTTGAGAGGAACTCGAAACATGTCAACCTTGGTTTTGAGAATCTCTCCCGGAGGTTGAGAGATTTGGACGTGAAAGGGTACCAGTCTTGTCGGGGATTGGGAACCCTTCGCCAGAATGTCCAAAGGTTCAGCGGGATTTCCAAAATGTTGAGAGGAACTCGAAACATGTCAACCTCGGTTTTGAGAATCTCTCCCGGAGTTTGAGAGATTTGGACGTGAAAGGGTACCAGTCTTGTCGGGGATTGGGAACCCTTCGCGAGAATGTCCAAAGTTTCAGCGGGATTTCCAAAATGTTGAGAGGAACTCGAAACATGTCAACCTTGGTTTTGAGAATCTCTCCCGGAGTTTGAGAGATTTGGACGTGAAAGGGTACCAGTCTTGTCGGGGATTGGGAACCCTTCGCGAGAATGTCCAAAGTTTCAGCGGGATTTCCAAAATGTTGAGAGGAACTCGAAACATGTCAACCTCGGTTTTGAGAATCTCTCCCGGAGGTTGAGAAATTTGGACGTGAAAGGGTACCAGTCTTGTCGGGGATTGGGAACCCTTCGCGAGAATGTCCAAAGTTTCAGCGGGATTTCCAAAATGTTGAGAGGAACTCGAAACATGTCAACCTTGGTTTTGAGAATCTCTCCCGGAGTTTGAGAGATTTGGACGTGAAAGGGTACCAGTCTTGTCGGGGATTGGGAACCCTTCGCGAGAATGTCCAAAGTTTCAGCGGGATTTCCAAAATGTTGAGAGGAACTCGAAACATGTCAACCTTGGTTTTGAGAATCTCTCCCGGAGTTTGAGAGATTTGGACGAGAAAGGGTACCAGTCTTGTCGGGGATTGGGAACCCTTCGCGAGAATGTCCAAAGTTTCAGCGGGATTTCCAAAATGTTGAGAGGAACTCGAATCATGTCAACCTTGGTTTTGAGAATCTCTCCCGGAGTTTGAGAGATTTGGACGTGAAAGGGTACCAGTCTTGTCGGGGATTGGGAACCCTTCGCCAGAATGTCCAAAGTTTCAGCGGGATTTCCAAAATGTTGAGAGGAACTCGAAACATGTCAACCTTGGTTTTGAGAATCTCTCCCGGAGTTTGAGAGATTTGGACGTGAAAGGGTACCAGTCTTGTCGGGGATTGGGAACCCTTCGCGAGAATGTCCAAAGTTTCAGCGGGATTTCCAAAATGTTGAGAGGAACTCGAAACATGTCAACCTTGGTTTTGAGAATCTCTCCCGGAGTTCGAGAGATTTGGACGTGAAAGGGTACCAGTCTTGTCGGGGATTGGGAACCCTTCGCAAGAATGTCCAAATTTTCAGCGGGATTTCCAAAATGTTGAGAGGAACTCGAAACATGTCAACCTTGGTTTTGAGAATCTCTCCCGGAGTTTGAGAGATTTGGACGTGAAAGGGTACCAGTCTTGTCGGGGATTGGGAACCCTTCGCGAGAATGTCCAAAGTTTCAGCGGGATTTCCAAAATGTTGAGAGGAACTCGAATCATGTCAACCTTGGTTTTGAGAATCTCTCCCGGAGTTTGAGAGATTTGGACGTGAAAGGGTACCAGTCTTGTCGGGGATTGGGAACCCTTCGCGAGAATGTCCAAAGTTTCAGCGGGATTTCCAAAATGTTGAGAGGAACTCGAAACATGTCAACCTCGGTTTTGAGAATCTCTCCCGGAGGTTGAGAAATTTGGACGTGAAAGGGTACCAGTCTTGTCGGGGATTGGGAACCCTTCGCGAGAATGTCCAAAGTTTCAGCGGGATTTCCAAAATGTTGAGAGGAACTCGAAACATGTCAACCTTGGTTTTGAGAATCTCTCCCGGAGTTTGAGAGATTTGGACGAGAAAGGGTACCAGTCTTGTCGGGGATTGGGAACCCTTCGCGAGAATGTCCAAAGTTTCAGCGGGATTTCCAAAATGTTGAGAGGAACTCGAAACATGTCAACCTTGGTTTTGAGAATCTCTCCCGGAGTTTGAGAGATTTGGACGTGAAAGGGTACCAGTCTTGTCGGGGATTGGGAACCCTTCGCGAGAATGTCCAAAGTTTCAGCGGGATTTCCAAAATGTTGAGAGGAACTCGAAACATGTCAACCTCGGTTTTGAGAATCTCTCCCGGAGGTTGAGAAATTTGGACGTGAAAGGGTACCAGTCTTGTCGGGGATTGGGAACCCTTCGCGAGAATGTCCAAAGTTTCAGCGGGATTTCCAAAATGTTGAGAGGAACTCGAAACATGTCAACCTTGGTTTTGAGAATCTCTCCCGGAGTTTGAGAGATTTGGACGAGAAAGGGTACCAGTCTTGTCGGGGATTGGGAACCCTTCGCGAGAATGTCCAAAGTTTCAGCGGGATTTCCAAAATGTTGAGAGGAACTCGAATCATGTCAACCTTGGTTTTGAGAATCTCTCCCGGAGTTTGAGAGATTTGGACGTGAAAGGGTACCAGTCTTGTCGGGGATTGGGAACCCTTCGCGAGAATGTCCAAAGTTTCAGCGGGATTTCCAAAATGTTGAGAGGAACTCGAAACATGTCAACCTCGGTTTTGAGAATCTCTCCCGGAGTTTGAGAGATTTGGACGTGAAAGGGTACCAGTCTTGTCGGGGATTGGGAACCCTTCGCGAGAATGTCCAAACTTTCAGTGGGATTTCCAAAATGTTGAGAGGAACTCGAAACATGTCAACCTTGGTTTTGAGAATCTCTCCCGGAGTTTGAGAGATTTGGACGTGAAAGGGTACCAGTCTTGTCGGGGATTGGGAACCCTTCGCGAGAATGTCCAAAGTTTCAGCGGGATTTCCAAAATGTTGAGAGGAACTCGAAACATGTCAACCTCGGTTTTGAGAATCTCTCCCGGAGTTTGAGAGATTTGGACGTGAAAGGGTACCAGTCTTGTCGGGGATTGGGAACCCTTCGCGAGAATGTCCAAAGTTTCAGCGGGATTTCCAAAATGTTGAGAGGAACTCGAAACATGTCAACCTTGGTTTTGAGAATCTCTCCCGGAGTTTGAGAGATTTGGACGTGAAAGGGTACCAGTCTTGTCGGGGATTGGGAACCCTTCGCGAGAATGTCCAAAGTTTCAGCCGGATTTCCAAAATGTTGAGAGGAACTCGAAACATGTCAACCTCGGTTTTGAGAATCTCTCCCGGAGGTTGAGAGATTTGGACGTGAAAGGGTACCAGTCTTGTCGGGGATTGGGAACCCTTCGCGAGAATGTCCAAAGTTTCAGGGGGATTTCCAAAATGTTGAGAGGAACTCGAAACATGTCAACCTTGGTTTTGAGAATCTCTCCCGGAGTTTGAGAGATTTGGACGAGAAAGGGTACCAGTCTTGTCGGGGATTGGGAACCCTTCGCGAGAATGTCCAAAGTTTCAGCGGGATTTCCAAAATGTTGAGAGGAACTCGAAACATGTCAACCTTGGTTTTGAGAATCTCTCCCGGAGTTTGAGAGATTTGGACGAGAAAGGGTACCAGTCTTGTCGGGGATTGGGAACCCTTCGCGAGAATGTCCAAAGTTTCAGCGGGATTTCCAAAATGTTGAGAGGAACTCGAATCATGTCAACCTTGGTTTTGAGAATCTCTCCCGGAGTTTGAGAGATTTGGACGTGAAAGGGTACCAGTCTTGTCGGGGATTGGGAACCCTTCGCGAGAATGTCCAAAGTTTCAGCGGGATTTCCAAAATGTTGAGAGGAACTCGAAACATGTCAACCTTGGTTTTGAGAATCTCTCCCGGAGTTTGAGAGATTTGGACGTGAAAGGGTACCAGTCTTGTCGGGGATTGGGAACCCTTCGCGAGAATGTCCAAAGTTTCAGCGGGATTTCCAAAATGTTGAGAGGAACTCGAAACATGTCAACCTCGGTTTTGAGAATCTCTCCCGGAGTTTGAGAGATTTGGACGTGAAAGGGTACCAGTCTTGTCGGGGATTGGGAACCCTTCGCGAGAATGTCCAAAGTTTCAGCGGGATTTCCAAAATGTTGAGAGGAACTCGAAACATGTCAACCTTGGTTTTGAGAATCTCTCCCGGAGTTTGAGAGATTTGGACGTGAAAGGGTACCAGTCTTGTCGGGGATTGGGAACCCTTCGCGAGAATGTCCAAAGTTTCAGCGGGATTTCCAAAATGTTGAGAGGAACTCGAAACATGTCAACCTCGGTTTTGAGAATCTCTCCCGGAGGTTGAGAAATTTGGACGTGAAAGGGTACCAGTCTTGTCGGGGATTGGGAACCCTTCGCGAGAATGTCCAAAGTTTCAGCGGGATTTCCAAAATGTTGAGAGGAACTCGAAACATGTCAACCTTGGTTTTGAGAATCTCTCCCGGAGTTTGAGACATTTGGACGTGAAAGGGTACCAGTCTTGTCGGGGATTGGGAACCCTTCGCGAGAATGTCCAAAGTTTCAGCGGGATTTCCAAAATGTTGAGAGGAACTCGAAACATGTCAACCTTGGTTTTGAGAATCTCTCCCGGAGTTTGAGAGATTTGGACGAGAAAGGGTACCAGTCTTGTCGGGGATTGGGAACCCTTCGCGAGAATGTCCAAAGTTTCAGCGGGATTTCCAAAATGTTGAGAGGAACTCGAATCATGTCAACCTTGGTTTTGAGAATCTCTCCCGGAGTTTGAGAGATTTGGACGTGAAAGGGTACCAGTCTTGTCGGGGATTGGGAACCCTTCGCGAGAATGTCCAAAGTTTCAGCGGGATTTCCAAAATGTTGAGAGGAACTCGAAACATGTCAACCTTGGTTTTGAGAATCTCTCCCGGAGTTTGAGAGATTTGGACGTGAAAGGGTACCAGTCTTGTCGGGGATTGGGAACCCGTCGCGAGAATGTCCAAAGTTTCAGCGGGATTTCCAAAATGTTGAGAGGAACTCGAAACATGTCAACCTTGGTTTTGAGAATCTCTCCCGGAGTTCGAGAGATTTGGACGTGAAAGGGTACCAGTCTTGTCGGGGATTGGGAACCCTTCGCGAGAATGTCCAAATTTTCAGCGGGATTTCCAAAATGTTGAGAGGAACTCGAAACATGTCAACCTCGGTTTTGAGAATCTCTCCCGGAGTTTGAGAGATTTGGACGTGAAAGGGTACCAGTCTTGTCGGGGATTGGGAACCCTTCGCGAGAATGTCCAAACTTTCAGTGGGATTTCCAAAATGTTGAGAGGAACTCGAAACATGTCAACCTTGGTTTTGAGAATCTCTCCCGGAGTTTGAGAGATTTGGACGTGAAAGGGTACCAGTCTTGTCGGGGATTGGGAACCCTTCGCGAGAATGTCCAAATTTTCAGCGGGATTTCCAAAATGTTGAGAGGAACTCGAAACATGTCAACCTCGGTTTTGAGAATCTCTCCCGGAGTTTGAGAGATTTGGACGTGAAAGGGTACCAGTCTTGTCGGGGATTGGGAACCCTTCGCGAGAATGTCCAAACTTTCAGTGGGATTTCCAAAATGTTGAGAGGAACTCGAAACATGTCAACCTTGGTTTTGAGAATCTCTCCCGGAGTTTGAGACATTTGGACGTGAAAGGGTACCAGTCTTGTCGGGGATTGGGAACCCTTCGCGAGAATGTCCAAAGTTTCAGCGGGATTTCCAAAATGTTGAGAGGAACTCGAATCATGTCAACCTTGGTTTTGAGAATCTCTCCCGGAGTTTGAGAGATTTGGACGAGAAAGGGTACCAGTCTTGTCGGGGATTGGGAACCCTTCGCGAGAATGTCCAAAGTTTCAGCGGGATTTCCAAAATGTTGAGAGGAACTCGAATCATGTCAACCTTGGTTTTGAGAATCTCTCCCGGAGTTTGAGAGATTTGGACGTGAAAGGGTACCAGTCTTGTCGGGGATTGGGAACCCTTCGCGAGAATGTCCAAAGTTTCAGCGGGATTTCCAAAATGTTGAGAGGAACTCGAAACATGTCAACCTTGGTTTTGAGAATCTCTCCCGGAGTTTGAGAGATTTGGACGTGAAAGGGTACCAGTCTTGTCGGGGATTGGGAACCCTTCGCGAGAATGTCCAAATTTTCAGCGGGATTTCCAAAATGTTGAGAGGAACTCGAAACATGTCAACCTTGGTTTTGAGAATCTCTCCCGGAGTTTGAGAGATTTGGACGTGAAAGGGTACCAGTCTTGTCGGGGATTGGGAACCCTTCGCGAGAATGTCCAAACTTTCAGTGGGATTTCCAAAATGTTGAGAGGAACTCGAAACATGTCAACCTTGGTTTTGAGAATCTCTCCCGGAGTTTGAGAGATTTGGACGTGAAAGGGTACCAGTCTTGTCGGGGATTGGGAACCCTTCGCGAGAATGTCCAAAGTTTCAGCGGGATTTCCAAAATGTTGAGAGGAACTCGAAACATGTCAACCTTGGTTTTGAGAATCTCTCCCGGAGTTTGAGAGATTTGGACGAGAAAGGGTACCAGTCTTGTCGGGGATTGGGAACCCTTCGCGAGAATGTCCAAAGTTTCAGCGGGATTTCCAAAATGTTGAGAGGAACTCGAAACATGTCAACCTTGGTTTTGAGAATCTCTCCCGGAGTTTGAGAGATTTGGACGTGAAAGGGTACCAGTCTTGTCGGGGATTTGGAACCCTTCGCGAGAATGTCCAAAGTTTCAGCGGGATTTCCAAAATGTTGAGAGGAACTCGAAACATGTCAACCTTGGTTTTGAGAATCTCTCCCGGAGTTTGAGAGATTTGGACGTGAAAGGGTACCAGTCTTGTCAGGGATTGGGAACCCTTCGCCAGAATGTCCAAAGTTTCAGCAGGATTTCCAAAATGTTGAGAGGAACTCGAAACATGTCAACCTTGGTTTTGAGAATCTCTCCCGGAGTTTGAGAGATTTGGACGTGAAAGGGTACCAGTCTTGTCGGGGATTGGGAACCCTTCGCGAGAATGTCCAAAGTTTCAGCGGGATTTCCAAAATGTTGAGAGGAACTCGAAACATGTCAACCTTGGTTTTGAGAATCTCTCCCGGAGTTTGAGAGATTTGGACGTGAAAGGGTACCAGTCTTGTCGGGGATTGGGAACCCTTCGCGAGAATGTCCAAAGTTTCAGCGGGATTTCCAAAATGTTGAGAGGAACTCGAATCATGTCAACCTTGGTTTTGAGAATCTCTCCCGGAGTTTGAGAGATTTGGACGTGAAAGGGTACCAGTCTTGTCGGGGATTGGGAACCCTTCGCGAGAATGTCCAAAGTTTCAGCGGGATTTCCAAAATGTTGAGAGGAACTCGAAACATGTCAACCTTGGTTTTGAGAATCTCTCCTGCAGGTAGAGAGATTTGGACGTGAAAGGGTACCAGTCTTGTCGGGGATTGGGAACCCTTCGCGAGAATGTCCAAAGTTTCAGCGGGATTTCCAAAATGTTGAGAGGAACTCGAAACATGTCAACCTCGGTTTTGAGAATCTCTCCCGGAGTTTGAGAGATTTGGACGTGAAAGGGTACCAGTCTTGTCGGGGATTGGGAACCCTTCGCGAGAATGTCCAAAGTTTCAGCGGGATTTCCAAAATGTTGAGAGGAACTCGAAACATGTCAACCTTGGTTTTGAGAATCTCTCCCGGAGTTTGAGAGATTTGGACGTGAAAGGGTACCAGTCTTGTCGGGGATTGGGAACCCTTTGCGAGAATGTCCAAAGTTTCAGCGGGATTTCCAAAATGTTGAGAGGAACTCGAAACATGTCAACCTCGGTTTTGAGAATCTCTCCCGGAGGTTGAGAAATTTGGACGTGAAAGGGTACCAGTCTTGTCGGGGATTGGGAACCCTTCGCGAGAATGTCCAAAGTTTCAGCGGGATTTCCAAAATGTTGAGAGGAACTCGAAACATGTCAACCTTGGTTTTGAGAATCTCTCCCGGAGTTTGAGAGATTTGGACGTGAAAGGGTACCAGTCTTGTCGGGGATTGGGAACCCTTCGCGAGAATGTCCAAAGTTTCAGCGGGATTTCCAAAATGTTGAGAGGAACTCGAAACATGTCAACCTTGGTTTTGAGAATCTCTCCCGGAGTTTGAGAGATTTGGACGAGAAAGGGTACCAGTCTTGTCGGGGATTGGGAACCCTTCGCGAGAATGTCCAAAGTTTCAGCGGGATTTCCAAAATGTTGAGAGGAACTCGAATCATGTCAACCTTGGTTTTGAGAATCTCTCCCGGAGTTTGAGAGATTTGGACGTGAAAGGGTACCAGTCTTGTCGGGGATTGGGAACCCTTCGCGAGAATGTCCAAAGTTTCAGCGGGATTTCCAAAATGTTGAGAGGAACTCGAAACATGTCAACCTTGGTTTTGAGAATCTCTCCCGGAGTTTGAGAGATTTGGACGTGAAAGGGTACCAGTCTTGTCGGGGATTGGGAACCCTTCGCGAGAATGTCCAAAGTTTCAGCGGGATTTCCAAAACGTTGAGAGGAACTCGAAACATGTCAACCTCGGTTTTGAGAATCTCTCCCGGAGTTTGAGAGATTTGGACGTGAAAGGGTACCAGTCTTGTCGGGGATTGGGAACCCTTCGCGAGAATGTCCAAAGTTTCAGCGGGATTTCCAAAATGTTGAGAGGAACTCGAAACATGTCAACCTTGGTTTTGAGAATCTCTCCCGGAGTTTGAGAGATTTGGACGAGAAAGGGTACCAGTCTTGTCGGGGATTGGGAACCCTTCGCGAGAATGTCCAAAGTTTCAGCGGGATTTCCAAAATGTTGAGAGGAACTCGAAACATGTCAACCTCGGTTTTGAGAATCTCTCCCGGAGTTTGAGAGATTTGGACGTGAAAGGGTACCAGTCTTGTCGGGGATTGGGAACCCTTCGCGAGAATGTCCAAAGTTTCAGCGGGATTTCCAAAATGTTGAGAGGAACTCGAAACATGTCAACCTCGGTTTTGAGAATCTCTCCCGGAGGTTGAGAGATTTGGACGTGAAAGGGTACCAGTCTTGTCGGGGATTGGGAACCCTTCGCGAGAATGTCCAAAGTTTCAGCGGGATTTCCAAAATGTTGAGAGGAACTCGAAACATGTCAACCTTGGTTTTGAGAATCTCTCCCGGAGTTTGAGAGATTTGGACGTGAAAGGGTACCAGTCTTGTCGGGGATTGGGAACCCTTCGCGAGAATGTCCAAAGTTTCAGCGGGATTTCCAAAATGTTGAGAGGAACTCGAAACATGTCAACCTTGGTTTTGAGAATCTCTCCCGGAGTTTGAGAGATTTGGACGAGAAAGGGTACCAGTCTTGTCGGGGATTGGGAACCCTTCGCGAGAATGTCCAAAGTTTCAGCGGGATTTCCAAAATGTTGAGAGGAACTCGAATCATGTCAACCTTGGTTTTGAGAATCTCTCCCGGAGTTTGAGAGATTTGGACGTGAAAGGGTACCAGTCTTGTCGGGGATTGGGAACCCTTCGCGAGAATGTCCAAAGTTTCAGCGGGATTTCCAAAATGTTGAGAGGAACTCGAAACATGTCAACCTTGGTTTTGAGAATCTCTCCCGGAGTTTGAGAGATTTGGACGAGAAAGGGTACCAGTCTTGTCGGGGATTGGGAACCCTTCGCGAGAATGTCCAAAGTTTCAGCGGGATTTCCAAAATGTTGAGAGGAACTCGAAACATGTCAACCTTGGTTTTGAGAATCTCTCCCGGAGTTTGAGAGATTTGGACGTGAAAGGGTACCAGTCTTGTCGGGGATTTGGAACCCTTCGCGAGAATGTCCAAAGTTTCAGCGGGATTTCCAAAATGTTGAGAGGAACTCGAAACATGTCAACCTTGGTTTTGAGAATCTCTCCCGGAGTTTGAGAGATTTGGACGTGAAAGGGTACCAGTCTTGTCGGGGATTGGGAACCCTTCGCGAGAATGTCCAAAGTTTCAGCGGGATTTCCAAAATGTTGAGAGGAACTCGAAACATGTCAACCTTGGTTTTGAGAATCTCTCCCGGAGGTTGAGAGATTTGGACGTGAAAGGGTACCAGTCTTGTCGGGGATTGGGAACCCTTCGCGAGAATGTCCAAAGTTTCAGCGGGATTTCCAAAATGTTGAGAGGAACTCGAAACATGTCAACCTCGGTTTTGAGAATCTCTCCCGGAGTTTGAGAGATTTGGACGTGAAAGGGTACCAGTCTTGTCGGGGATTGGGAACCCTTCGCGAGAATGTCCAAAGTTTCAGCGGGATTTCCAAAATGTTGAGAGGAACTCGAAACATGTCAACCTCGGTTTTGAGAATCTCTCCCGGAGTTTGAGAGATTTGGACGTGAAAGGGTACCAGTCTTGTCGGGGATTGGGAACCCTTCGCGAGAATGTCCAAAGTTTCAGCGGGATTTCCAAAATGTTGAGAGGAACTCGAAACATGTCAACCTTGGTTTTGAGAATCTCTCCCGGAGGTTGAGAGATTTGGACGTGAAAGGGTACCAGTCTTGTCGGGGATTGGGAACCCTTCGCGAGAATGTCCAAAGTTTCAGCGGGATTTCCAAAATGTTGAGAGGAACTCGAAACATGTCAACCTCGGTTTTGAGAATCTCTCCCGGAGTTTGAGAGATTTGGACGTGAAAGGGTACCAGTCTTGTCGGGGATTGGGAACCCTTCGCGAGAATGTCCAAAGTTTCAGCGGGATTTCCAAAATGTTGAGAGGAACTCGAAACATGTCAACCTTGGTTTTGAGAATCTCTCCCGGAGTTCGAGAGATTTGGACGTGAAAGGGTACCAGTCTTGTCGGGGATTGGGAACCCTTTGCGAGAATGTCCAAAGTTTCAGCGGGATTTCCAAAATGTTGAGAGGAACTCGAAACATGTCAACCTCGGTTTTGAGAATCTCTCCCGGAGGTTGAGAAATTTGGACGTGAAAGGGTACCAGTCTTGTCGGGGATTGGGAACCCTTCGCGAGAATGTCCAAAGTTTCAGCGGGATTTCCAAAATGTTGAGAGGAACTCGAAGCATGTCAACCTTGGTTTTGAGAATCTCTCCCGGAGTTTGAGAGATTTGGACGTGAAAGGGTACCAGTCTTGTCGGGGATTGGGAACCCTTCGCGAGAATGTCCAAAGTTTCAGCGGGATTTCCAAAATGTTGAGAGGAACTCGAATCATGTCAACCTTGGTTTTGAGAATCTCTCCCGGAGTTTGAGAGATTTGGACGTGAAAGGGTACCAGTCTTGTCGGGGATTGGGAACCCTTCGCGAGAATGTCCAAAGTTTCAGCGGGATTTCCAAAATGTTGAGAGGAACTCGAAACATGTCAACCTTGGTTTTGAGAATCTCTCCCGGAGTTTGAGAGATTTGGACGTGAAAGGGTACCAGTCTTGTCGGGGATTGGGAACCCTTCGCGAGAATGTCCAAAGTTTCAGCGGGATTTCCAAAATGTTGAGAGGAACTCGAAACATGTCAACCTCGGTTTTGAGAATCTCTCCCGGAGTTTGAGAGATTTGGACGTGAAAGGGTACCAGTCTTGTCGGGGATTGGGAACCCTTCGCGAGAATGTCCAAAGTTTCAGCGGGATTTCCAAAATGTTGAGAGGAACTCGAAACATGTCAACCTTGGTTTTGAGAATCTCTCCCGGAGTTTGAGAGATTTGGACGAGAAAGGGTACCAGTCTTGTCGGGGATTGGGAACCCTTCGCGAGAATGTCCAAAGTTTCAGCGGGATTTCCAAAATGTTGAGAGGAACTCGAAACATGTCAACCTTGGTTTTGAGAATCTCTCCCGGAGTTTGAGAGATTTGGACGTGAAAGGGTACCAGTCTTGTCGGGGATTGGGAACCCTTCGCGAGAATGTCCAAAGTTTCAGCGGGATTTCCAAAATGTTGAGAGGAACTCGAAACATGTCAACCTTGGTTTTGAGAATCTCTCCCGGAGTTTGAGAGATTTGGACGAGAAAGGGTACCAGTCTTGTCGGGGATTGGGAACCCTTCGCGAGAATGTCCAAAGTTTCAGCGGGATTTCCAAAATGTTGAGAGGAACTCGAAACATGTCAACCTCGGTTTTGAGAATCTCTCCCGGAGTTTGAGAGATTTGGACGTGAAAGGGTACCAGTCTTGTCGGGGATTGGGAACCCTTCGCGAGAATGTCCAAAGTTTCAGCGGGATTTCCAAAATGTTGAGAGGAACTCGAAACATGTCAACCTTGGTTTTGAGAATCTCTCCCGGAGTTTGAGAGATTTGGACGAGAAAGGGTACCAGTCTTGTCGGGGATTGGGAACCCTTCGCGAGAATGTCCAAAGTTTCAGCGGGATTTCCAAAATGTTGAGAGGAACTCGAATCATGTCAACCTTGGTTTTGAGAATCTCTCCCGGAGTTTGAGAGATTTGGACGTGAAAGGGTACCAGTCTTGTCGGGGATTGGGAACCCTTCGCGAGAATGTCCAAAGTTTCAGCGGGATTTCCAAAATGTTGAGAGGAACTCGAAACATGTCAACCTTGGTTTTGAGAATCTCTCCCGGAGTTTGAGAGATTTGGACGAGAAAGGGTACCAGTCTTGTCGGGGATTGGGAACCCTTCGCGAGAATGTCCAAAGTTTCAGCGGGATTTCCAAAATGTTGAGAGGAACTCGAAACATGTCAACCTTGGTTTTGAGAATCTCTCCCGGAGTTTGAGAGATTTGGACGTGAAAGGGTACCAGTCTTGTCGGGGATTGGGAACCCTTCGCGAGAATGTCCAAAGTTTCAGCGGGATTTCCAAAATGTTGAGAGGAACTCGAAACATGTCAACCTTGGTTTTGAGAATCTCTCCCGGAGTTTGAGAGATTTGGACGTGAAAGGGTACCAGTCTTGTCGGGGATTGGGAACCCTTCGCGAGAATGTCCAAAGTTTCAGCGGGATTTCCAAAATGTTGAGAGGAACTCGAAACATGTCAACCTCGGTTTTGAGAATCTCTCCCGGAGTTTGAGAGATTTGGACGTGAAAGGGTACCAGTCTTGTCGGGGATTGGGAACCCTTCGCGAGAATGTCCAAAGTTTCAGCGGGATTTCCAAAATGTTGAGAGGAACTCGAAACATGTCAACCTTGGTTTTGAGAATCTCTCCCGGAGTTCGAGATATTTGGACGTGAAAGGGTACCAGTCTTGTCGGGGATTGGGAACCCTTTGCGAGAATGTCCAAAGTTTCAGCGGGATTTCCAAAATGTTGAGAGGAACTCGAAACATGTCAACCTCGGTTTTGAGAATCTCTCCCGGAGGTTGAGAAATTTGGACGTGAAAGGGTACCAGTCTTGTCGGGGATTGGGAACCCTTCGCGAGAATGTCCAAAGTTTCAGCGGGATTTCCAAAATGTTGAGAGGAACTCGAAACATGTCAACCTTGGTTTTGAGAATCTCTCCCGGAGTTTGAGAGATTTGGACGTGAAAGGGTACCAGTCTTGTCGGGGATTGGGAACCCTTCGCGAGAATGTCCAAAGTTTCAGCGGGATTTCCAAAATGTTGAGAGGAACTCGAAACATGTCAACCTTGGTTTTGAGAATCTCTCCCGGAGTTTGAGAGATTTGGACGAGAAAGGGTACCAGTCTTGTCGGGGATTGGGAACCCTTCGCGAGAATGTCCAAAGTTTCAGCGGGATTTCCAAAATGTTGAGAGGAACTCGAATCATGTCAACCTTGGTTTTGAGAATCTCTCCCGGAGTTTGAGAGATTTGGACGTGAAAGGGTACCAGTCTTGTCGGGGATTGGGAACCCTTCGCGAGAATGTCCAAAGTTTCAGCGGGATTTCCAAAATGTTGAGAGGAACTCGAAACGTGTCAACCTTGGTTTTGAGAATCTCTCCCGGAGTTTGAGAGATTTGGACGTGAAAGGGTACCAGTCTTGTCGGGGATTGGGAACCCTTCGCGAGAATGTCCAAAGTTTCAGCGGGATTTCCAAAATGTTGAGAGGAACTCGAAACATGTCAACCTCGGTTTTGAGAATCTCTCCCGGAGTTTGAGAGATTTGGACGTGAAAGGGTACCAGTCTTGTCGGGGATTGGGAACCCTTCGCGAGAATGTCCAAAGTTTCAGCGGGATTTCCAAAATGTTGAGAGGAACTCGAAACATGTCAACCTTGGTTTTGAGAATCTCTCCCGGAGTTTGAGAGATTTGGACGTGAAAGGGTACCAGTCTTGTCGGGGATTGGGAACCCTTCGCGAGAATGTCCAAAGTTTCAGCGGGATTTCCAAAATGTTGAGAGGAACTCGAAACATGTCAACCTTGGTTTTGAGAATCTCTCCCGGAGTTTGAGAGATTTGGACAAGAAAGGGTACCAGTCTTGTCGGGGATTGGGAACCCTTCGCGAGAATGTCCAAAGTTTCAGCGGGATTTCCAAAATGTTGAGAGGAACTCGAATCATGTCAACCTTGGTTTTGAGAATCTCTCCCGGAGTTTGAGACATTTGGACGTGAAAGGGTACCAGTCTTGTCGGGGATTGGGAACCCTTCGCGAGAATGTCCAAAGTTTCAGCGGGATTTCCAAAATGTTGAGAGGAACTCGAAACGTGTCAACCTTGGTTTTGAGAATCTCTCCCGGAGTTTGAGAGATTTGGACGTGAAAGGGTACCAGTCTTGTCGGGGATTGGGAACCCTTCGCGAGAATGTCCAAAGTTTCAGCGGGATTTCCAAAATGTTGAGAGGAACTCGAAACATGTCAACCTTGGTTTTGAGAATCTCTCCCGGAGTTTTAGAGATTTGGACGAGAAAGGGTACCAGTCTTGTCGGGGATTGGGAACCCTTCGCGAGAATGTCCAAAGTTTCAGCGGGATTTCCAAAATGTTGAGAGGAACTCGAATCATGTCAACCTTGGTTTTGAGAATCTCTCCCGGAGTTTGAGAGATTTGGACGTGAAAGGGTACCAGTCTTGTCGGGGATTGGGAACCCTTCGCGAGAATGTCCAAAGTTTCAGCGGGATTTCCAAAATGTTGAGAGGAACTCGAAACATGTCAACCTTGGTTTTGAGAATCTCTCCCGGAGTTTGAGAGATTTGGACGTGAAAGGGTACCAGTCTTGTCGGGGATTGGGAACCCTTCGCGAGAATGTCCAAAGTTTCAGCGGGATTTCCAAAATGTTGAGAGGAACTCGAAACATGTCAACCTTGGTTTTGAGAATCTCTCCCGGAGTTTGAGAGATTTGGACGTGAAAGGGTACCAGTCTTGTCGGGGATTGGGAACCCTTCGCGAGAATGTCCAAAGTTTCAGCGGGATTTCCAAAATGTTGAGAGGAACTCGAAACATGTCAACCTTGGTTTTGAGAATCTCTCCCGGAGTTTGAGAGATTTGGACGTGAAAGGGTACCAGTCTTGTCGGGGATTGGGAACCCTTCGCGAGAATGTCCAAAGTTTCAGCGGGATTTCCAAAATGTTGAGAGGAACTCGAAACATGTCAACCTCGGTTTTGAGAATCTCTCCCGGAGTTTGAGAGATTTGGACGTGAAAGGGTACCAGTCTTGTCGGGGATTGGGAACCCTTCGCGAGAATGTCCAAAGTTTCAGCGGGATTTCCAAAATGTTGAGAGGAACTCGAAACATGTCAACCTTGGTTTTGAGAATCTCTCCCGGAGGTTGAGAGATTTGGACGTGAAAGGGTACCAGTCTTGTCGGGGATTGGGAACCCTTCGCGAGAATGTCCAAAGTTTCAGCGGGATTTCCAAAATGTTGAGAGGAACTCGAAACATGTCAACCTCGGTTTTGAGAATCTCTCCCGGAGTTTTAGAGATTTGGACGTGAAAGGGTACCAGTCTTGTCGGGGATTGGGAACCCTTCGCGAGAATGTCCAAAGTTTCAGCGGGATTTCCAAAATGTTGAGAGGAACTCGAATCATGTCAACCTTGGTTTTGAGAATCTCTCCCGGAGTTTGAGAGATTTGGACGTGAAAGGGTACCAGTCTTGTCGGGGATTGGGAACCCTTTGCGAGAATGTCCAAAGTTTCAGTGGGATTTCCAAAATGTTGAGAGGAACTCGAAACATGTCAACCTCGGTTTTGAGAATCTCTCCCGGAGGTTGAGAAATTTGGACGTGAAAGGGTACCAGTCTTGTCGGGGATTGGGAACCCTTCGCGAGAATGTCCAAAGTTTCAGCGGGATTTCCAAAATGTTGAGAGGAACTCGAAACATGTCAACCTTGGTTTTGAGAATCTGTCCCGGAGTTTGAGAGATTTGGACGTGAAAGGGTACCAGTCTTGTCGGGGATTGGGAACCCTTCGCGAGAATGTCCAAAGTTTCAGCGGGATTTCCAAAATGTTGAGAGGAACTCGAAACATGTCAACCTTGGTTTTGAGAATCTCTCCCGGAGTTTGAGAGATTTGGACGAGAAAGGGTACCAGTCTTGTCGGGGATTGGGAACCCTTCGCGAGAATGTCCAAAGTTTCAGCGGGATTTCCAAAATGTTGAGAGGAACTCGAATCATGTCAACCTTGGTTTTGAGAATCTCTCCCGGAGTTTGAGAGATTTGGACGTGAAAGGGTACCAGTCTTGTCGGGGATTGGGAACCCTTCGCGAGAATGTCCAAAGTTTCAGCGGGATTTCCAAAATGTTGAGAGGAACTCGAAACGTGTCAACCTTGGTTTTGAGAATCTCTCCCGGAGTTTGAGAGATTTGGACGTGAAAGGGTACCAGTCTTGTCGGGGATTGGGAACCCTTCGCGAGAATGTCCAAAGTTTCAGCGGGATTTCCAAAATGTTGAGAGGAACTCGAAACATGTCAACCTTGGTTTTGAGAATCTCTCCCGGAGTTCGAGAGATTTGGACGTGAAAGGGTACCAGTCTTGTCGGGGATTGGGAACCCTTCGCGAGAATGTCCAAATTTTCAGCGGGATTTCCAAAATGTTGAGAGGAACTCGAAACATGTCAACCTCGGTTTTGAGAATCTCTCCCGGAGTTTGAGAGATTTGGACGTGAAAGGGTACCAGTCTTGTCGGGGATTGGGAACCCTTCGCGAGAATGTCCAAACTTTCAGTGGGATTTCCAAAATGTTGAGAGGAACTCGAAACATGTCAACCTTGGTTTTGAGAATCTCTCCCGGAGTTTGAGAGATTTGGACGTGAAAGGGTACCAGTCTTGTCGGGGATTGGGAACCCTTCGCGAGAATGTCCAAAGTTTCAGCGGGATTTCCAAAATGTTGAGAGGAACTCGAAACATGTCAACCTCGGTTTTGAGAATCTCTCCCGGAGTTTGAGAGATTTGGACGTGAAAGGGTACCAGTCTTGTCGGGGATTGGGAACCCTTCGCGAGAATGTCCAAAGTTTCAGCGGGATTTCCAAAATGTTGAGAGGAACTCGAAACATGTCAACCTTGGTTTTGAGAATCTCTCCCGGAGTTCGAGAGATTTGGACGTGAAAGGGTACCAGTCTTGTCGGGGATTGGGAACCCTTCGCGAGAATGTCCAAATTTTCAGCGGGATTTCCAAAATGTTGAGAGGAACTCGAAACATGTCAACCTCGGTTTTGAGAATCTCTCCCGGAGTTTGAGAGATTTGGACGTGAAAGGGTACCAGTCTTGTCGGGGATTGGGAACCCTTCGCGAGAATGTCCAAACTTTCAGTGGGATTTCCAAAATGTTGAGAGGAACTCGAAACATGTCAACCTTGGTTTTGAGAATCTCTCCCGGAGTTTGAGAGATTTGGACGTGAAAGGGTACCAGTCTTGTCGGGGATTGGGAACCCTTCGCGAGAATGTCCAAAGTTTCAGCGGGATTTCCAAAATGTTGAGAGGAACTCGAAACATGTCAACCTCGGTTTTGAGAATCTCTCCCGGAGTTTGAGAGATTTGGACGTGAAAGGGTACCAGTCTTGTCGGGGATTGGGAACCCTTCGCGAGAATGTCCAAAGTTTCAGCGGGATTTCCAAAATGTTGAGAGGAACTCGAAACATGTCAACCTTGGTTTTGAGAATCTCTCCCGGAGTTTGAGAGATTTGGACGTGAAAGGGTACCAGTCTTGTCGGGGATTGGGAACCCTTCGCGAGAATGTCCAAAGTTTCAGCGGGATTTCCAAAATGTTGAGAGGAACTCGAATCATGTCAACCTTGGTTTTGAGAATCTCTCCCGGAGTTTGAGAGATTTGGACGTGAAAGGGTACCAGTCTTGTCGGGGATTGGGAACCCTTCGCGAGAATGTCCAAAGTTTCAGCGGGATTTCCAAAATGTTGAGAGGAACTCGAAACATGTCAACCTTGGTTTTGAGAATCTCTCCCGGAGTTTGAGAGATTTGGACGTGAAAGGGTACCAGTCTTGTCGGGGATTGGGAACCCTTCGCGAGAATGTCCAAAGTTTCAGCGGGATTTCCAAAATGTTGAGAGGAACTCGAAACATGTCAGCCTTGGTTTTGAGAATCTCTCCCGGAGTTCGAGAGATTTGGACGTGAAAGGGTACCAGTCTTGTCGGGGATTGGGAACCCTTCGCGAGAATGTCCAAAGTTTCAGCGGGATTTCCAAAATGTTGAGAGGAACTCGAAACATGTCAACCTTGGTTTTGAGAATCTCTCCCGGAGTTTGAGAGATTTGGACGTGAAAGGGTACCAGTCTTGTCAGGGATTGGGAACCCTTCGCCAGAATGTCCAAAGTTTCAGCAGGATTTCCAAAATGTTGAGAGGAACTCGAAACATGTCAACCTTGGTTTTGAGAATCTCTCCCGGAGTTTGAGAGATTTGGACGTGAAAGGGTACCAGTCTTGTCGGGGATTGGGAACCCTTCGCGAGAATGTCCAAAGTTTCAGCGGGATTTCCAAAATGTTGAGAGGAACTCGAAACATGTCAACCTTGGTTTTGAGAATCTCTCCCGGAGTTTGAGAGATTTGGACGTGAAAGGGTACCAGTATTGTCGGGGATTGGGAACCCTTCGCGAGAATGTCCAAAGTTTCAGCGGGATTTCCAAAATGTTGAGAGGAACTCGAATCATGTCAACCTTGGTTTTGAGAATCTCTCCCGGAGTTTGAGAGATTTGGACGTGAAAGGGTACCAGTCTTGTCGGGGATTGGGAACCCTTCGCGAGAATGTCCAAAGTTTCAGCGGGATTTCCAAAATGTTGAGAGGAACTCGAAACATGTCAACCTTGGTTTTGAGAATCTCTCCCGGAGTTTGAGAGATTTGGATGTGAAAGGGTACCAGTCTTGTCGGGGATTGGGAACCCTTCGCGAGAATGTCCAAAGTTTCAGCGGGATTTCCAAAATGTTGAGAGGAACTCGAAACATGTCAACCTTGGTTTTGAGAATCTCTCCCGGAGGTTGAGAGATTTGGATGTGAAAGGGTACCAGTCTTGTCGGGGATTGGGAACCCTTCGCGAGAATGTCCAAAGTTTCAGCGGGATTTCCAAAATGTTGAGAGGAACTCGAATCATGTCAACCTTGGTTTTGAGAATCTCTCCCGGAGTTTGAGAGATTTGGACGTGAAAGGGTACCAGTCTTGTCGGGGATTGGGAACCCTTTGCGAGAATGTCCAAAGTTTCAGCGGGATTTCCAAAATGTTGAGAGGAACTCGAAACATGTCAACCTTGGTTTTGAGAATCTCTCCCGGAGTTTGAGAGATTTGGATGTGAAAGGGTACCAGTCTTGTCGGGGATTGGGAACCCTTCGCGAGAATGTCCAAAGTTTCAGCGGGATTTCCAAAATGTTGAGAGGAACTCGAAACATGTCAACCTTGGTTTTGAGAATCTCTCCCGGAGTTTGAGAGATTTGGACGTGAAAGGGTACCAGTCTTGTCGGGGATTGGGAACCCTTCGCGAGAATGTCCAAACTTTCAGTGGGATTTCCAAAATGTTGAGAGGAACTCGAAACATGTCAACCTTGGTTTTGAGAATCTCTCCCGGAGTTCGAGAGATTTGAACGTGAAAGGGTACCAGTCTTGTCGGGGATTGGGAACCCTTCGCGAGAATGTCCAAAGTTTCAGCGGGATTTCCAAAATGTTGAGAGAAACTCGAAACATGTCAACCTCGGTTTTGAGAATCTCTCCCGGAGTTTGAGAGATTTGGACGTGAAAGGGTACCAGTCTTGTCGGGGATTGGGAACCCTTCGCCACAATGTCCAAAGTTTCAGCGGGATTTCCAAAATGTTGAGAGGAACTCGAATCATGTCAACCTTGGTTTTGAGAATCTCTCCCGGAGTTTGAGAGATTTGGACGTGAAAGGGTACCAGTCTTGTCGGGGATTGGGAACCCTTCGCCACAATGTCCAAAGTTTCAGCGGGATTTCCAAAATGTTGAGAGGAACTCGAATCATGTCAACCTTGGTTTTGAGAATCTCTCCCGGAGTTTGAGAGATTTGGACGTGAAAGGGTACCAGTCTTGTCGGGGATTGGGAACCCTTCGCGAGAATGTCCAAAGTTTCAGCGGGATTTCCAAAATGTTGAGAGGAACTCGAAACATGTCAACCTTGGTTTTGAGAATCTCTCCCGGAGTTTGAGAGATTTGGACGTGAAAGGGTACCAGTCTTGTCGGGGATTGGGAACCCTTTGCGAGAATGTCCAAAGTTTCAGCGGGATTTCCAAAATGTTGAGAGGAACTCGAAACATGTCAACCTTGGTTTTGAGAATCTCTCCCGGAGTTTGAGAGATTTGGACGTGAAAGGGTACCAGTCTTGTCGGGGATTGGGAACCCTTCGCGAGAATGTCCAAAGTTTCAGCGGGATTTCCAAAATGTTGAGAGGAACTCGAAACATGTCAACCTTGGTTTTGAGAATCTCTCCCGGAGTTTGAGAGATTTGGACGTGAAAGGGTACCAGTCTTGTCGGGGATTGGGAACCCTTCGCGAGAATGTCCAAAGTTTCAGCGGGATTTCCAAAATGTTGAAAGGAACTCGAAACATGTCAACCTTGGTTTTGAGAATCTCTCCCGGAGTTCGAGAGATTTGGACGTGAAAGGATACCAGTCTTGTCGGGGATTGGGAACCCTTCGCGAGAATGTCCAAAGTTTCAGCGGGATTTCCAAAATGTTGAGAGGAACTCGAAACATGTCAACCTTGGTTTTGAGAATCTCTCCCGGAGTTTGAGAGATTTGGACGTGAAAGGGTACCAGTCTTGTCGGGGATTGGGAACCCTTCGCGAGAATGTCCAAAGTTTCAGCGGGATTTCCAAAATGTTGAGAGGAACTCGAAACATGTCAACCTTGGTTTTGATAATCTCTCCCGGAGTTCGAGAGATTTGGACGTGAAAGGGTACCAGTCTTGTCGGGGATTGGGAACCCTTCGCGAGAATGTCCAAAGTTTCAGCGGGATTTCCAAAATGTTGAGAGGAACTCGAAACATGTCAACCTTGGTTTTGAGAATCTCTCCCGGAGTTTGAGAGATTTGGACGTGAAAGGGTACCAGTCTTGTCGGGGATTGGGAACCCTTCGCGAGAATGTCCAAAGTTTCAGCAGGATTTCCAAAATGTTGAGAGGAACTCGAAACATGTCAACCTTGGTTTTGAGAATCTCTCCCGGAGTTTGAGAGATTTGGACGTGAAAGGGTACCAGTCTTGTCGGGGATTGGGAACCCTTCGCGAGAATGTCCAAAGTTTCAGCGGGATTTCCAAAATGTTGAGAGGAACTCGAATCATGTCAACCTTGGTTTTGAGAATCTCTCCCGGAGTTTGAGAGATTTGGACGTGAAAGGGTACCAGTCTTGTCGGGGATTGGGAACCCTTCGCGAGAATGTCCAAAGTTTCAGCGGGATTTCCAAAATGTTGAGAGAAACTCGAAACATGTCAACATTGGTTTTGAGAATCTCTCCCGGAGTTTGAGAGATTTGGATGTGAAAGGGTACCAGTCTTGTCGGGGATTGGGAACCCTTCGCGAGAATGTCCAAAGTTTCAGCGGGATTTCCAAAATGTTGAGAGGAACTCGAAACATGTCAACCTTGGTTTTGAGAATCTCTCCCGGAGTTTGAGAGATTTGGATGTGAAAGGGTACCAGTCTTGTCGGGGATTGGGAACCCTTCGCGAGAATGTCCAAACTTTCAGTGGGATTTCCAAAATGTTGAGAGGAACTCGAAACATGTCAACCTCGATTTTGAGAATCTCTCCCGGAGTTCGAGAGATTTGAACGTGAAAGGGTACCAGTCTTGTCGGGGATTGGGAACCCTTCGCGAGAATGTCCAAAGTTTCAGCGGGATTTCCAAAATGTGAGAGAAACTCGAAACATGTCAACCTCGGTTTTGAGAATCTCTCCCGGAGTTTGAGAGATTTGGACGTGAAAGGGTACCAGTCTTGTCGGGGATTGGGAACCCTTCGCGAGAATGTCCAAAGTTTCAGCGGGATTTCCAAAATGTTGAGAGGAACTCGAAACATGTCAACCTCGGTTTTGAGAATCTCTCCCGGAGGTTGAGAGATTTGGACGTGAAAGGGTACCAGTCTTGTCGGGGATTGGGAACCCTTCGCGAGAATGTCCAAAGTTTCAGCGGGATTTCCAAAATGTTGAAAGGAACTCGAAACATGTGAACTTTGGTTTTGAGAATCTCTCCCGGAGTTTGAGAGATTTGGACGTGAAAGGGTACCAGTCTTGTCGGGGATTGGGAACCCTTCGCGAGAATGTCCAAAGTTTCAGCGGGATTTCTAAAATGTTGAGAGGAACTCGAAACATGTCAACCTTGGTTTTGAGAATCTCTCCCGGAGTTTGAGAGATTTGGACGTGAAAGGGTACCAGTCTTGTCGGGGATTGGGAACCCTTCGCGAGAATGTCCAAAGTTTCAGCGGGATTTCCAAAATGTTGAGAGGAACTCGAATCATGTCAACCTTGGTTTTGAGAATCTCTCCCGGAGTTTGAGAGATTTGGACGTGAAAGGGTAGCAGTCTTGTCGGGGATTGGGAACCCTTCGCGAGAATGTCCAAAGTTTCAGCGGGATTTCCATAATGTTGAGAGGAACTCGAAACATGTCAACCTTGGTTTTGAGAATCTCTCCCGGAGTTTGAGAGATTTGGACGTGAAAGGGTACCAGTCTTGTCGGGGATTGGGAACCCTTTGCCACAATGTCCAAAGTTTCAGCGGGATTTCCAAAATGTTGAGAGGAACTCGAATCATGTCAACCTTGGTTTTGAGAATCTCTCCCGGAGTTTGAGAGATTTGGACGAGAAAGGGTACCAGTCTTGTCGGGGATTGGGAACCCTTCGCGAGAATGTCCAAAGTTTCAGCGGGATTTCCAAAATGTTGAGAGGAACTCGAAACATGTCAACCTTGGTTTTGAGAATCTCTCCCGGAGTTTGAGAGATTTGGACGTGAAAGGGTACCAGTCTTGTCGGGGATTGGGAACCCTTCGCGAGAATGTCCAAAGTTTCAGCGGGATTTCCAAAATGTTGAGAGGAACTCGAAACATGTCAACCTTGGTTTTGAGAATCTCTCCCGGAGTTTGAGACATTTGGACGTGAAAGGGTACCAGTCTTGTCGGGGATTGGGAACCCTTCGCCACAATGTCCAAAGTTTCAGCGGGATTTCCAAAATGTTGAGAGGAACTCGAATCATGTCAACCTTGGTTTTGAGAATCTCTCCCGGAGTTTGAGAGATTTGGACGTGAAAGGGTACCAGTCTTGTCGGGGATTGGGAACCCTTCGCGAGAATGTCCAAAGTTTCAGCAGGATTTCCAAAATGTTGAGAGGAACTCGAAACATGTCAACCTCGGTTTTGAGAATCTCTCCCGGAGTTTGAGAGATTTGGACGTGAAAGGGTACCAGTCTTGTCGGGGATTGGGAACCCTTCGCGAGAATGCCCAAAGTTTCAGCGGGATTTCCAAAATGTTGAGAGGAACTCGAAACATGTCAACCTTGGTTTTGAGAATCTCTCCCGGAGTTTGAGAGATTTGGACGTGAAAGGGTACCAGTCTTGTCGGGGATAGGGAACCCTTCGCGAGAATGTCCAAAGTTTCAGCGGGATTTCCAAAATGTTGAGAGGAACTCGAATCATGTCAACCTTGGTTTTGAGAATCTCTCACGGAGTTTGAGAGATTTGGACGTGAAAGGGTACCAGTCTTGTCGGGGATTGGGAACCCTTCGCGAGAATGTCCAAAGTTTCAGCGGGATTTCCAAAATGTTGAGAGGAACTCGAAACATGTCAACCTCGGTTTTGAGAATCTCTCCCGGAGTTTGAGACATTTGGACGTGAAAGGGTACCAGTCTTGTCGGGGATTGGGAACCCTTTGCCACAATGTCCAAAGTTTCAGCGGGATTTCCAAAATGTTGAGAGGAACTCGAATCATGTCAACCTTGGTTTTGAGAATCTCTCCGGGAGTTTGAGAGATTTGGACGTGAAAGGGTACCAGTCTTGTCGGGGATTGGGAACCCTTCGCCAGAATGTCCAAAGTTTCAGCAGGATTTCTAAAATGTTGAGAAGAACTCGAAACATGTCAACCTCGGTTTTGAGAATCTCTCCCGGAGTTTGAGAGATTTGGACGTGAAAGGGTACCAGTCTTGTCGGGGATTGGGAACCCTTCGCGAGAATGTCCAAAGTTTCAGCGGGATTTCCAAAATGTTGAGAGGAACTCGAAACATGTCAACCTTGGTTTTGAGAATCTCTCCCGGAGTTTGAGAGATTTGGACGAGAAAGGGTACCAGTCTTGTCGGGGATTGGGAACCCTTCGCGAGAATGTCCAAAGTTTCAGCGGGATTTCCAAAATGTTGAGAGGAACTCGAAACATGTCAACCTTGGTTTTGAGAATCTCTCCCGGAGTTTGAGAGATTTGGACGTGAAAGGGTACCAGTCTTGTCGGGGATTGGGAACCCTTCGCGAGAATGTCCAAAGTTTCAGCGGGATTTCCAAAATGTTGAGAGGAACTCGAAACATGTCAACCTTGGTTTTGAGAATCTCTCCCGGAGTTTGAGAGATTTGGACGTGAAAGGGTACCAGTCTTGTCGGGGATTGGGAACCCTTCGCGAGAATGTCCAAAGTTTCAGCGGGATTTCCAAAATGTTGAGAGGAACTCGAATCATGTCAACCTCGGTTTTGAGAATCTCTCCCGGAGTTTGAGAGGTTTGGACGTGAAAGGGTACCAGTCTTGTCGGGGATTGGGAACCCTTCGCGAGAATGTCCAAAGTTTCAGCGGGATTTCCAAAATGTTGAGAGGAACTTGAAACATGTCAACCTCGGTTTTGAGAATCTCTCCCGGAGTTTGAGAGATTTGGACGTGAAAGGGTACCAGTCTTGTCGGGGATTGGGAACCCTTCGCCACAATGTCCAAAGTTTCAGCGGGATTTCCAAAATGTTGAGAGGAACTCGAAACATGTCAACCTCGGTTTTGAGAATCTCTCCCGGAGTTTGAGAGATTTGGACGTGAAAGGGTACCAGTCTTGTCGGGGATTGGGAACCCTTCGCCACAATGTCCAAAGTTTCAGCGGGATTTCCAAAATGTTGAGAGGAACTCGAATCATGTCAACCTTGGTTTTGAGAATCTCTCCCGGAGTTTGAGACATTTGGACGTGAAAGGGTACCAGTCTTGTCGGAGATTGGGAACCCTTTGCCACAATGTCCAAAGTTTCAGCGGGATTTCCAAAATGTTGAGAGGAACTCGAATCATGTCAACCTTGGTTTTGAGAATCTCTCCCGGAGTTTGAGAGATTTGGACGTGAAAGGGTACCAGTCTTGTCGGGGATTGGGAACCCTTCTCCAGAATGTCCAAAGTTTCAGCAGGATTTCTAAAATGTTGAGAAGAACTCGAAACATGTCAACCTCGGTTTTGAGAATCTCTCCCGGAGTTTGAGAGATTTGGACGTGAAAGGGTACCAGTCTTGTCGGGGATTGGGAACCCTTCGCGAGAATGTCCAAAGTTTCAGCGGGATTTCCAAAATGTTGAGAGGAACTCGAAACATGTCAACCTTGGTTTTGAGAATCTCTCCCGGAGTTTGAGAGATTTGGACGAGAAAGGGTACCAGTCTTGTCGGGGATTGGGAACCCTTCGCGAGAATGTCCAAAGTTTCAGCGGGATTTCCAAAATGTTGAGAGGAACTCGAATCATGTCAACCTTGGTTTTGAGAATCTCTCCCGGAGTTTGAGAGATTTGGACGTGAAAGGGTACCAGTCTTGTCGGGGATTGGGAACCCTTCGCGAGAATGTCCAAAGTTTCAGCGGGATTTCCAAAATGTTGAGAGGAACTCGAAACATGTCAACCTTGGTTTTGAGAATCTCTCCCGGAGTTTGAGAGATTTGGACGTGAAAGTGTACCAGTCTTGTCGGGGATTGGGAACCCTTTGCGAGAATGTCCAAAGTTTCAGCGGGATTTCCAAAATGTTGAGAGGAACTCGAAACATGTCAACCTTGGTTTTGAGAATCTCTCCCGGAGTTTGAGAGATTTGGACGTGAAAGGGTACCAGTCTTGTCGGGGATTGGGAACCCTTCGCGAGAATGTCCAAAGTTTCAGCGGGATTTCCAAAATGTTGAGAGGAACTCGAAACATGTCAACCTTGGTTTTGAGAATCTCTCCCGGAGTTTGAGAGATTTGGACGTGAAAGGGTACCAGTCTTGTCGGGGATTGGGAACCCTTCGCGAGAATGTCCAAAGTTTCAGCGGGATTTCCAAAATGTTGAGAGGAACTCGAAACATGTGAACCTTGGTTTTGAGAATCTCTCCCGGAGTTTGAGAGATTTGGATGTGAAAGGGTACCAGTCTTGTCGGGGATTGGGAACCCTTCGCGAGAATGTCCAAAGTTTCAGCGGGATTTCCAAAATGTTGAGAGAAACTCGAAACATGTCAACCTCGGTTTTGAGAATCTCTCCCGGAGTTTGAGAGATTTGGACGTGAAAGGGTACCAGTCTTGTCGGGGATTGGGAACCCTTCGCCACAATGTCCAAAGTTTCAGCGGGATTTCCAAAATGTTGAGAGGAACTCGAATCATGTCAACCTTGGTTTTGAGAATCTCTCCCGGAGTTTGAGAGATTTGGACGTGAAAGGGTACCAGTCTTGTCGGGGATTGGGAACCCTTCGCGAGAATGTCCAAAGTTTCAGCGGGATTTTTAAAATGTTGAGAGGAACTCGAAACATGTCAACCTCGGTTTTGAGAATCTCTCCCGGAGTTTGAGAGATTTGGACGTGAAAGGGTACCAGTCTTGTCGGGGATTGGGAACCCTTCGCGAGAACGTCCAAAGTTTCAGTGGGATTTCCAAAATGTTGAGAGGAACTCGAAACATGTCAACCTTGGTTTTGAGAATCTCTCCCGGAGTTTGAGAGATTTGGACGTGAAAGGGTACCAGTCTTGTCGGGGATTGGGAACCCTTCGCCACAATGTCCAAAGTTTCAGCGGGATTTCCAAAATGTTGAGAGGAACTCGAATCATGTCAACCTTGGTTTTGAGAATCTCTCCCGGAGTTTGAGAGATTTGGACGTGAAAGGGTACCAGTCTTGTCGGGGATTGGGAACCCTTCGCGAGAATGTCCAAAGTTTCAGCGGGATTTCCAAAATGTTGAGAGGAACTCGAAACATGTCAACCTTGGTTTTGAGAATCTCTCCCGGAGTTTGAGGGATTTGGACGTGAAAGGGTACCAGTCTTGTCGGGGATTGGGAACCCTTCGCGAGAATGTCCAAAGTTTCAGCGGGATTTCCAAAATGTTGAGAGAAACTCGAAACATGTCAACCTCGGTTTTGAGAATCTCTCCCGGAGTTTGAGAGATTTGGACGTGAAAGGTTACCAGTCTTGTCGGGGATTGGGAACCCTTCGCGAGAATGTCCAAAGTTTCAGCGGGATTTCCAAAATGTTGAGAAGAACTCGAATCATGTCAACCTTGGTTTTGAGAATCTCTCCCGGAGTTTGAGAGATTTGGACGTGAAAGGGTACCAGTCTTGTCGGGGATTGGGAACCCTTCGCGAGAATGTCCAAAGTTTCAGCGGGATTTCCAAAATGTTGAGAGGAACTCGAAACATGTCAACCTTGGTTTTGAGAATCTCTCCCGGAGTTTGAGAGATTTGGACGTGAAAGGGTACCAGTCTTGTCGGGGATTGGGAACCCTTCGCGAGAATGTCCAAAGTTTCAGCGGGATTTCCAAAATGTTGAGAGGAACTCGAAACATGTCAACCTTGGTTTTGAGAATCTCTCCCGGAGTTTGAGAGATTTGGACATGAAAGGGTACCAGTCTTGTCGGGGATTGGGAACCCTTCGCGAGAATGTCCAAAGTTTCAGCGGGATTTCCAAAATGTTGAAAGGAACTCGAAACATGTCAACCTTGGTTTTGAGAATCTCTCCCGGAGTTTGAGAGATTTGGACGTGAAAGGGTACCAGTCTTGTCGGGGATTGGGAACCCTTCGCGAGAATGTCCAAAGTTTCAGCGGGATTTCCAAAATGTTGAGAGGAACTCGAAACATGTCAACCTTGGTTTTGAGAATCTCTCCCGGAGTTTGAGAGATTTGGACGTGAAAGGGTACCAGTCTTGTCGGGGATTGGGAACCCTTTGCGAGAATGTCCAAAGTTTCAGTGGGATTTCCAAAATGTTGAGAGGAACTCGAAACATGTCAACCTCGGTTTTGAGAATCTCTCCCGGAGGTTGAGAAATTTGGACGTGAAAGGGTACCAGTCTTGTCGGGGATTGGGAACCCTTCGCGAGAATGTCCAAAGTTTCAGCGGGATTTCCAAAATGTTGAGAGGAACTCGAAACATGTCAACCTTGGTTTTGAGAATCTCTCCCGGAGTTTGAGAGATTTGGACGTGAAAGGGTACCAGTCTTGTCGGGGATTGGGAACCCTTCGCGAGAATGTCCAAAGTTTCAGCGGGATTTCCAAAATGTTGAGAGGAACTCGAAACATGTCAACCTTGGTTTTGAGAATCTCTCCCGGAGTTTGAGAGATTTGGACGAGAAAGGGTACCAGTCTTGTCGGGGATTGGGAACCCTTCGCGAGAATGTCCAAAGTTTCAGCGGGATTTCCAAAATGTTGAGAGGAACTCGAATCATGTCAACCTTGGTTTTGAGAATCTCTCCCGGAGTTTGAGAGATTTGGACGTGAAAGGGTACCAGTCTTGTCGGGGATTGGGAACCCTTCGCGAGAATGTCCAAAGTTTCAGCGGGATTTCCAAAATGTTGAGAGGAACTCGAAACGTGTCAACCTTGGTTTTGAGAATCTCTCCCGGAGTTTGAGAGATTTGGACGTGAAAGGGTACCAGTCTTGTCGGGGATTGGGAACCCTTCGCGAGAATGTCCAAAGTTTCAGCGGGATTTCCAAAATGTTGAGAGGAACTCGAAACATGTCAACCTTGGTTTTGAGAATCTCTCCCGGAGTTCGAGAGATTTGGACGTGAAAGGGTACCAGTCTTGTCGGGGATTGGGAACCCTTCGCGAGAATGTCCAAAGTTTCAGCGGGATTTCCAAAATGTTGAGAGGAACTCGAAACATGTCAACCTCGGTTTTGAGAATCTCTCCCGGAGTTTGAGAGATTTGGACGTGAAAGGGTACCAGTCTTGTCGGGGATTGGGAACCCTTCGCGAGAATGTCCAAACTTTCAGTGGGATTTCCAAAATGTTGAGAGGAACTCGAAACATGTCAACCTTGGTTTTGAGAATCTCTCCCGGAGTTTGAGAGATTTGGACGTGAAAGGGTACCAGTCTTGTCGGGGATTGGGAACCCTTCGCGAGAATGTCCAAAGTTTCAGCGGGATTTCCAAAATGTTGAGAGGAACTCGAAACATGTCAACCTCGGTTTTGAGAATCTCTCCCGGAGTTTGAGAGATTTGGACGTGAAAGGGTACCAGTCTTGTCGGGGATTGGGAACCCTTCGCGAGAATGTCCAAAGTTTCAGCGGGATTTCCAAAATGTTGAGAGGAACTCGAAACATGTCAACCTTGGTTTTGAGAATCTCTCCCGGAGTTTGAGAGATTTGGACGTGAAAGGGTACCAGTCTTGTCGGGGATTGGGAACCCTTCGCGAGAATGTCCAAAGTTTCAGCGGGATTTCCAAAATGTTGAGAGGAACTCGAATCATGTCAACCTTGGTTTTGAGAATCTCTCCCGGAGTTTGAGAGATTTGGACGTGAAAGGGTACCAGTCTTGTCGGGGATTGGGAACCCTTCGCGAGAATGTCCAAAGTTTCAGCGGGATTTCCAAAATGTTGAGAGGAACTCGAAACATGTCAACCTTGGTTTTGAGAATCTCTCCCGGAGTTTGAGAGATTTGGACGTGAAAGGGTACCAGTCTTGTCGGGGATTGGGAACCCTTCGCGAGAATGTCCAAAGTTTCAGCGGGATTTCCAAAATGTTGAGAGGAACTCGAAACATGTCAACCTTGGTTTTGAGAATCTCTCCCGGAGTTCGAGAGATTTGGACGTGAAAGGGTACCAGTCTTGTCGGGGATTGGGAACCCTTCGCGAGAATGTCCAAAGTTTCAGCGGGATTTCCAAAATGTTGAGAGGAACTCGAAACATGTCAACCTTGGTTTTGAGAATCTCTCCCGGAGTTTGAGAGATTTGGACGTGAAAGGGTACCAGTCTTGTCAGGGATTGGGAACCCTTCGCCAGAATGTCCAAAGTTTCAGCAGGATTTCCAAAATGTTGAGAGGAACTCGAAACATGTCAACCTTGGTTTTGAGAATCTCTCCCGGAGTTTGAGAGATTTGGACGTGAAAGGGTACCAGTCTTGTCGGGGATTGGGAACCCTTCGCGAGAATGTCCAAAGTTTCAGCGGGATTTCCAAAATGTTGAGAGGAACTCGAAACATGTCAACCTTGGTTTTGAGAATCTCTCCCGGAGTTTGAGAGATTTGGACGTGAAAGGGTACCAGTCTTGTCGGGGATTGGGAACCCTTCGCGAGAATGTCCAAAGTTTCAGCGGGATTTCCAAAATGTTGAGAGGAACTCGAATCATGTCAACCTTGGTTTTGAGAATCTCTCCCGGAGTTTGAGAGATTTGGACGTGAAAGGGTACCAGTCTTGTCGGGGATTGGGAACCCTTCGCGAGAATGTCCAAAGTTTCAGCGGGATTTCCAAAATGTTGAGAGGAACTCGAAACATGTCAACCTTGGTTTTGAGAATCTCTCCCGGAGTTTGAGAGATTTGGATGTGAAAGGGTACCAGTCTTGTCGGGGATTGGGAACCCTTCGCGAGAATGTCCAAAGTTTCAGCGGGATTTCCAAAATGTTGAGAGGAACTCGAAACATGTCAACCTTGGTTTTGAGAATCTCTCCCGGAGGTTGAGAGATTTGGATGTGAAAGGGTACCAGTCTTGTCGGGGATTGGGAACCCTTCGCGAGAATGTCCAAAGTTTCAGCGGGATTTCCAAAATGTTGAGAGGAACTCGAATCATGTCAACCTTGGTTTTGAGAATCTCTCCCGGAGTTTGAGAGATTTGGACGTGAAAGGGTACCAGTCTTGTCGGGGATTGGGAACCCTTTGCGAGAATGTCCAAAGTTTCAGCGGGATTTCCAAAATGTTGAGAGGAACTCGAAACATGTCAACCTTGGTTTTGAGAATCTCTCCCGGAGTTTGAGAGATTTGGATGTGAAAGGGTACCAGTCTTGTCGGGGATTGGGAACCCTTCGCGAGAATGTCCAAAGTTTCAGCGGGATTTCCAAAATGTTGAGAGGAACTCGAAACATGTCAACCTTGGTTTTGAGAATCTCTCCCGGAGTTTGAGAGATTTGGACGTGAAAGGGTACCAGTCTTGTCGGGGATTGGGAACCCTTCGCGAGAATGTCCAAACTTTCAGTGGGATTTCCAAAATGTTGAGAGGAACTCGAAACATGTCAACCTTGGTTTTGAGAATCTCTCCCGGAGTTCGAGAGATTTGAACGTGAAAGGGTACCAGTCTTGTCGGGGATTGGGAACCCTTCGCGAGAATGTCCAAAGTTTCAGCGGGATTTCCAAAATGTTGAGAGAAACTCGAAACATGTCAACCTCGGTTTTGAGAATCTCTCCCGGAGTTTGAGAGATTTGGACGTGAAAGGGTACCAGTCTTGTCGGGGATTGGGAACCCTTCGCCACAATGTCCAAAGTTTCAGCGGGATTTCCAAAATGTTGAGAGGAACTCGAATCATGTCAACCTTGGTTTTGAGAATCTCTCCCGGAGTTTGAGAGATTTGGACGTGAAAGGGTACCAGTCTTGTCGGGGATTGGGAACCCTTCGCCACAATGTCCAAAGTTTCAGCGGGATTTCCAAAATGTTGAGAGGAACTCGAATCATGTCAACCTTGGTTTTGAGAATCTCTCCCGGAGTTTGAGAGATTTGGACGTGAAAGGGTACCAGTCTTGTCGGGGATTGGGAACCCTTCGCGAGAATGTCCAAAGTTTCAGCGGGATTTCCAAAATGTTGAGAGGAACTCGAAACATGTCAACCTTGGTTTTGAGAATCTCTCCCGGAGTTTGAGAGATTTGGACGTGAAAGGGTACCAGTCTTGTCGGGGATTGGGAACCCTTTGCGAGAATGTCCAAAGTTTCAGCGGGATTTCCAAAATGTTGAGAGGAACTCGAAACATGTCAACCTTGGTTTTGAGAATCTCTCCCGGAGTTTGAGAGATTTGGACGTGAAAGGGTACCAGTCTTGTCGGGGATTGGGAACCCTTCGCGAGAATGTCCAAAGTTTCAGCGGGATTTCCAAAATGTTGAGAGGAACTCGAAACATGTCAACCTTGGTTTTGAGAATCTCTCCCGGAGTTTGAGAGATTTGGACGTGAAAGGGTACCAGTCTTGTCGGGGATTGGGAACCCTTCGCGAGAATGTCCAAAGTTTCAGCGGGATTTCCAAAATGTTGAAAGGAACTCGAAACATGTCAACCTTGGTTTTGAGAATCTCTCCCGGAGTTCGAGAGATTTGGACGTGAAAGGATACCAGTCTTGTCGGGGATTGGGAACCCTTCGCGAGAATGTCCAAAGTTTCAGCGGGATTTCCAAAATGTTGAGAGGAACTCGAAACATGTCAACCTTGGTTTTGAGAATCTCTCCCGGAGTTTGAGAGATTTGGACGTGAAAGGGTACCAGTCTTGTCGGGGATTGGGAACCCTTCGCGAGAATGTCCAAAGTTTCAGCGGGATTTCCAAAATGTTGAGAGGAACTCGAAACATGTCAACCTTGGTTTTGAGAATCTCTCCCGGAGTTCGAGAGATTTGGACGTGAAAGGGTACCAGTCTTGTCGGGGATTGGGAACCCTTCGCGAGAATGTCCAAAGTTTCAGCGGGATTTCCAAAATGTTGAGAGGAACTCGAAACATGTCAACCTTGGTTTTGAGAATCTCTCCCGGAGTTTGAGAGATTTGGACGTGAAAGGGTACCAGTCTTGTCGGGGATTGGGAACCCTTCGCGAGAATGTCCAAAGTTTCAGCAGGATTTCCAAAATGTTGAGAGGAACTCGAAACATGTCAACCTTGGTTTTGAGAATCTCTCCCGGAGTTTGAGAGATTTGGACGTGAAAGGGTACCAGTCTTGTCGGGGATTGGGAACCCTTCGCGAGAATGTCCAAAGTTTCAGCGGGATTTCCAAAATGTTGAGAGGAACTCGAATCATGTCAACCTTGGTTTTGAGAATCTCTCCCGGAGTTTGAGAGATTTGGACGTGAAAGGGTACCAGTCTTGTCGGGGATTGGGAACCCTTCGCGAGAATGTCCAAAGTTTCAGCGGGATTTCCAAAATGTTGAGAGAAACTCGAAACATGTCAACATTGGTTTTGAGAATCTCTCCCGGAGTTTGAGAGATTTGGATGTGAAAGGGTACCAGTCTTGTCGGGGATTGGGAACCCTTCGCGAGAATGTCCAAAGTTTCAGCGGGATTTCCAAAATGTTGAGAGGAACTCGAAACATGTCAACCTTGGTTTTGAGAATCTCTCCCGGAGTTTGAGAGATTTGGATGTGAAAGGGTACCAGTCTTGTCGGGGATTGGGAACCCTTCGCGAGAATGTCCAAACTTTCAGTGGGATTTCCAAAATGTTGAGAGGAACTCGAAACATGTCAACATTGGTTTTGAGAATCTCTCCCGGAGTTTGAGAGATTTGGATGTGAAAGGGTACCAGTCTTGTCGGGGATTGGGAACCCTTCGCGAGAATGTCCAAAGTTTCAGCGGGATTTCCAAAATGTTGAGAGGAACTCGAAACATGTCAACCTTGGTTTTGAGAATCTCTCCCGGAGTTTGAGAGATTTGGACGAGAAAGGGTACCAGTCTTGTCGGGGATTGGGAACCCTTCGCGAGAATGTCCAAAGTTTCAGCGGGATTTCCAAAATGTTGAGAGGAACTCGAAACATGTCAACCTTGGTTTTGAGAATCTCTCCCGGAGTTTGAGAGATTTGGACGTGAAAGGGTACCAGTCTTGTCGGGGATTGGGAACCCTTCGCGAGAATCTCCAAAGTTTCAGCGGGATTTCCAAAATGTTGAGAGGAACTCGAAACATGTCAACCTTGGTTTTGAGAATCTCTCCCGGAGTTTGAGAGATTTGGACGTGAAAGGGTACCAGTCTTGTCGGGGATTGGGAACCCTTCGCGAGAATGTCCAAAGTTTCAGCGGGATTTCCAAAATGTTGAGAGGAACTCGAATCATGTCAACCTCGGTTTTGAGAATCTCTCCCGGAGTTTGAGAGGTTTGGACGTGAAAGGGTACCAGTCTTGTCGGGGATTGGGAACCCTTCGCGAGAATGTCCAAAGTTTCAGCGGGATTTCCAAAATGTTGAGAGGAACTTGAAACATGTCAACCTCGGTTTTGAGAATCTCTCCCGGAGTTTGAGAGATTTGGACGTGAAAGGGTACCAGTCTTGTCGGGGATTGGGAACCCTTCGCCACAATGTCCAAAGTTTCAGCGGGATTTCCAAAATGTTGAGAGGAACTCGAAACATGTCAACCTCGGTTTTGAGAATCTCTCCCGGAGTTTGAGAGATTTGGACGTGAAAGGGTACCAGTCTTGTCGGGGATTGGGAACCCTTCGCGAGAATGTCCAAAGTTTCAGCGGGATTTCCAAAATGTTGAGAGGAACTCGAATCATGTCAACCTTGGTTTTGAGAATCTCTCCCGGAGTTTGAGACATTTGGACGTGAAAGGGTACCAGTCTTGTCGGAGATTGGGAACCCTTTGCCACAATGTCCAAAGTTTCAGCGGGATTTCCAAAATGTTGAGAGGAACTCGAATCATGTCAACCTTGGTTTTGAGAATCTCTCCCGGAGTTTGAGAGATTTGGACGTGAAAGGGTACCAGTCTTGTCGGGGATTGGGAACCCTTCTCCAGAATGTCCAAAGTTTCAGCAGGATTTCTAAAATGTTGAGAAGAACTCGAAACATGTCAACCTCGGTTTTGAGAATCTCTCCCGGAGTTTGAGAGATTTGGACGTGAAAGGGTACCAGTCTTGTCGGGGATTGGGAACCCTTCGCGAGAATGTCCAAAGTTTCAGCGGGATTTCCAAAATGTTGAGAGGAACTCGAAACATGTCAACCTTGGTTTTGAGAATCTCTCCCGGAGTTTGAGAGATTTGGACGAGAAAGGGTACCAGTCTTGTCGGGGATTGGGAACCCTTCGCGAGAATGTCCAAAGTTTCAGCGGGATTTCCAAAATGTTGAGAGGAACTCGAATCATGTGTACCTTGGTTTTGAGAATCTCTCCCGGAGTTTGAGAGATTTGGACGTGAAAGGGTACCAGTCTTGTCGGGGATTGGGAACCCTTCGCGAGAATGTCCAAAGTTTCAGCGGGATTTCCAAAATGTTGAGAGGAACTCGAAACATGTCAACCTTGGTTTTGAGAATCTCTCCCGGAGTTTGAGAGATTTGGACGTGAAAGTGTACCAGTCTTGTCGGGGATTGGGAACCCTTTGCGAGAATGTCCAAAGTTTCAGCGGGATTTCCAAAATGTTGAGAGGAACTCGAAACATGTCAACCTTGGTTTTGAGAATCTCTCCCGGAGTTTGAGAGATTTGGACGTGAAAGGGTACCAGTCTTGTCGGGGATTGGGAACCCTTCGCGAGAATGTCCAAAGTTTCAGCGGGATTTCCAAAATGTTGAGAGGAACTCGAAACATGTCAACCTTGGTTTTGAGAATCTCTCCCGGAGTTTGAGAGATTTGGACGTGAAAGGGTACCAGTCTTGTCGGGGATTGGGAACCCTTCGCGAGAATGTCCAAAGTTTCAGCGGGATTTCCAAAATGTTGAGAGGAACTCGAAACATGTGAACCTTGGTTTTGAGAATCTCTCCCGGAGTTTGAGAGATTTGGATGTGAAAGGGTACCAGTCTTGTCGGGGATTGGGAACCCTTCGCGAGAATGTCCAAAGTTTCAGCGGGATTTCCAAAATGTTGAGAGAAACTCGAAACATGTCAACCTCGGTTTTGAGAATCTCTCCCGGAGTTTGAGAGATTTGGACGTGAAAGGGTACCAGTCTTGTCGGGGATTGGGAACCCTTCGCGAGAATGTCCAAAGTTTCAGCGGGATTTCCAAAATGTTGAGAGGAACTCGAATCATGTCAACCTTGGTTTTGAGAATCTCTCCCGGAGTTTGAGAGATTTGGACGTGAAAGGGTACCAGTCTTGTCGGGGATTGGGAACCCTTCGCGAGAATGTCCAAAGTTTCAGCGGGATTTTTAAAATGTTGAGAGGAACTCGAAACATGTCAACCTCGGTTTTGAGAATCTCTCCCGGAGTTTGAGAGATTTGGACGTGAAAGGGTACCAGTCTTGTCGGGGATTGGGAACCCTTCGCGAGAACGTCCAAAGTTTCAGTGGGATTTCCAAAATGTTGAGAGGAACTCGAAACATGTCAACCTTGGTTTTGAGAATCTCTCCCGGAGTTTGAGAGATTTGGACGTGAAAGGGTACCAGTCTTGTCGGGGATTGGGAACCCTTTGCCACAATGTCCAAAGTTTCAGCGGGATTTCCAAAATGTTGAGAGGAACTCGAATCATGTCAACCTTGGTTTTGAGAATCTCTCCCGGAGTTTGAGAGATTTGGACGTGAAAGGGTACCAGTCTTGTCGGGGATTGGGAACCCTTCGCGAGAATGTCCAAAGTTTCAGCGGGATTTCCAAAATGTTGAGAGGAACTCGAAACATGTCAACCTTGGTTTTGAGAATCTCTCCCGGAGTTTGAGGGATTTGGACGTGAAAGGGTACCAGTCTTGTCGGGGATTGGGAACCCTTCGCGAGAATGTCCAAAGTTTCAGCGGGATTTCCAAAATGTTGAGAGAAACTCGAAACATGTCAACCTCGGTTTTGAGAATCTCTCCCGGAGTTTGAGAGATTTGGACGTGAAAGGTTACCAGTCTTGTCGGGGATTGGGAACCCTTCGCGAGAATGTCCAAAGTTTCAGCGGGATTTCCAAAATGTTGAGAAGAACTCGAATCATGTCAACCTTGGTTTTGAGAATCTCTCCCGGAGTTTGAGAGATTTGGACGTGAAAGGGTACCAGTCTTGTCGGGGATTGGGAACCCTTCGCGAGAATGTCCAAAGTTTCAGCGGGATTTCCAAAATGTTGAGAGGAACTCGAAACATGTCAACCTTGGTTTTGAGAATCTCTCCCGGAGTTTGAGAGATTTGGACGTGAAAGGGTACCAGTCTTGTCGGGGATTGGGAACCCTTCGTGAGAATGTCCAAAGTTTCAGCGGGATTTCCAAAATGTTGAGAGGAACTCGAAACATGTCAACCTTGGTTTTGAGAATCTCTCCCGGAGTTTGAGAGATTTGGACATGAAAGGGTACCAGTCTTGTCGGGGATTGGGAACCCTTCGCGAGAATGTCCAAAGTTTCAGCGGGATTTCCAAAATGTTGAAAGGAACTCGAAACATGTCAACCTTGGTTTTGAGAATCTCTCCCGGAGTTTGAGAGATTTGGACGTGAAAGGGTACCAGTCTTGTCGGGGATTGGGAACCCTTCGCGAGAATGTCCAAAGTTTCAGCGGGATTTCCAAAATGTTGAGAGGAACTCGAAACATGTCAACCTTGGTTTTGAGAATCTCTCCCGGAGTTTGAGAGATTTGGACGTGAAAGGGTACCAGTCTTGTCGGGGATTGGGAACCCTTCGCGAGAATGTCCAAAGTTTCAGCGGGATTTCCAAAATGTTGAAAGGAACTCGAAACATGTGAACCTTGGTTTTGAGAATCTCTCCCGGAGTTTGAGAGATTTGGACGTGAAAGGGTACCAGTCTTGTCGGGGATTGGGAACCCTTCGCGAGAATGTCCAAAGTTTCAGCGGGATTTCCAAAATGTTGAGAGGAACTCGAATCATGTCAACCTTGGTTTTGAGAATCTCTCCCAGAGTTTGAGAGATTTGGACGTGAAAGGGTACCAGTCTTGTCGGGGATTGGGAACCCTTCGCGAGAATGTCCAAAGTTTCAGCGGGATTTCCAAAATGTTGAGAGGAACTCGAAACATGTCAACCTTGGTTTTGAGAATCTCTCCCGGAGTTTGAGAGATTTGGACGTGAAAGGGTACCAGTCTTGTCGGGGATTGGGAACCCTTCGCGAGAATGTCCAAAGTTTCAGTGGGATTTCCAAAATGTTGAGAGGAACTCGAAACATGTCAACCTTGGTTTTGAGAATCTCTCCCGGAGTTTGAGAGATTTGGACGTGAAAGGGTACCAGTCTTGTCGGGGATTGGGAACCCTTCGCGAGAATGTCCAAAGTTTCAGCGGGATTTCCAAAATGTTGAGAGGAACTCGAAACATGTCAACCTTGGTTTTGAGAATCTCTCCCGGAGTTTGAGAGATTTGGACGTGAAAGGGTACCAGTCTTGTCGGGGATTGGGAACCCTTCGCGAGAATGTCTAAAGTTTCAGCGGGATTTCCAAAATGTTGAAAGGAACTCGAAACATGTCAACCTTGGTTTTGAGAATCTCTCCCGGAGTTTGAGAGATTTGGACGTGAAAGGGTACCAGTCTTGTCGGGGATTGGGAACCCTTCGCGAGAATGTCCAAAGTTTCAGCGGGATTTCCAAAATGTTGAGAGGAACTCGAAACATGTCAACCTTGGTTTTGAGAATCTCTCCCGGAGTTTGAGAGATTTGGACGTGAAAGGGTACCAGTCTTGTCGGGGATTGGGAACCCTTCGCGAGAATGTCCAAAGTTTCAGCGGGATTTCCAAAATGTTGAAAGGAACTCGAAACATGTCAACCTTGGTTTTGAGAATCTCTCCCGGAGTTTGAGAGATTTGGACGTGAAAGGGTACCAGTCTTGTCGGGGATTGGGAACCCTTCGCCACAATGTACAAAGTTTCAGCGGGATTTCCAAAATGTTGAGAGGAACTCGAATCATGTGAACCTTGGTTTTGAGAATCTCTCCCGGAGTTTGAGAGATTTGGACGTGAAAGGGTACCAGTCTTGTCGGGGATTGGGAACCCTTCGCGAGAATGTCCAAAGTTTCAGCGGGATTTCCAAAATGTTGAGAGGAACTCGAAACATGTCAACCTTGGTTTTGAGAATCTCTCCCGGAGTTTGAGAGATTTGGACGTGAAAGGGTACCAGTCTTGTCGGGGATTGGGAACCCTTCGCGAGAATGTCCAAAGTTTCAGCGGGATTTCCAAAATGTTGAAAGGAACTCGAAACATGTCAACCTTGGTTTTGAGAATCTCTCCCGGAGTTTGAGAGATTTGGACGTGAAAGGGTACCAGTCTTGTCGGGGATTGGGAACCCTTCGCGAGAATGTCCAAAGTTTCAGCGGGATTTCCAAAATGTTGAGAGGAACTCGAAACATGTCAACCTCGGTTTTGAGAATCTCTCCCGGAGTTTGAGAGATTTGGACGTGAAAGGATACCAGTCTTGTCGGGGATTGGGAACCCTTCGCGAGAATGTCCAAAGTTTCAGCGGGATTTCCAAAATGTTGAAAGGAACTCGAAACATGTCAACCTTGGTTTTGAGAATCTCTCCCGGAGTTTGAGAGATTTGGACGTGAAAGGGTACCAGTCTTGTCGGGGATTGGGAACCCTTCGCGAGAATGTCCAAAGTTTCAGCGGGATTTCCAAAATGTTGAGAGGAACTCGAAACATGTCAACCTTGGTTTTGAGAATCTCTCCCGGAGTTTGAGAGATTTGGACGTGAAAGGGTACCAGTCTTGTCGGGGATTGGGAACCCTTCGCGAGAATGTCCAAAGTTTCAGCGGGATTTCCAAAATGTTGAGAGGAACTCGAAACATGTCAACCTCGGTTTTGAGAATCTCTCCCGGAGTTTGAGAGATTTGGACGTGAAAGGGTACCAGTCTTGTCGGGGATTGGGAACCCTTTGCCACAATGTCCAAAGTTTCAGCGGGATTTCCAAAATGTTGAGAGGAACTCGAATCATGTCAACCTTGGTTTTGAGAATCTCTCCCGGAGTTTGAGAGATTTGGACGTGAAAGGGTACCAGTATTGTCGGGGATTGGGAGCCCTTCGCCAGAATGTCCAAAGTTTCAGCAGGATTTCCAAAATGTTGAGAGGAACTCGAAACATGTCAACCTTGGTTTTGAGAATCTCTCCCGGAGTTTGAGAGATTTGGACGTGAAAGGGTACCAGTCTTGTCGGGGATTGGGAACCCTTCGCGAGAATGTCCAAAGTTTCAGCGGGATTTCCAAAATGTTGAGAGGAACTCGAAACATGTCAACCTTGGTTTTGAGAATCTCTCCCGGAGTTTGAGAGATTTGGACGTGAAAGGGTACCAGTCTTGTCGGGGATTGGGAACCCTTCGTGAGAATGTCCAAAGTTTCAGCGGGATTTCCAAAATGTTGAGAGGAACTCGAAACATGTCAACCTTGGTTTTGAGAATCTCTCCCGGAGTTTGAGAGATTTGGATGTGAAAGGGTACCAGTCTTGTCGGGGATTGGGAACCCTTCGCGAGAATGTCCAAAGTTTCAGCGGGATTTCCAAAATGTTGAGAGGAACTCGAAACATGTCAACCTTGGTTTTGAGAATCTCTCCCGGAGTTTGAGAGATTTGGACGTGAAAGGGTACCAGTCTTGTCGGGGATTGGGAACCCTTCGCGAGAATGTCCAAAGTTTCAGCGGGATTTCCAAAATGTTGAGAGGAACTCGAAACATGTCAACCTTGGTTTTGAGAATCTCTCCCGGAGTTTGAGAGATTTGGACGTGAAAGGGTACCAGTCTTGTCGGGGATTGGGAACCCTTCGCGAGAATGTCTAAAGTTTCAGCGGGATTTCCAAAATGTTGAAAGGAACTCGAAACATGTCAACCTTGGTTTTGAGAATCTCTCCCGGAGTTTGAGAGATTTGGACGTGAAAGGGTACCAGTCTTGTCGGGGATTGGGAACCCTTCGCGAGAATGTCCAAAGTTTCAGTGGGATTTCCAAAATGTTGAGAGGAACTCGAAACATGTCAACCTTGGTTTTGAGAATCTCTCCCGGAGTTTGAGAGATTTGGACGTGAAAGGGTACCAGTCTTGTCGGGGATTGGGAACCCTTCGCGAGAATGTCCAAAGTTTCAGCGGGATTTCCAAAATGTTGAAAGGAACTCGAAACATGTGAACCTTGGTTTTGAGAATCTCTCCCGGAGTTTGAGAGATTTGGACGTGAAAGGGTACCAGTCTTGTCGGGGATTGGGAACCCTTCACCACAATGTACAAAGTTTCAGCGGGATTTCCAAAATGTTGAGAGGAACTCGAATCATGTCAACCTTGGTTTTGAGAATCTCTCCCGGAGTTTGAGAGATTTGGACGTGAAAGGGTACCAGTCTTGTCGGGGATTGGGAACCCTTCGCGAGAATGTCCAAAGTTTCAGCGGGATTTCCAAAATGTTGAGAGGAACTCGAAACATGTGAACCTTGGTTTTGAGAATCTCTCCCGGAGTTTGAGAGATTTGGACGTGAAAGGGTACCAGTCTTGTCGGGGATTGGGAACCCTTCGCGAGAATGTCCAAAGTTTCAGCGGGATTTCCAAAATGTTGAAAGGAACTCGAAACATGTCAACCTTGGTTTTGAGAATCTCTCCCGGAGTTTGAGAGATTTGGACGTGAAAGGGTACCAGTCTTGTCGGGGATTGGGAACCCTTCGCGAGAATGTCCAAAGTTTCAGCGGGATTTCCAAAATGTTGAGAGGAACTCGAAACATGTCAACCTCGGTTTTGAGAATCTCTCCCGGAGTTTGAGAGATTTGGACGTGAAAGGATACCAGTCTTGTCGGGGATTGGGAACCCTTCGCGAGAATGTCCAAAGTTTCAGCGGGATTTCCAAAATGTTGAGAGGAACTCGAAACATGTCAACCTTGGTTTTGAGAATCTCTCCCGGAGTTTGAGAGATTTGGACGTGAAAGGGTACCAGTCTTGTCGGGGATTGGGAACCCTTCGCGAGAATGTCCAAAGTTTCAGCGGGATTTCCAAAATGTTGAAAGGAACTCGAAACATGTCAACCTTGGTTTTGAGAATCTCTCCCGGAGTTTGAGAGATTTGGACGTGAAAGGGTACCAGTCTTGTCGGGGATTGGGAACCCTTCGCGAGAATGTCCAAAGTTTCAGCGGGATTTCCAAAATGTTGAGAGGAACTCGAAACATGTCAACCTTGGTTTTGAGAATCTCTCCCGGAGTTTGAGAGATTTGGACGTGAAAGGGTACCAGTCTTGTCGGGGATTGGGAACCCTTCGCGAGAATGTCCAAAGTTTCAGCGGGATTTCCAAAATGTTGAGAGGAACTCGAAACATGTCAACCTCGGTTTTGAGAATCTCTCCCGGAGTTTGAGAGATTTGGACGTGAAAGGGTACCAGTCTTGTCGGGGATTGGGAACCCTTTGCCACAATGTCCAAAGTTTCAGCGGGATTTCCAAAATGTTGAGAGGAACTCGAATCATGTCAACCTTGGTTTTGAGAATCTCTCCCGGAGTTTGAGAGATTTGGACGTGAAAGGTTACCAGTATTGTCGGGGATTGGGAGCCCTTCGCCAGAATGTCCAAAGTTTCAGCAGGATTTCCAAAATGTTGAGAGGAACTCGAAACATGTCAACCTTGGTTTTGAGAATCTCTCCCGGAGTTTGAGAGATTTGGACGTGAAAGGGTACCAGTCTTGTCGGGGATTGGGAACCCTTCGCGAGAATGTCCAAAGTTTCAGCGGGATTTCCAAAATGTTGAGAGGAACTCGAATCATGTCAACCTTGGTTTTGAGAATCTCTCCCGGAGTTTGAGAGATTTGGACGTGAAAGGGTACCAGTCTTGTCGGGGATTGGGAACCCTTCGTGAGAATGTCCAAAGTTTCAGCGGGATTTCCAAAATGTTGAGAGGAACTCGAAACATGTCAACCTTGGTTTTGAGAATCTCTCCCGGAGTTTGAGAGATTTGGATGTGAAAGGGTACCAGTCTTGTCGGGGATTGGGAACCCTTCGCGAGAATGTCCAAAGTTTCAGCGGGATTTCCAAAATGTTGAGAGGAACTCGAAACATGTCAACCTTGGTTTTGAGAATCTCTCCCGGAGTTCGAGAGATTTGAACGTGAAAGGGTACCAGTCTTGTCGGGGATTGGGAACCCTTCGCGAGAATGTCCAAAGTTTCAGCGGGATTTCCAAAATGTTGAGAGAAACTCGAAACATGTCAACCTCGGTTTTGAGAATCTCTCCCGGAGTTTGAGAGATTTGGACGTGAAAGGGTACCAGTCTTGTCGGGGATTGGGAACCCTTCGCGAGAATGTCCAAAGTTTCAGCGGGATTTCCAAAATGTTGAGAGGAACTCGAAACATGTCAACCTTGGTTTTGAGAATCTCTCCCGGAGTTTGAGAGATTTGGACGTGAAAGGGTACCAGTCTTGTCGGGGATTGGGAACCCTTCGCGAGAATGTTCAAAGTTTCAGCGGGATTTCCAAAATGTTGAGAGGAACTCAAAACATGTCAACCTCGGTTTTGAGAATCTCTCCCGGAGTTTGAGAGATTTGGACGTGAAAGGGTACCAGTCTTGTCGGGGATTGGGAACCCTTCGCGAGAATGTCCAAAGTTTCAGCGGGATTTCCAAAATGTTGAGAGGAACTCGAAACATGTCAACCTTGGTTTTGAGAATCTCTCCCGGAGTTTGAGAGATTTGGACGTGAAAGGGTACCAGTCTTGTCGGGGATTGGGAACCCTTCGCGAGAATGTCCAAAGTTTCAGCGGGATTTCCAAAATGTTGAGAGGAACTCGAAACATGTCAACCTTGGTTTTGAGAATCTCTCCCGGAGTTTGAGAGATTTGGACGTGAAAGGGTACCAGTCTTGTCGGGGATTGGGAACCCTTCGCGAGAATGTCCAAAGTTTCAGCGGGATTTCCAAAATGTTGAGAGGAACTCGAAACATGTCAACCTCGGTTTTGAGAATCTCTCCCGGAGTTTGAGAGATTTGGACGTGAAAGGGTACCAGTCTTGTCGGGGATTGGGAACCCTTCGCCACAATGTCCAAAGTTTCAGCGGGATTTCCAAAATGTTGAGAGGAACTCGAATCATGTCAACCTTGGTTTTGAGAATCTCTCCCGGAGTTTGAGAGATTTGGACGTGAAAGGGTACCAGTCTTGTCGGGGATTGGGAACCCTTCGCGAGAATGTCCAAAGTTTCAGCGGGATTTCCAAAATGTTGAGAGGAACTCGAAACATGTCAACCTTGGTTTTGAGAATCTCTCCCGGAGTTTGAGAGATTTGGACGTGAAAGGGTACCAGTCTTGTCGGGGATTGGGAACCCTTCGCGAGAATGTCCAAAGTTTCAGCGGGATTTCCAAAATGTTGAGAGGAACTCGAAACATGTCAACCTCGGTTTTGAGAATCTCTCCCGGAGTTTGAGAGATTTGGACGTGAAAGGGTACCAGTCTTGTCGGGGATTGGGAACCCTTCGCGAGAATGTCCAAAGTTTCAGCGGGATTTCCAAAATGTTGAGAGGAACTCGAAACATGTCAACCTCGGTTTTGAGAATCTCTCCCGGAGTTTGAGAGATTTGGACGTGAAAGGGTACCAGTCTTGTCGGGGATTGGGAACCCTTCGCGAGAATGTCCAAAGTTTCAGCGGGATTTCCAAAATGTTGAGAGGAACTCGAAACATGTCAACCTTGGTTTTGAGAATCTCTCCCGGAGTTTGAGAGATCTGGACGTGAAAGGGTACCAGTCTTGTCGGGGATTGGGAACCCTTCGCCACAATGTCCAAAGTTTCAGCGGGATTTCAAAAATGTTGAGAGGAACTCGAATCATGTCAACCTTGGTTTTGAGAATCTCTCCCGGAGTTTGAGAGATTTGGACGTGAAAGGGTACCAGTCTTGTCGGGGATTGGGAACCCTTCGCCAGAATGTCCAAAGTTTCAGCAGGATTTCCAAAATGTTGAGAGGAACTCGAAACATGTCAACCTTGGTTTTGAGAATCTCTCCCGGAGTTTGAGAGATTTGGACGTGAAAGGGTACCAGTCTTGTCGGGGATTGGGAATCCTCGCGAGAATGTCCAAAGTTTCAGCGGGATTTCCAAAATGTTGAGAGGAACTCGAATCATGTCAACCTTGGTTTTGGGAATCTCTCCCGGAGTTTGACAGATTTGGACGTGAAAGGGTACCAGTCTTGTCGGGGATTGGGAACCCTTCGCGAGAATGTCCAAAGTTTCAGTGGGATTTCCAAAATGTTGAGAGGAACTCGAAACATGTCAACCTTGGTTTTGAGAATCTCTCCCGGAGTTTGAGAGATTTGGACGTGAAAGGGTACCAGTCTTGTCGGGGATTGGGAACCCTTCGCGAGAATGTCCAAAGTTTCAGCGGGATTTCCAAAATGTTGAAAGGAACTCGAAACATGTGAACCTTGGTTTTGAGAATCTCTCCCGGAGTTTGAGAGATTTGGACGTGAAAGGGTACCAGTCTTGTCGGGGATTGGGAACCCTTCGCCACAATGTACAAAGTTTCAGCGGGATTTCCAAAATGTTGAGAGGAACTCGAATCATGTCAACCTTGGTTTTGAGAATCTCTCCCGGAGTTTGAGAGATTTGGACGTGAAAGGGTACCAGTCATGTCGGGGATTGGGAACCCTTCGCGAGAATGTCCAAAGTTTCAGCGGGATTTCCAAAATGTTGAGAGGAACTCGAAACATGTCAACCTTGGTTTTGAGAATCTCTCCCGGAGTTTGAGAGATTTGGACGTGAAAGGGTACCAGTCTTGTCGGGGATTGGGAACCCTTCGCGAGAATGTCCAAAGTTTCAGCGGGATTTCCAAAATGTTGAAAGGAACTCGACACATGTCAACCTTGGTTTTGAGAATCTCTCCCGGAGTTTGAGAGATTTGGACGTGAAAGGGTACCAGTCTTGTCGGGGATTGGGAACCCTTCGCGAGAATGTCCAAAGTTTCAGCGGGATTTCCAAAATGTTGAGAGGAACTCGAAACATGTCAACCTCGGTTTTGAGAATCTCTCCCGGAGTTTGAGAGATTTGGACGTGAAAGGATACCAGTCTTGTCGGGGATTGGGAACCCTTCGCGAGAATGTCCAAAGTTTCAGCGGGATTTCCAAAATGTTGAGAGGAACTCGAAACATGTCAACCTTGGTTTTGAGAATCTCTCCCGGAGTTTGAGAGATTTGGACGTGAAAGGGTACCAGTCTTGTCGGGGATTGGGAACCCTTCGCGAGAATGTCCAAAGTTTCAGCAGGATTTCCAAAATGTTGAAAGGAACTCGAAACATGTCAACCTTGGTTTTGAGAATCTCTCCCGGAGTTTGAGAGATTTGGACGTGAAAGGGTACCAGTCTTGTCGGGGATTGGGAACCCTTCGCGAGAATGTCCAAAGTTTCAGCGGGATTTCCAAAATGTTGAGAGGAACTCGAAACATGTCAACCTTGGTTTTGAGAATCTCTCCCGGAGTTTGAGAGATTTGGACGTGAAAGGGTACCAGTCTTGTCGGGGATTGGGAACCCTTCGCGAGAATGTCCAAAGTTTCAGCGGGATTTCCAAAATGTTGAGAGGAACTCGAAACATGTCAACCTCGGTTTTGAGAATCTCTCCCGGAGTTTGAGAGATTTGGACGTGAAAGGGTACCAGTCTTGTCGGGGATTGGGAACCCTTTGCCACAATGTTCAAAGTTTCAGCGGGATTTCCAAAATGTTGAGAGGAACTCGAATCATGTCAACCTTGGTTTTGAGAATCTCTCCCGGAGTTTGAGAGATTTGGACGTGAAAGGTTACCAGTATTGTCGGGGATTGGGAGCCCTTCGCCAGAATGTCCAAAGTTTCAGCAGGATTTCCAAAATGTTGAGAGGAACTCGAAACATGTCAACCTTGGTTTTGAGAATCTCTCCCGGAGTTTGAGAGATTTGGACGTGAAAGGGTACCAGTCTTGTCGGGGATTGGGAACCCTTCGCGAGAATGTCCAAAGTTTCAGCGGGATTTCCAAAATGTTGAGAGGAACTCGAATCATGTCAACCTTGGTTTTGAGAATCTCTCCCGGAGTTTGAGAGATTTGGACGTGAAAGGGTACCAGTCTTGTCGGGGATTGGGAACCCTTCGTGAGAATGTCCAAAGTTTCAGCGGGATTTCCAAAATGTTGAGAGGAACTCGAAACATGTCAACCTTGGTTTTGAGAATCTCTCCCGGAGTTTGAGAGATTTGGATGTGAAAGGGTACCAGTCTTGTCGGGGATTGGGAACCCTTCGCGAGAATGTCCAAAGTTTCAGTGGGATTTCCAAAATGTTGAGAGGAACTCGAAACATGTCAACCTTGGTTTTGAGAATCTCTCCCGGAGTTCGAGAGATTTGAACGTGAAAGGGTACCAGTCTTGTCGGGGATTGGGAACCCTTCGCGAGAATGTCCAAAGTTTCAGCGGGATTTCCAAAATGTTGAGAGAAACTCGAAACATGTCAACCTCGGTTTTGAGAATCTCTCCCGGAGTTTGAGAGATTTGGACGTGAAAGGGTACCAGTCTTGTCGGGGATTGGGAACCCTTCGCGAGAATGTCCAAAGTTTCAGCGGGATTTCCAAAATGTTGAGAGGAACTCGAAACATGTCAACCTTGGTTTTGAGAATCTCTCCCGGAGTTTGAGAGATTTGGACGTGAAAGGGTACCAGTCTTGTCGGGGATTGGGAACCCTTCGCGAGAATGTTCAAAGTTTCAGCGGGATTTCCAAAATGTTGAGAGGAACTCAAAACATGTCAACCTCGGTTTTGAGAATCTCTCCCGGAGTTTGAGAGATTTGGACGTGAAAGGGTACCAGTCTTGTCGGGGATTGGGAACCCTTCGCGAGAATGTCCAAAGTTTCAGCGGGATTTCCAAAATGTTGAGAGGAACTCGAAACATGTCAACCTTGGTTTTGAGAATCTCTCCCGGAGTTTGAGAGATTTGGACGTGAAAGGGTACCAGTCTTGTCGGGGATTGGGAACCCTTCGCGAGAATGTCCAAAGTTTCAGCGGGATTTCCAAAATGTTGAGAGGAACTCGAAACATGTCAACCTTGGTTTTGAGAATCTCTCCCGGAGTTTGAGAGATTTGGACGTGAAAGGGTACCAGTCTTGTCGGGGATTGGGAACCCTTCGCGAGAATGTCCAAAGTTTCAGCGGGATTTCCAAAATGTTGAGAGGAACTCGAAACATGTCAACCTCGGTTTTGAGAATCTCTCCCGGAGTTTGAGAGATTTGGACGTGAAAGGGTACCAGTCTTGTCGGGGATTGGGAACCCTTCGCCACAATGTCCAAAGTTTCAGCGGGATTTCCAAAATGTTGAGAGGAACTCGAATCATGTCAACCTTGGTTTTGAGAATCTCTCCCGGAGTTTGAGAGATTTGGACGTGAAAGGGTACCAGTCTTGTCGGGGATTGGGAACCCTTTGCGAGAATGTCCAAAGTTTCAGCGGGATTTCCAAAATGTTGAGAGGAACTCGAAACATGTCAACCTTGGTTTTGAGAATCTCTCCCGGAGTTTGAGAGATTTGGACGTGAAAGGGTACCAGTCTTGTCGGGGATTGGGAACCCTTCGCGAGAATGTCCAAAGTTTCAGCGGGATTTCCAAAATGTTGAGAGGAACTCGAAACATGTCAACCTCGGTTTTGAGAATCTCTCCCGGAGTTTGAGAGATTTGGACGTGAAAGGGTACCAGTCTTGTCGGGGATTGGGAACCCTTCGCGAGAATGTCCAAAGTTTCAGCGGGATTTCCAAAATGTTGAGAGGAACTCGAAACATGTCAACCTCGGTTTTGAGAATCTCTCCCGGAGTTTGAGAGATTTGGACGTGAAAGGGTACCAGTCTTGTCGGGGATTGGGAACCCTTCGCGAGAATGTCCAAAGTTTCAGCGGGATTTCCAAAATGTTGAGAGGAACTCGAAACATGTCAACCTTGGTTTTGAGAATCTCTCCCGGAGTTTGAGAGATCTGGACGTGAAAGGGTACCAGTCTTGTCGGGGATTGGGAACCCTTCGCCACAATGTCCAAAGTTTCAGCGGGATTTCAAAAATGTTGAGAGGAACTCGAATCATGTCAACCTTGGTTTTGAGAATCTCTCCCGGAGTTTGAGAGATTTGGACGTGAAAGGGTACCAGTCTTGTCGGGGATTGGGAACCCTTCGCGAGAATGTCCAAAGTTTCAGCGGGATTTCCAAAATGTTGAGAGGAACTCGAATCATGTCAACCTCGGTTTTGAGAATCTCTCCCGGAGTTTGAGAGATTTGGACGTGAAAGGGTACCAGTCTTGTCGGGGATTGGGAACCCTTCGCCACAATGTCCAAAGTTTCAGCGGGATTTCCAAAATGTTGAGAGGAACTCGAATCATGTCAACCTTGGTTTTGAGAATCTCTCCCGGAGTTTGAGAGATTTGGACGTGAAAGGGTACCAGTCTTGTCGGGGATTGGGAACCCTTCGCGAGAATGTCCAAAGTTTCAGCGGGATTTCCAAAATGTTGAGAGGAACTCGAAACATGTCAACCTTGGTTTTGAGAATCTCTCCCGGAGTTTGAGAGATTTGGACGTGAAAGGGTACCAGTCTTGTCGGGGATTGGGAACCCTTCGCGAGAATGTCCAAAGTTTCAGCGGGATTTCCAAAATGTTGAGAGGAACTCGAAACATGTCAACCTTGGTTTTGAGAATCTCTCCCGGAGTTTGAGAGATTTGGACGTGAAAGGGTACCAGTCTTGTCGGGGATTGGGAACACTTCGCGAGAATGTCCAAAGTTTCAGCGGGATTTCCAAAATGTTGAGAGGAACTCGAAACATGTCAACCTCGGTTTTGAGAATCTCTCCCGGAGTTTGAGAGATTTGGACGTGAAAGGGTACCAGTCTTGTCGGGGATTGGGAACCCTTCGCCAGAATGTCCAAAGTTTCAGCGGGATTTCCAAAATGTTGAGAGGAACTCGAAACATGTCAACCTTGGTTTTGAGAATCTCTCCCGGAGTTTGAGAGATCTGGACGTGAAAGGGTACCAGTCTTGTCGGGGATTGGGAACCCTTCGCCACAATGTCCAAAGTTTCAGCGGGATTTCAAAAATGTTGAGAGGAACTCGAATCATGTCAACCTTGGTTTTGAGAATCTCTCCCGGAGTTTGAGAGATTTGGACGTGAAAGGGTACCAGTCTTGTCGGGGATTGGGAACCCTTCGCCAGAATGTCCAAAGTTTCAGCAGGATTTCCAAAATGTTGAGAGGAACTCGAAACATGTCAACCTTGGTTTTGAGAATCTCTCCCGGAGTTTGAGAGATTTGGACGTGAAAGGGTACCAGTCTTGTCGGGGATTGGGAACCCCTCGCGAGAATGTCCAAAGTTTCAGCGGGATTTCCAAAATGTTGAGAGGAACTCGAATCATGTCAACCTTGGTTTTGAGAATCTCTCCCGGAGTTTGAGACATTTGGACGTGAAAGGGTACCAGTCTTGTCGGGGATTGGGAACCCTTCGCGAGAATGTCCAAAGTTTCAGCGGGATTTCCAAAATGTTGAGAGGAACTCGAAACATGTGAACCTTGGTTTTGAGAATCTCTCCCCGAGTTTGAGAGATTTGGACGTGAAAGGGTACCAGTCTTGTCGGGGATTGGGAACCCTTCGCGAGAATGTCCAAAGTTTCAGCGGGATTTACAAAATGTTGAGAGGAACTCGAAACATGTCAACCTTGGTTTTGAGAATCTCTCCCGGAGTTTGAGAGATTTGGACGTGAAAGGGTACCAGTCTTGTCGGGGAGTGGGAACCCTTCGCCACAATGTCCAAAGTTTCAGCGGGATTTCCAAAATGTTGAGAGGAACTCGAATCATGTCAACCTTGGTTTTGAGAATCTCTCCCGGAGTTTGAGAGATTTGGACGTGAAAGGGTACCAGTCTTGTCGGGGATTGGGAACCCTTCGCGAGAATGTCCAAAGTTTCAGCGGGATTTCCAAAATGTTGAAAGGAACTCGAAACATGTCAACCTTGGTTTTGAGAATCTCTCCCGGAGTTTGAGAGATTTGGACGTGAAAGGGTACCAGTCTTGTCGGGGATTGGGAACCCTTTGCGAGAATGTCCAAAGTTTCAGCGGGATTTCCAAAATGTTGAGAGGAACTCGAAACATGTCAACCTTGGTTTTGAGAATCTCTCCCGGAGTTTGAGAGATTTGGACGTGAAAGGGTACCAGTCTTGTCGGGGATTGGGAACCCTTCGCGAGAATGTCCAAAGTTTCAGCGGGATTTCCAAAATGTTGAGAGGAACTCGAAACATGTCAACCTTGGTTTTGAGAATCTCTCCCGGAGGTTGAGAGATTTGGACGTGAAAGGGTACCAGTCTTGTCGGGGATTGGGAACCCTTCGCGAGAATGTCCAAAGTTTCAGCGGGATTTCCAAAATGTTGAGAGGAACTCGAAACATGTCAACCTTGGTTTTGAGAATCTCTCCCGGAGTTTGAGAGATTTGGACGTGAAAGGGTACCAGTCTTGTCGGGGATTGGGAACCCTTCGCGAGAATGTCCAAAGTTTCAGCAGGATTTCCAAAATGTTGAGAGGAACTCGAAACATGTCAACCTTGGTTTTGAGAATCTCTCCCGGAGGTTGAGAGATTTGGACGTGAAAGGGTACCAGTCTTGTCGGGGATTGGGAACCCTTCGCGAGAATGTCCAAAGTTTCAGCGGGATTTCCAAACTGTTGAGAGGAACTCGAAACATGTCAACCTCGGTTTTGAGAATCTCTCCCGGAGTTTGAGAGATTTGGACGTGAAAGGGTACCAGTCTTGTCGGGGATTGGGAACCCTTCGCGAGAATGTCCAAAGTTTCAGCGGGATTTCAAAATGTTGTGAGGAACTCGAAACATGTCAACCTCGGTTTTGAGAATCTCTCCCGGAGTTTGAGAGATTTGGACGTGAAAGGGTACCAGTCTTGTCGGGGATTGGGAACCCTTCGCGAGAATGTCCAAAGTTTCAGCGGGATTTCCAAAATGTTGAGAGGAACTCGAAACATGTCAACCTTGGTTTTGAGAATCTCTCCCGGAGTTTGAGAGATTTGGACGTGAAAGGGTACCAGTCTTGTCGGGGATTGGGAACCCTTCGCGAGAATGTCCAAAGTTTCAGCGGGATTTCCAAAATGTTGAGAGGAACTCGAAACATGTCAACCTTGGTTTTGAGAATCTCTCCCGGAGTTTGAGAGATTTGGACGTGAAAGGGTACCAGTCTTGTCGGGGATTGGGAACCCTTCGCGAGAATGTCCAAAGTTTCAGCGGGATTTCCAAAATGTTGAGAGGAACTCGAAACATGTCAACCTCGGTTTTGAGAATCTCTCCCGGAGTTTGAGAGATTTGGACGTGAAAGGGTACCAGTCTTGTCGGGGATTGGGAACCCTTTGCCACAATGTCAAAAGTTTCAGCGGGATTTCCAAAATGTTGAGAGGAACTCGAATCATGTCAACCTTGGTTTTGAGAATCTCTCCCGGAGTTTGAGAGATTTGGACGTGAAAGGTTACCAGTATTGTCGGGGATTGGGAGCCCTTCGCCAGAATGTCCAAAGTTTCAGCAGGATTTCCAAAATGTTGAGAGGAACTCGAAACATGTCAACCTTGGTTTTGAGAATCTCTCCCGGAGTTTGAGAGATTTGGACGTGAAAGGGTACCAGTCTTGTCGGGGATTGGGAACCCTTCGCGAGAATGTCCAAAGTTTCAGCGGGATTTCCAAAATGTTGAGAGGAACTCGAATCATGTCAACCTTGGTTTTGAGAATCTCTCCCGGAGTTTGAGAGATTTGGACGTGAAAGGGTACCAGTCTTGTCGGGGATTGGGAACCCTTCGTGAGAATGTCCAAAGTTTCAGCGGGATTTCCAAAATGTTGAGAGGAACTCGAAACATGTCAACCTTGGTTTTGAGAATCTCTCCCGGAGTTTGAGAGATTTGGATGTGAAAGGGTACCAGTCTTGTCGGGGATTGGGAACCCTTCGCGAGAATGTCCAAAGTTTCAGTGGGATTTCCAAAATGTTGAGAGGAACTCGAAACATGTCAACCTTGGTTTTGAGAATCTCTCCCGGAGTTCGAGAGATTTGAACGTGAAAGGGTACCAGTCTTGTCGGGGATTGGGAACCCTTCGCGAGAATGTCCAAAGTTTCAGCGGGATTTCCAAAATGTTGAGAGAAACTCGAAACATGTCAACCTCGGTTTTGAGAATCTCTCCCGGAGTTTGAGAGATTTGGACGTGAAAGGGTACCAGTCTTGTCGGGGATTGGGAACCCTTCGCGAGAATGTCCAAAGTTTCAGCGGGATTTCCAAAATGTTGAGAGGAACTCGAAACATGTCAACCTTGGTTTTGAGAATCTCTCCCGGAGTTTGAGAGATTTGGACGTGAAAGGGTACCAGTCTTGTCGGGGATTGGGAACCCTTCGCGAGAATGTCCAAAGTTTCAGCGGGATTTCCAAAATGTTGAGAGGAACTCGAAACATGTCAACCTTGGTTTTGAGAATCTCTCCCGGAGTTTGAGAGATTTGGACGTGAAAGGGTACCAGTCTTGTCGGGGATTGGGAACCCTTCGCGAGAATGTCCAAAGTTTCAGCGGGATTTCCAAAATGTTGAGAGGAACTCGAAACATGTCAACCTTGGTTTTGAGAATCTCTCCCGGAGTTTGAGAGATTTGGACGTGAAAGGGTACCAGTCTTGTCGGGGATTGGGAACCCTTCGCGAGAATGTCCAAAGTTTCAGCGGGATTTCCAAAATGTTGAGAGGAACTCGAAACATGTCAACCTTGGTTTTGAGAATCTCTCCCGGAGTTTGAGAGATTTGGACGTGAAAGGGTACCAGTCTTGTCGGGGATTGGGAACCCTTCGCGAGAATGTCCAAAGTTTCAGCGGGATTTCCAAAATGTTGAGAGGAACTCGAAACATGTCAACCTCGGTTTTGAGAATCTCTCCCGGAGGTTGAGAGATTTGGACGTGAAAGGGTACCAGTCTTGTCGGGGATTGGGAACCCTTCGCGAGAATGTCCAAAGTTTCAGCGGGATTTCCAAAATGTTGAGAGGAACTCGAAACATGTCAACCTTGGTTTTGAGAATCTCTCCCGGAGTTTGAGAGATCTGGACGTGAAAGGGTACCAGTCTTGTCGGGGATTGGGAACCCTTCGCCACAATGTCCAAAGTTTCAGCGGGATTTCCAAAATGTTGAGAGGAACTCGAATCATGTCAACCTTGGTTTTGAGAATCTCTCCCGGAGTTTGAGAGATTTGGACGTGAAAGGTTACCAGTCTTGTCGGGGATTGGGAACCCTTCGCCAGAATGTCCAAAGTTTCAGCAGGATTTCCAAAATGTTGAGAGGAACTCGAAACATGTCAACCTTGGTTTTGAGAATCTCTCCCGGAGTTTGAGAGATTTGGACGTGAAAGGGTACCAGTCTTGTCGGGGATTGGGAACCCCTCGCGAGAATGTCCAAAGTTTCAGCGGGATTTCCAAAATGTTGAGAGGAACTCGAATCATGTCAACCTTGGTTTTGAGAATCTCTCCCGGAGTTTGACAGATTTGGACGTGAAAGGGTACCAGTCTTGTCGGGGATTGGGAACCCTTCGCGAGAATGTCCAAAGTTTCAGCGGGATTTCCAAAATGTTGAGAGGAACTCGAAACATGTGAACCTTGGTTTTGAGGATCTCTCCCCGAGTTTGAGAGATTTGGACGTGAAAGGGTACCAGTCTTGTCGGGGATTGGGAACCCTTCGCGAGAATGTCCAAAGTTTCAGCGGGATTTCCAAAATGTTGAGAGGAACTCGAAACATGTCAACCTTGGTTTTGAGAATCTCTCCCGGAGTTTGAGAGATTTGGACGTGAAAGGGTACCAGTCTTGTCGGGGACTGGGAACCCTTCGCCACAATGTCCAAAGTTTCAGCGGGATTTCCAAAATGTTGAGAGGAACTCGAATCATGTCAACCTTGGTTTTGAGAATCTCTCCCGGAGTTTGAGAGATTTGGACGTGAAAGGGTACCAGTCTTGTCGGGGATTGGGAACCCTTCGCGAGAATGTCCAAAGTTTCAGCGGGATTTCCAAAATGTTGAAAGGAACTCGAAACATGTGAACCTTGGTTTTGAGAATCTCTCCCGGAGTTTGAGAGATTTGGACGTGAAAGGGTACCAGTCTTGTCGGGGATTGGGAACCCTTTGCGAGAATGTCCAAAGTTTCAGCGGGATTTCCAAAATGTTGAGAGGAACTCGAAACATGTCAACCTTGGTTTTGAGAATCTCTCCCGGAGTTTGAGAGATTTGGACGTGAAAGGGTACCAGTCTTGTCGGGGATTGGGAACCCTTCGCGAGAATGTCCAAAGTTTCAGCGGGATTTCCAAAATGTTGAGAGGAACTCGAAACATGTCAACCTTGGTTTTGAGAATCTCTCCCGGAGTTTGAGAGATTTGGACGTGAAAGGGTACCAGTCTTGTCGGGGATTGGGAACCCTTCGCGAGAATGTCCAAAGTTTCAGCGGGATTTCCAAAATGTTGAGAGGAACTCGAAACATGTCAACCTTGGTTTTGAGAATCTCTCCCGGAGTTTGAGAGATTTGGACGTGAAAGGGTACCAGTCTTGTCGGGGATTGGGAACCCTTCGCGAGAATGTCCAAAGTTTCAGCGGGATTTCCAAAATCTTGAGAGGAACTCGAAACATGTCAACCTCGGTTTTGAGAATCTCTCCCGGAGTTTGAGAGATTTGGACGTGAAAGGGTACCAGTCTTGTCGGGGATTGGGAACCCTTCGCGAGAATGTCCAAAGTTTCAGCGGGATTTCCAAAATGTTGAGAGGAACTCGTATCATGTCAACCTTGGTTTTGAGAATCTCTCCCGGAGTTTGAGAGATTTGGACGTGAAAGGGTACCAGTCTTGTCGGGGACTGGGAACCCTTCGCGAGAATGTCCAAAGTTTCAGCGGGATTTCCAAAATGTTGAGAGGAACTCGAAACATGTCAACCTTGGTTTTGAGAATCTCTCCCGGAGTTTGAGAGATTTGGACGTGAAAGGGTACCAGTCTTGTCGGGGACTGGGAACCCTTCGCGAGAATGTCCAAAGTTTCAGCGGGATTTCCAAAATGTTGAGAGGAACTCGAATCATGTCAACCTTGGTTTTGAGAATCTCTCCCGAAGTTTGAGAGATCTGGACGTGAAAGGGTACCAGTCTTGTCGGGGATTGGGAACCCTTCGCCACAATGTCCAAAGTTTCAGTGGGATTTCCAAAATGTTGAGAGGAACTCGAATCATGTCAACCTTGGTTTTGAGAATCTCTCCCGGAGTTTGAGAGATTTGGACGTGAAAGGGTACCAGTCTTGTCGGGGATTGGGAACCCTTCGCGAGAATGTCCAAAGTTTCAGCAGGATTTCCAAAATGTTGAGAGGAACTCGAAACATGTCAACCTTGGTTTTGAGAATCTCTCCCGGAGTTTGAGAGATTTGGACGTGAAAGGTTACCAGTATTGTCGGGGATTGGGAACCCTTCGCGAGAATGTCCAAAGTTTCAGCGGGATTTCCAAAATGTTGAGAGGAACTCGAATCATGTCAACCTTGGTTTTGAGAATCTCTCCCGGAGTTTGAGAGATTTGGACGTGAAAGGGTACCAGTCTTGTCGGGGATTGGGAACCCTTCGCGAGAATGTCCAAAGTTTCAGCGGGATTTCCAAAATGTTGAGAGGAACTCGAATCATGTCAACCTTGGTTTTGAGAATCTCTCCCGGAGTTTGAGAGATTTGGACGTGAAAGGGTACCAGTCTTGTCGGGGATTGGGAACCCTTCGCGAGAATGTCCAAAGTTTCAGCGGGATTTCCAGAATGTTGAGAGGAACTCGTATCATGTCAACCTTGGTTTTGAGAATCTCTCCCGGAGTTTGAGAGATTTGGACGTGAAAGGGTACCAGTCTTGTCGGGGATTGGGAACCCTTCGCGAGAATGTTCAAAGTTTCAGCGGGATTTCCAAAATGTTGAGAGGAACTCGAAACATGTCAACCTTGGTTTTGAGAATCTCTCCTGGAGTTTGAGAGATTTGGACATGAAAGGGTACCAGTCTTGTCGGGGATTGGGAACCCTTCGCGAGAATGTCCAAAGTTTCAGCGGGATTTCCAAAATGTTGAGAGGAACTCGAAACATGTCAACCTCGGTTTTGAGAATCTCTCCCGGAGTTTGAGAGATTTGGACGTGAAAGGGTACCAGTCTTGTCGGGGATTGGGAACCCTTCGCGAGAATGTCCAAAGTTTCAGCGGGATTTCCAAAATGTTGAGAGGAACTCGAAACATGTCAACCTTGGTTTTGAGAATCTCTCCCGGAGTTTGAGAGATTTGGACGTGAAAGGGTACCAGTCTTGTCGGGGATTGGGAACCCTTCGCGAGAATGTCCAAAGTTTCAGCGGGATTTCCAAAATGTTGAGAGGAACTCGAAACATGTCAACCTTGGTTTTGAGAATCTCTCCCGGAGTTTGAGAGATTTGGACGTGAAAGGGTACCAGTCTTGTCGGGGACTGGGAACCCTTCGCGAGAATGTCCAAAGTTTCAGCGGGATTTCCAAAATGTTGAGAGGAACTCGAAACATGTCAACCTTGGTTTTGAGAATCTCTCCCGGAGTTTGAGAGATTTGGACGTGAAAGGGTACCAGTCTTGTCGGGGATTGGGAACCCTTCGCGAGAATGTCCAAAGTTTCAGCGGGATTTCCAAAATGTTGAGAGGAACTCGAATCATGTCAACCTTGGTTTTGAGAATCTCTCCCGGAGTTTGAGAGATCTGGACGTGAAAGGGTACCAGTCTTGTCGGGGATTGGGAACCCTTCGCCACAATGTCCAAAGTTTCAGTGGGATTTCCCAAATGTTGAGAGGTACTCGAATCATGTCAACCTTGGTTTTGAGAATCTCTCCCGGAGTTTGAGAGATCTGGACGTGAAAGGGTACCAGTCTTGTCGGGGATTGGGAACCCTTCGCGAGAATGTCCAAAGTTTCAGCAGGATTTCCAAAATGTTGAAAGGAACTCGAAACATGTCAACCTTGGTTTTGAGAATCTCTCCCGGAGTTTGAGAGATTTGGACGTGAAAGGTTACCAGTATTGTCGGGGATTGGGAACCCTTCGCGAGAATGTCCAAAGTTTCAGCGGGATTTCCAAAATGTTGAGAGGAACTCGAATCATGTCAACCTTGGTTTTGAGAATCTCTCCCGGAGTTTGAGAGATTTGGACGTGAAAGGGTACCAGTCTTGTCGGGGATTGGGAACCCTTCGCGAGAATGTCCAAAGTTTCAGCGGGATTTCCAAAATGTTGAGAGGAACTCGAATCATGTCAACCTTGGTTTTGAGAATCTCTCCCGGAGTTTGAGAGATTTGGACGTGAAAGGGTACCAGTCTTGTCGGGGATTGGGAACCCTTCGCGAGAATGTCCAAAGTTTCAGCGGGATTTCCAGAATGTTGAGAGGAACTCGTATCATGTCAACCTTGGTTTTGAGAATCTCTCCCGGAGTTTGAGAGATTTGGACGTGAAAGGGTACCAGTCTTGTCGGGGATTGGGAACCCTTCGCGAGAATGTTCAAAGTTTCAGCGGGATTTCCAAAATGTTGAGAGGAACTCGAAACATGTCAACCTTGGTTTTGAGAATCTCTCCCGGAGTTTGAGAGATTTGGACATGAAAGGGTACCAGTCTTGTCGGGGATTGGGAACCCTTCGCGAGAATGTCCAAAGTTTCAGCGGGATTTCCAAAATGTTGAGAGGAACTCGAAACATGTCAACCTCGGTTTTGAGAATCTCTCCCGGAGTTTGAGAGATTTGGACGAGAAAGGGTACCAGTCTTGTCGGGGATTGGGAACCCTTCGCGAGAATGTCCAAAGTTTCAGCGGGATTTCCAAAATGTTGAGAGGAACTCGAAACATGTCAACCTTGGTTTTGAGAATCTCTCCCGGAGTTTGAGAGATTTGGACGTGAAAGGGTACCAGTCTTGTCGGGGATTGGGAACCCTTCGCGAGAATGTCCAAAGTTTCAGCGGGATTTCCAAAATGTTGAGAGGAACTCGAAACATGTCAACCTTGGTTTTGAGAATCTCTCCCGGAGTTTGAGAGATTTGGACGTGAAAGGGTACCAGTCTTGTCGGGGATTGGGAACCCTTCGCGAGAATCTCCAAAGTTTCAGCGGGATTTCCAAAATGTTGAGAGGAACTCGAAACATGTCAACCTCGGTTTTGAGAATCTCTCCCGGAGTTTGAGAGATTTGGACGTGAAAGGGTACCAGTCTTGTCGGGGATTGGGAACCCTTCGCGAGAATGTCCAAAGTTTCAGCGGGATTTCCAAAATGTTGAGAGGAACTCGAAACATGTCAACCTTGGTTTTGAGAATCTCTCCCGGAGTTTGAGAGATTTGGACGTGAAAGGGTACCAGTCTTGTCGGGGATTGGGAACCCTTCGCGAGAATGTCCAAAGTTTCAGCGGGATTTCCAAAATGTTGAAAGGAACTCGAAACATGTCAACCTTGGTTTTGAGAATCTCTCCCGGAGTTCGAGAGATTTGGACGTGAAAGGGTACCAGTCTTGTCGGGGACTGGGAACCCTTCGCGAGAATGTCCAAAGTTTCAGCGGGATTTCCAAAATGTTGAGAGGAACTCGAAACATGTCAACCTTGGTTTTGAGAATCTCTCCCGGAGTTTGAGACATTTGGACGTGAAAGGGTACCAGTCTTGTCGGGGATTGGGAACCCTTCGCGAGAATGTCCAAAGTTTCAGCGGGATTTCCAAAATGTTGAGAGGAACTCGAAACATGTCAACCTTGGTTTTGAGAATCTCTCCCGGAGTTTGAGAGATTTGGACGTGAAAGGGTACCAGTCTTGTTGGGGATTGGGAACCCTTCGCGAGAATGTCCAAAGTTTCAGCGGGATTTCCAAAATGTTGAGAGGAACTCGAAACATGTCAACCTTGGTTTTGAGAATCTCTCCCGGAGTTTGAGAGATTTGGACGTGAAAGGGTACCAGTCTTGTCGGGGATTGGGAACCCTTCGCGAGAATGTCCAAAGTTTCAGTGGGATTTCCAAAATGTTGAGAGGAACTCGAAACATGTCAACCTTGGTTTTGAGAATCTCTCCCGGAGTTTGACAGATTTGGACGTGAAAGGGTACCAGTCTTGTCGGGGATTGGGAACCCTTCGCGAGAATGTCCAAAGTTTCAGCGGGATTTCCAAAATGTTGAGAGGAACTCGAATCATGTCAACCTTGGTTTTGAGAATCTCTCCCGGAGTTTGAGAGATTTGGACGTGAAAGGGTACCAGTCTTGTCGGGGATTGGGAACCCTTCGCGAGAATGTCCAAAGTTTCAGCGGGATTTCCAAAATGCTGAGAGGAACTCGAATCATGTCAACCTTGGTTTTGAGAATCTCTCCCGGAGTTTGAGAGATTTGGACGTGAAAGAGTACCAGTCTTGTCGGGGATTGGGAACCCTTCGCGAGAATGTCCAAAGTTTCAGCGGGATTTCCAAAATGTTGAGAGGAACTCGAAACATGTCAACCTTGGTTTTGAGAATCTCTCCCGGAGTTTGAGAGATTTGGACGTGAAAGAGTACCAGTCTTGTCGGGGATTGGGAACCCTTCGCGAGAATGTCCAAAGTTTCCCCGGGATTTCCAAAATGTTGAGAGGAACTCGAAACATGTCAACCTCGGTTTTGAGAATCTCTCCCGGAGTTTGAGAGATTTGGACGTGAAAGGGTACCAGTCTTGTCGGGGATTGGGAACCCTTCGCGAGAATGTCCAAAGTTTCAGCGGGATTTCCAAAATGTTGAGAGGAACTCGAAACATGTGAACCTTGGTTTTGAGAATCTCTCCCGGAGTTTGAGAGATTTGGACGTGAAAGGGTACCAGTCTTGTCGGGGATTGGGAACCCTTCGCCACAATGTCCAAAGTTTCAGCGGGATTTCCAAAATGTTGAGAGGAACTCGAAACATGTCAACCTTGGTTTTGAGAATCTCTCCCGGAGTTTGAGAGATTTGGACGTGAAAGGGTACCAGTCTTGTCGGGGATTGGGAACCCTTCGCGAGAATGTCCAAAGTTTCAGCGGGATTTCCAAAATGTTGAGAGGAACTCGAAACATGTCAACCTTGGTTTTGAGAATCTCTCCCGGAGTTTGAGAGATTTGGACGCGAAAGGGTACCAGTCTTGTCGGGGATTGGGAACCCTTCGCGAGAATGTCCAAAGTTTCAGCGGGATTTCCAAAATGTTGAGAGGAACTCGAAACATGTCAACCTTGGTTTTGAGAATCTCTCCCGGAGTTTGAGAGATTTGGACGCGAAAGGGTACCAGTCTTGTCGGGGATTGGGAACCCTTCGCCACAATGTCCAAAGTTTCAGCGGGATTTCCAAAATGTTGAGAGGAACTCGAAACATGTCAACCTTGGTTTTGAGAATCTCTCCCGGAGTTTGAGAGATTTGGACGTGAAAGGGTACCAGTCTTGTCGGGGATTGGGAACCCTTCGCGAGAATGTCCAAACTTTCAGTGGGATTTCCAAAATGTTGAAAGGAACTCGAAACATGTCAACCTTGGTTTTGAGAATCTCTCCCGGAGTTTGAGAGATTTGGACGTGAAAGGGTACCAGTCTTGTCGGGGATTGGGAACCCTTCGCGAGAATGTCCAAAGTTTCAGCGGGATTTCCAAAATGTTGAGAGGAACTCGAAACATGTCAACCTTGGTTTTGAGAATCTCTCCCGGAGTTTGAGAGATTTGGACGTGAAAGGGTACCAGTCTTGTCGGGGATTGGGAACCCTTCGCGAGAATGTCCAAAGTTTCAGCGGGATTTCCAAAATGTTGAGAGGAACTCGAATCATGTCAACCTTGGTTTTGAGAATCTCTCCCGGAGTTTGAGAGATTTGGACGTGAAAGGGTACCAGTCTTGTCGGGGATTGGGAACCCTTCGCCAGAATGTCCAAAGTTTCAGCGGGATTTCCAAAATGTTGAGAGGAACTCGAAACATGTCAACCTTGGTTTTGAGAATCTCTCCCGGAGTTTGAGAGATTTGGACGTGAAAGGGTACCAGTCTTGTCGGGGATTGGGAACCCTTCGCGAGAATGTCCAAAGTTTCAGCGGGATTTCCAAAATGTTGAGAGGAACTCGAATCATGTCAACCTTGGTTTTGAGAATCTCTCCCGGAGTTTGAGAGATTTGAACGTGAAAGGGTACCAGTCTTGTCGGGGATTGGGAACCCTTCGCGAGAATGTCCAAAGTTTCAGCGGGATTTCCAAAATGTTGAGAGGAACTCGAAACATGTCAACCTTGGTTTTGAGAATCTCTCCCGGAGTTTGAGAGATTTGGACGTGAAAGGGTACCAGTCTTGTCGGGGATTGGGAACCCTTCGCGAGAATGTCCAAAGTTTCAGCGGGATTTCCAAAATGTTGAGAGGAACTCGAATCATGTCAACCTTGGTTTTGAGAATCTCTCCCGGAGTTTGAGAGATTTGGACGTGAAAGGGTACCAGTCTTGTCGGGGATTGGGAACCCTTCGCGAGAATGTCCAAAGTTTCAGCGGGATTTCCAAAATGTTGAGAGGAACTCGAAACATGTCAACCTTGGTTTTGAGAATCTCTCCCGGAGTTCGAGAGATTTGGACGTGAAAGGGTACCAGTCTTGTCGGGGATTGGGAACCCTTCGCGAGAATGTCCAAAGTTTCAGCGGGATTTCCAAAATGTTGAGAGGAACTCGAATCATGTCAACCTTGGTTTTGAGAATCTCTCCCGGAGTTTGAGAGATTTGGACGTGAAAGGGTACCAGTCTTGTCGGGGATTGGGAACCCTTCGCGAGAATGTCCAAAGTTTCAGCGGGATTTCCAAAATGTTGAGAGGAACTCGAAACATGTCAACCTTGGTTTTGAGAATCTCTCCCCGAGTTTGAGAGATTTGGACGTGAAAGGGTACCAGTCTTGTCGGGGATTGGGAACCCTTCGCGAGAATGTCCAAAGTTTCAGCGGGATTTCCAAAATGTTGAGAGGAACTCGAAACATGTCAACCTTGGTTTTGAGAATCTCTCCCGGAGTTTGAGAGATTTGGACGTGAAAGGGTACCAGTCTTGTCGGGGATTGGGAACCCTTCGCGAGAATGTCCAAAGTTTCAGCGGGATTTCCAAAATGTTGAGAGGAACTCGAATCATGTCAACCTTGGTTTTGAGAATCTCTCCCGGAGTTTGAGAGATTTGGACGTGAAAGGGTACCAGTCTTGTCGGGGATTGGGAACCCTTCGCGAGAATGTCCAAAGTTTCAGCGGGATTTCCAAAATGTTGAGAGGAACTCGAATCATGTCAACCTTGGTTTTGAGAATCTCTCCCGGAGTTTGAGAGATTTGGACGTGAAAGGGTACCAGTCTTGTCGGGGATTGGGAACCCTTCGCGAGAATGTCCAAAGTTTCAGCGGGATTTCCAAAATGTTGAGAGGAACTCGAAACATGTCAACCTTGGTTTTGAGAATCTCTCCCGGAGTTTGAGAGATTTGGACGTGAAAGGGTACCAGTCTTGTCGGGGATTGGGAACCCTTCGCGAGAATGTCCAAAGTTTCAGCGGGATTTCCAAAATGTTGAGAGGAACTCGAAACATGTCAACCTTGGTTTTGAGAATCTCTCCCGGAGTTCGAGAGATTTGGACGTGAAAGGGTACCAGTCTTGTCGGGGATTGGGAACCCTTCGCGAGAATGTCCAAAGTTTCAGCGGGATTTCCAAAATGTTGAGAGGAACTCGAATCATGTCAACCTTGGTTTTGAGAATCTCTCCCGGAGTTTGAGAGATTTGGACGTGAAAGGGTACCAGTCTTGTCGGGGATTGGGAACCCTTCGCGAGAATGTCCAAAGTTTCAGCGGGATTTCCAAAATGTTGAGAGGAACTCGAAACATGTCAACCTTGGTTTTGAGAATCTCTCCCGGAGTTTGAGAGATTTGGACGTGAAAGGGTACCAGTCTTGTCGGGGATTGGGAACCCTTCGCCACAATGTCCAAAGTTTCAGCGGGATTTCCAAAATGTTGAGAGGAACTCGTATCATGTCAACCTTGGTTTTGAGAATCTCTCCCGGAGTTTGAGAGATTTGGACGTGAAAGGGTACCAGTCTTGTCGGGGATTGGGAACCCTTCGCGAGAATGTCCAAAGTTTCAGCGGGATTTCCAAAATGTTGAGAGGAACTCGAAACATGTCAACCTTGGTTTTGAGAATCTCTCCCGGAGTTTGAGAGATTTGGACGTGAAAGGGTACCAGTCTTGTCGGGGATTGGGAACCCTTCGCGAGAATGTCCAAAGTTTCAGCGGGATTTCCAAAATGTTGAGAGGAACTCGAAACATGTCAACCTCGGTTTTGAGAATCTCTCCCGGAGTTTGAGAGATTTGAACGTGAAAGGGTACCAGTCTTGTCGGGGATTGGGAACCCTTCGCGAGAATGTCCAAAGTTTCAGCGGGATTTCCAAAATGTTGAAAGGAACTCGAAACATGTGAACCTTGGTTTTGAGAATCTCTCCCGGAGTTTGAGAGATTTGGACGTGAAAGGGTACCAGTCTTGTCGGGGATTGGGAACCCTTCGCGAGAATGTCCAAAGTTTCAGCGGGATTTCCAAAATGTTGAGAGGAACTCGAAACATGTCAACCTTGGTTTTGAGAATCTCTCCCGGAGTTTGAGAGATTTGGACGTGAAAGGGTACCAGTCTTGTCGGGGATTGGGAACCCTTCGCGAGAATGTCCAAAGTTTCAGCGGGATTTCCAAAATGTTGAGAGGAACTCGAATCATGTCAACCTTGGTTTTGAGAATCTCTCCCAGAGTTTGAGAGATTTGGACGTGAAAGGGTACCAGTCTTGTCGGGGATTGGGAACCCTTCGCGAGAATGTCCAAAGTTTCAGCGGGATTTCCAAAATGTTGAGAGGAACTCGAAACATGTCAACCTTGGTTTTGAGAATCTCTCCCGGAGTTTGAGAGATTTGGACGTGAAAGGGTACCAGTCTTGTCGGGGATTGGGAACCCTTCGCGAGAATGTCCAAAGTTTCAGCGGGATTTCCAAAATGTTGAGAGGAACTCGAAACATGTCAACCTTGGTTTTGAGAATCTCTCCCGGAGTTTGAGAGATTTGGACGTGAAAGGGTACCAGTCTTGTCGGGGATTGGGAACCCTTCGCGAGAATGTCCAAAGTTTCAGCGGGATTTCCAAAATGTTGAGAGGAACTCGAAACATGTCAACCTTGGTTTTGAGAATCTCTCCCGGAGTTTGAGAGATTTGGACGTGAAAGGGTACCAGTCTTGTCGGGGATTGGGAACCCTTCGCCACAATGTCCAAAGTTTCAGCGGGATTTCCAAAATGTTGAGAGGAACTCGAATCATGTCAACCTTGGTTTTGAGAATCTCTCCCGGAGTTTGAGAGATTTGGACGTGAAAGGGTACCAGTCTTGTCGGGGATTGGGAACCCTTTGCGAGAATGTCCAAAGTTTCAGCGGGATTTCCAAAATGTTGAGAGGAACTCGAAACATGTCAACCTTGGTTTTGAGAATCTCTCCCGGAGTTTGAGAGATTTGGACGTGAAAGGGTACCAGTCTTGTCGGGGATTGGGAACCCTTTGCGAGAATGTCCAAAGTTTCAGCGGGATTTCCAAAATGTTGAGAGGAACTCGAAACATGTCAACCTTGGTTTTGAGAATCTCTCCCGGAGTTTGAGAGATTTGGTCGTGAAAGGGTACCAGTCTTGTCGGGGATTGGGAACCCTTCGCGAGAATGTCCAAAGTTTCAGCGGGATTTCCAAAATGTTGAGAGGAACTCGAAACATGTCAACCTTGGTTTTGAGAATCTCTCCCGGAGTTTGAGAGATTTGGACGTGAAAGGGTACCAGTCTTGTCGGGGATTGGGAACCCTTCGCGAGAATGTCCAAAGTTTCAGCGGGATTTCCAAAATGTTGAGAGGAACTCGAATCATGTCAACCTTGGTTTTGAGAATCTCTCCCGGAGTTTGAGAGATTTGGACGTGAAAGGGTACCAGTCTTGTCGGGGATTGGGAACCCTTCGCGAGAATGTCCAAAGTTTCAGCGGGATTTCCAAAATGTTGAGAGGAACTCGAAACATGTCAACCTTGGTTTTGAGAATCTCTCCCGGAGTTTGAGAGATTTGGACGTGAAAGGGTACCAGTCTTGTCGGGGATTGGGAACCCTTCGCCACAATGTCCAAACTTTCAGTGGGATTTCCAAAATGTTGAGAGGAACTCGAAACATGTCAACCTTGGTTTTGAGAATCTCTCCCGGAGTTCGAGAGATTTGAACGTGAAAGGGTACCAGTCTTGTCGGGGATTGGGAACCCTTCGCGAGAATGTCCAAAGTTTCAGCGGGATTTCCAAAATGTTGAGAGGAACTCGAAACATGTCAACCTTGGTTTTGAGAATCTCTCCCGGAGTTTGAGAGATTTGGACGTGAAAGGGTACCAGTCTTGTCGGGGATTGGGAACCCTTCGCGAGAATGTCCAAAGTTTCAGCGGGATTTCCAAAATGTTGAGAGGAACTCGAATCATGTCAACCTTGGTTTTGAGAATCTCTCCCGGAGTTTGAGAGATTTGGACGTGAAAGGGTACCAGTCTTGTCGGGGATTGGGAACCCTTCGCGAGAATGTCCAAAGTTTCAGCGGGATTTCCAAAATGTTGAGAGGAACTCGAAACATGTCAACCTTGGTTTTGAGAATCTCTCCCGGAGTTTGAGAGATTTGGACGTGAAAGGGTACCAGTCTTGTCGGGGATTGGCAACCCTTCGCGAGAATGTCCAAAGTTTCAGCGGGATTTCCAAAATGTTGAGAGGAACTCGAAACATGTCAACCTTGGTTTTGAGAATCTCTCCCGGAGTTTGAGAGATTTGGACGTGAAAGGGTACCAGTCTTGTCGGGGAATGGGAACCCTTCGCGAGAATGTCCAAAGTTTCAGCGGGATTTCCAAAATGTTGAGAGGAACTCGAAACATGTCAACCTTGGTTTTGAGAATCTCTCCCGGAGTTTGAGAGATTTGGACGTGAAAGGGTACCAGTCTTGTCGGGGATTGGGAACCCTTCGCGAGAATGTCCAAAGTTTCAGCGCGATTTCCAAAATGTTGAGAGGAACTCGAATCATGTCAACCTTGGTTTTGAGAATCTCTCCCGGAGTTTGAGAGATTTGGACGTGAAAGGGTACCAGTCTTGTCGGGGATTGGGAACCCTTCGCGAGAATGTCCAAAGTTTCAGCGGGATTTCCAAAATGTTGAGAGGAACTCGAATCATGTCAACCTCGGTTTTGAGAATCTCTCCCGGAGTTTGAGAGATTTGGACGTGAAAGGGTACCAGTCTTGTCGGGGATTGGGAACCCTTTGCGAGAATGTCCAAAGTTTCAGCGGGATTTCCAAAATGTTGAGAGGAACTCGAAACATGTCAACCTTGGTTTTGAGAATCTCTCCCGGAGTTTGAGAGATTTGGACGTGAAAGGGTACCAGTCTTGTCGGGGATTGGGAACCCTTCGCGAGAATGTCCAAAGTTTCAGCGGGATTTCCAAAATGTTGAGAGGAACTCGTATCATGTGAACCTTGGTTTTGAGAATCTCTCCCGGAGTTTGAGAGTTTTGGACGTGAAAGGGTACCAGTCTTGTCGGGGATTGGGAACCCTTCGCGAGAATGTCCAAAGTTTCAGCGGGATTTCCAAAATGTTGAGAGGAACTCGAAACATGTCAACCTTGGTTTTGAGAATCTCTCCCGGAGTTTGAGAGATTTGGACGTGAAAGGGTACCAGTCTTGTCGGGGATTGGGAACCCTTCGCGAGAATGTCCAAAGTTTCAGCGGGATTTCCAAAATGTTGAGAGGAACTCGAAACATGTCAACCTCGGTTTTGAGAATCTCTCCCGGAGTTTGAGAGATTTGGACGTGAAAGGGTACCAGTCTTGTCGGGGATTGGGAACCCTTCGCAAGAATGTCCAAAGTTTCAGCGGGATTTCCAAAATGTTGAAAGGAACTCGAAACATGTCAACCTCGGTTTTGAGAATCTCTCCCGGAGTTTGAGAGATTTGGACGTGAAAGGGTACCAGTCTTGTCGGGGATTGGGAACCCTTCGCGAGAATGTCCAAAGTTTCAGCGGGATTTCCAAAATGTTGAGAGGAACTCGAAACATGTCAACCTTGGTTTTGAGAATCTCTCCCGGAGTTTGAGAGATTTGGACGTGAAAGGGTACCAGTCTTGTCGGGGATTGGGAACCCTTCGCGAGAATGTCCAAAGTTTCAGCGGGATTTCCAAAATGTTGAGAGGAACTCGTATCATGTCAACCTTGGTTTTGAGAATCTCTCCTGGAGTTTGAGAGATTTGGACGTGAAAGGGTACCAGTCTTGTCGGGGATTGGGAACCCTTCGCGAGAATGTTCAAAGTTTCAGCGGGATTTCCAAAATGTTGAGAGAAACTCGAAACATGTCAACCTCGGTTTTGAGAATCTCTCCCGGAGTTTGAGAGATTTGGACGTGAAAGGGTACCAGTCTTGTCGGGGATTGGGAACCCTTCGCGAGAATGTCCAAAGTTTCAGCGGGATTTCCAAAATGTTGAAAGGAACTCGAAACATGTCAACCTTGGTTTTGAGAATCTCTCCCGGAGTTTGAGAGATTTGGACGTGAAAGGGTACCAGTCTTGTCGGGGATTGGGAACCCTTCGCGAGAATGTCCAAAGTTTCAGCGGGATTTCCAAAATGTTGAGAGGAACTCGAAACATGTCAACCTCGGTTTTGAGAATCTCTCCCGGAGTTTGAGAGATTTGGACGTGAAAGGGTACCAGTCTTGTCGGGGATTGGGAACCCTTCGCGAGAATGTCCAAAGTTTCAGCGGGATTTCCAAAATGTTGAGAGGAACTCGAAACATGTCAACCTTGGTTTTGAGAATCTCTCCCGGAGTTTGAGAGATCTGGACGTGAAAGGGTACCAGTCTTGTCGGGGATTGGGAACCCTTCGCGAGAATGTCCAAAGTTTCAGCGGGATTTCCAAAATGTTGAGAGGAACTCGAAACATGTCAACCTTGGTTTTGAGAATCTCTCCCGGAGTTTGAGAGATTTGGACGTGAAAGGGTACCAGTCTTGTCGGGGATTGGGAACCCTTCGCGAGAATGTCCAAAGTTTCAGCGGGATTTCCAAAATGTTGAGAGGAACTCGAAACATGTCAACCTTGGTTTTGAGAATCTCTCCCGGAGTTTGAGAGATTTGGACGTGAAAGGGTACCAGTCTTGTCGGGGATTGGGAACCCTTCGCGAGAATGTCCAAAGTTTCAGCGGGATTTCCAAAATGTTGAGAGGAACTCGTATCATGTCAACCTCGGTTTTGAGAATCTCTCCCGGAGTTTGAGAGATTTGGACGTGAAAGGGTACCAGTCTTGTCGGGGATTGGGAACCCTTCGCGAGAATGTCCAAAGTTTCAGCGGGATTTCCAAAATGTTGAGAGGAACTCGAAACATGTCAACCTTGGTTTTGAGAATCTCTCCCGGAGTTTGAGAGATCTGGACGTGAAAGGGTACCAGTCTTGTCGGGGATTGGGAACCCTTCGCGAGAATGTCCAAAGTTTCAGCGGGATTTCCAAACTGTTGAGAGGAACTCGAAACATGTCAACCTTGGTTTTGAGAATCTCTCCCGGAGTTTGAGAGATTTGGACGTGAAAGGGTACCAGTCTTGTCGGGGATTGGGAACCCTTCGCGAGAATGTCCAAAGTTTCAGCGGGATTTCCAAAATGTTGAGAGGAACTCGAAACATGTCAACCTTGGTTTTGAGAATGTCTCCCGGAGTTTGAGACATTTGGACGTGAAAGGGTACCAGTCTTGTCGGGGATTGGGAACCCTTTGCCACAATGTCCAAAGTTTCAGCGGGATTTCCAAAATGTTGGGAGGGACTCGAATCATGTCAACCTTGGTTTTGAGAATCTCTCCCGGAGTTTGAGAGATTTGGACGTGAAAGGATACCAGTCTTGTCGGGGATTGGGAACCCTTCGCAAGAATGTCCAAAGTTTCAGCAGGATTTCCAAAATGTTGAGAGGAACTCGAAACATGTCAACCTTGGTTTTGAGAATCTCTCCCGGAGTTCGAGAGATTTGAACGTGAAAGGGTACCAGTCTTGTCGGGGATTGGGAACCCTTCGCGAGAATGTCCAAAGTTTCAGCGGGATTTCCAAAATGTTGAGAGAAACTCGAAACATGTCAACCTCGGTTTTGAGAATCTCTCCCGGAGTTTGAGACATTTGGACGTGAAAGGGTACCAGTCTTGTCGGGGATTGGGAACCCTTCGCGAGAATGTCCAAAGTTTCAGCGGGATTTCCAAAATGTTGAGAGGAACTCGAAACATGTCAACCTTGGTTTTGAGAATCTCTCCCGGAGTTTGAGATTTGGACGTGAAAGGGTACCAGTCTTGTTGGGGATTGGGAACCCTTCGCCACAATGTCCAAAGTTTCAGCGGGATTTCCAAAATGTTGAGAGGAACTCGAATCATGTCAACCTTGGTTTTGAGAATCTCTCCCGGAGTTTGAGATATTTGGACGTGAAAGGGTACCAGTCTTGTCGGGGATTGGGAACCCTTCGCGAGAATGTCCAAAGTTTCAGCGGGATTTCCAAAATTTTGAGAGGAACTCGAAACATGTCAACCTTGGTTTTGAGAATCTCTCCCGGAGTTTGAGAGATTTGGACGTGAAAGGGTACCAGTCTTGTCGGGGATTGGGAACCCTTCGCGAGAATGTCCAAAGTTTCAGCGGGATTTCCAAAATGTTGAGAGGAACTCGAAACATGTCAACCTTGGTTTTGAGAATCTCTCCCGGAGTTTGAGAGATTTGGACGTGAAAGGGTACCAGTCTTGTCGGGGATTGGGAACCCTTCGCGAGAATGTCCAGAGTTTCAGCGGGATTTCCAAAATGTTGAGAGGAACTCGAAACACGTCAACCTTGGTTTTGAGAATCTCTCCCGGAGTTTGAGAGATTTGGACGTGAAAGGGTACCAGTCTTGTCGGGGATTGGGAACCCTTCGCGAGAATGTCCAAAGTTTCAGCGGGATTTCCAAAATGTTGAGAGGAACTCGAAACATGTCAACCTTGGTTTTGAGAATCTCTCCCGGAGTTCGAGAGATTTGGACGTGAAAGGGTACCAGTCTTGTCGGGGATTGGGAACCCTTCGCGAGAATGTCCAAAGTTTCAGCGGGATTTCCAAAATGTTGAGAGGAACTCGAAACATGTCAACCTTGGTTTTGAGAATCTCTCCCGGAGTTTGAGAGATTTGGACGTGAAAGGGTACCAGTCTTGTCGGGGATTGGGAACCCTTCGCGAGAATGTCCAAAGTTTCAGCAGGATTTCCAAAATGTTGAGAGGAACTCGAAACATGTCAACCTTGGTTTTGAGAATCTCTCCCGGAGTTTGAGAGATTTGGACGTGAAAGGGTACCAGTCTTGTCGGGGATTGGGAATCCTTCGCGAGAATGTCCAAAGTTTCAGCGGGATTTCCAAAATGTTGAGAGGAACTCGAAACATGTCAACCTTGGTTTTGAGAATCTCTCCCGGAGTTTGAGAGATTTGGACGTGAAAGGGTACCAGTCTTGTCGGGGATTGGGAACCCTTTGCCACAATGTCCAAAGTTTCAGCGGGATTTCCAAAATGTTGAGAGGAACTCGAATCATGTCAACCTTGGTTTTGAGAATCTCTCCCGGAGTTTGAGAGATTTGGACGTGAAAGGTTACCAGTCTTGTCGGGGATTGGGAACCCTTCGCGAGAATGTCCAAAGTTTCAGCGGGATTTCCAAAATGTTGAGAGGAACTCGAAACATGTCAACCTCGGTTTTGAGAATCTCTCCCGGAGTTTGAGAGATTTGGACGTGAAAGGGTACCAGTCTTGTCGGGGATTGGGAACCCTTCGCGAGAATGTCCAAAGTTTCAGCGGGATTTCCAAAATGTTGAAAGGAACTCGAAACATGTCAACCTTGGTTTTGAGAATCTCTCCCGGAGTTTGAGAGATTTGGACGTGAAAGGGTACCAGTCTTGTCGGGGATTGGGAACCCTTCGCGAGAATGTCCAAAGTTTCAGCGGGATTTCCAAAATGTTGAGAGGAACTCGAAACATGTCAACCTCGGTTTTGAGAATCTCTCCCGGAGTTTGAGAGATTTGGACGTGAAAGGGTACCAGTCTTGTCGGGGATTGGGAACCCTTCGCGAGAATGTCCAAAGTTTCAGCGGGATTTCCAAAATGTTGAGAGGAACTCGAAACATGTCAACCTCGGTTTTGAGAATCTCTCCCGGAGTTTGAGAGATCTGGACGTGAAAGGGTACCAGTCTTGTCGGGGATTGGGAACCCTTCGCGAGAATGTCCAAAGTTTCAGCGGGATTTCCAAAATGTTGAGAGGAACTCGAAACATGTCAACCTTGGTTTTGAGAATCTCTCCCGGAGTTTGAGACATTTGGACGTGAAAGGGTACCAGTCTTGTCGGGGATTGGGAACCCTTCGCGAGAATGTCCAAAGTTTCAGCAGGATTTCCAAAATGTTGAGAGGAACTCGAAACATGTCAACCTTGGTTTTGAGAATCTCTCCCGGAGTTTGAGAGATTTGGACGTGAAAGGATACCAGTCTTGTCGGGGATTGGGAACCCTTCGCGAGAATGTCCAAAGTTTCAGCGGGATTTCCAAAATGTTGAGAGGAACTCGAAACATGTCAACCTTGGTTTTGAGAATCTCTCCCGGAGTTTGAGAGATTTGGACGTGAAAGGGTACCAGTCTTGTCGGGGATTGGGAACCCTTCGCGAGAATGTCCAAAGTTTCAGCAGGATTTCCAAAATGTTGAGAGGAACTCGAAACATGTCAACCTTGGTTTTGAGAATCTCTCCCGGAGTTCGAGAGATTTGAACGTGAAAGGGTACCAGTCTTGTCGGGGATTGGGAACCCTTCGCGAGAATGTCCAAAGTTTCAGCGGGATTTCCAAAATGTTGAGAGAAACTCGAAACATGTCAACCTCGGTTTTGAGAATCTCTCCCGGAGTTTGAGACATTTGGACGTGAAAGGGTACCAGTCTTGTCGGGGATTGGGAACCCTTCGCGAGAATGTCCAAAGTTTCAGCGGGATTTCCAAAATGTTGAGAGGAACTCGAAACATGTCAACCTTGGTTTTGAGAATCTCTCCCGGAGTTTGAGAGATTTGGACGTGAAAGGGTACCAGTCTTGTCGGGGATTGGGAACCCTTCGCCACAATGTCCAAAGTTTCAGCGGGATTTCCAAAATGTTGAGAGGAACTCGAATCATGTCAACCTTGGTTTTGAGAATCTCTCCCGGAGTTTGAGAGATTTGGACGTGAAAGGGTACCAGTCTTGTCGGGGATTGGGAACCCTTCGCGAGAATGTCCAAAGTTTCAGCGGGATTTCCAAAATGTTGAGAGGAACTCGAAACATGTCAACCTTGGTTTTGAGAATCTCTCCCGGAGTTTGAGAGATTTGGACGTGAAAGGGTACCAGTCTTGTCGGGGATTGGGAACCCTTCGCCACAATGTCCAAAGTTTCAGCGGGATTTCCAAAATGTTGAGAGGAACTCGAAACATGTCAACCTTGGTTTTGAGAATCTCTCCCGGAGTTTGAGAGATTTGGACGTGAAAGGGTACCAGTCTTGTCGGGGATTGGGAACCCTTCGCGAGAATGTCCAAAGTTTCAGCGGGATTTCCAAAATGTTGAGAGGAACTCGAAACATGTCAACCTTGGTTTTGAGAATCTCTCCCGGAGTTTGAGAGATTTGGACGTGAAAGGGTACCAGTCTTGTCGGGGATTGGGAACCCTTCGCGAGAATGTCCAAAGTTTCAGCGGGATTTCCAAAATGTTGAGAGGAACTCGAAACACGTCAACCTTGGTTTTGAGAATCTCTCCCGGAGTTTGAGAGATTTGGACGTGAAAGGGTACCAGTCTTGTCGGGGATTGGGAACCCTTCGCCAGAATGTCCAAAGTTTCAGCGGGATTTCCAAAATGTTGAGAGGAACTCGAAACATGTCAACCTTGGTTTTGAGAATCTCTCCCGGAGTTTGAGAGATTTGGACGTGAAAGGGTACCAGTCTTGTCGGGGATTGGGAACCCTTCGCGAGAATGTCCAAAGTTTCAGCAGGATTTCCAAAATGTTGAGAGGAACTTGAAACATGTCAACCTTGGTTTTGAGAATCTCTCCCGGAGTTTGAGAGATTTGGACGTGAAAGGGTACCAGTCTTGTCGGGGATTGGGAACCCTTCGCGAGAATGTCCAAAGTTTCAGCGGGATTTCCAAAATGTTGAGAGGAACTCGAAACATGTCAACCCTGGTTTTGAGAATCTCTCCCGGAGTTTGAGAGATTTGGACGTGAAAGGGTACCAGTCTTGTCGGGGATTGGGAACCCTTTGCCACAATGTCCAAAGTTTCAGCGGGATTTCCAAAATGTTGAGAGGAACTCGAATCATGTCAACCTTGGTTTTGAGAATCTCTCCCGGAGTTTGAGAGATTTGGACGTGAAAGGGTACCAGTCTTGTCGGGGATTGGGAACCCTTCGCGAGAATGTCCAAAGTTTCAGCGGGATTTCCAAAATGTTGAGAGGAACTCGAAACATGTCAACCTTGGTTTTGAGAATCTCTCCCGGAGTTTGAGAGATTTGGACGTGAAAGGGTACCAGTCTTGTCGGGGATTGGGAACCCTTCGCGAGAATGTCCAAAGTTTCAGCGGGATTTCCAAAATGTTGAGAGGAACTCGAATCATGTCAACCTTGGTTTTGAGAATCTCTCCCGGAGTTTGAGAGATTTGGACGTGAAAGGGTACCAGTCTTGTCGGGGATTGGGAACCCTTCGCGAGAATGTCCAAAGTTTCAGCGGGATTTCCAAAATGTTGAGAGGAACTCGAAACATGTCAACCTCGGTTTTGAGAATCTCTCCCGGAGTTTGAGAGATTTGGACGTGAAAGGGTACCAGTCTTGTCGGGGATTGGGAACCCTTCGCCAGAATGTCCAAAGTTTCAGCGGGATTTCCAAAATGTTGAGAGGAACTCGAAACATGTCAACCTTGGTTTTGAGAATCTCTCCCGGAGTTTGAGAGATTTGGACGTGAAAGGGTACCAGTCTTGTCGGGGATTGGGAACCCTTCGCCACAATGTCCAAAGTTTCAGCGGGATTTCCAAAATGTTGAGAGGAACTCGAAACATGTCAACCTTGGTTTTGAGAATCTCTCCCAGAGTTTGAGAGATTTGGACGCGAAAGGGTACCAGTCTTGTCGGGGATTGGGAACCCTTCGCCACAATGTCCAAAGTTTCAGCGGGATTTCCAAAATGTTGAGAGGAACTCGAAACATGTAAACCTTGGTTTTGAGAATCTCTCCCGGAGTTTGAGAGATTTGGACGTGAAAGGGTACCAGTCTTGTCGGGGATTGGGAACCTTCGCGAGAATGTCCAAAGTTTCAGCGGGATTTCCAAAATGTTGAAAGGAACTCGAAACATGTCAACCTTGGTTTTGAGAATCTCTCCCGGAGTTTGAGAGATTTGGACGTGAAAGGGTACCAGTCTTGTCGGGGATTGGGAACCCTTCGCGAGAATGTCCAAAGTTTCAGCGGGATTTCCAAAATGTTGAGAGGAACTCGAATCATGTCAACCTTGGTTTTGAGAATCTCTCCCGGAGTTTGAGAGATTTGGACGTGAAAGGGTACCAGTCTTGTCGGGGATTGGGAACCCTTCGTGAGAATGTCCAAAGTTTCAGCGGGATTTCCAAAATGTTGAGAGGAACTCGAAACATGTCAACCTTGGTTTTGAGAATCTCTCCCGGAGTTTGAGAGATTTGGACGTGAAAGGGTACCAGTCTTGTCGGGGATTGGGAACCCTTCGCGAGAATGTCCAAAGTTTCAGCGGGATTTCCAAAATGTTGAAAGGAACTCGAAACATGTGAACCTTGGTTTTGAGAATCTCTCCCGGAGTTTGAGAGATTTGGACGTGAAAGGGTACCAGTCTTGTCGGGGATTGGGAACCCTTCGCGAGAATGTCCAAAGTTTCAGCGGGATTTCCAAAATGTTGAGAGGAACTCGAAACATGTCAACCTTGGTTTTGAGAATCTCTCCCGGAGTTTGAGAGATTTGGACGTGAAAGGGTACCAGTCTTGTCGGGGATTGGGAACCCTTTGCGAGAATGTCCAAAGTTTCAGCGGGATTTCCAAAATGTTGAGAGGAACTCGAAACATGTCAACCTTGGTTTTGAGAATCTCTCCCGGTGTTTGAGAGATTTGGACGTGAAAGGGTACCAGTCTTGTCGGGGATTGGGAACCCTTTGCCACAATGTCCAAAGTTTCAGCGGGATTTCCAAAATGTTGAGAGGAACTCGAAACATGTCAACCTTGGTTTTGAGAATCTCTCCCGGAGTTTGAGAGATTTGGACGTGAAAGGGTACCAGTCTTGTCGGGGATTGGGAACCCTTCGCGAGAATGTCCAAAGTTTCAGCAGGATTTCCAAAATGTTGAGAGGAACTCGAAACATGTCAACCTTGGTTTTGAGAATCTCTCCCGGAGTTTGAGAGATTTGGACGTGAAAGGGTACCAGTCTTGTCGGGGATTGGGAACCCTTCGCGAGAATGTCCAAAGTTTCAGCGGTATTTCCAAAATGTTGAGAGGAACTCGAAACATGTCAACCTTGGTTTTGAGAATCTCTCCCGGAGTTTGAGAGATTTGGACGTGAAAGGGTACCAGTCTTGTCGGGGATTGGGAACCCTTTGCCACAATGTCCAAAGTTTCAGCGGGATTTCCAAAATGTTGAGAGGAACTCGAATCATGTCAACCTTGGTTTTGAGAATCTCTCCCGGAGTTTGAGAGATTTGGACGTGAAAGGTTACCAGTCTTGTCGGGGATTGGGAACCCTTCGCGAGAATGTCCAAAGTTTCAGCGGGATTTCCAAAATGTTGAGAGGAACTCGAAACATGTCAACCTTGGTTTTGAGAATCTCTCCCGGAGTTTGAGAGATTTGGACGTGAAAGGGTACCAGTCTTGTCGGGGATTGGGAACCCTTCGCGAGAATGTCCAAAGTTTCAGCGGGATTTCCAAAATGTTGAGAGGAACTCGAATCATGTCAACCTTGGTTTTGAGAATCTCTCCCGGAGTTTGAGAGATTTGGACGTGAAAGGGTACCAGTCTTGTCGGGGATTGGGAACCCTTCGCGAGAATGTCCAAAGTTTCAGCGGGATTTCCAAAATGTTGAGAGGAACTCGAAACATGTCAACCTTGGTTTTGAGAATCTCTCCCGGAGTTTGAGAGATTTGGACGTGAAAGGGTACCAGTCTTGTCGGGGATTGGGAACCCTTCGCGAGAATGTCCAAAGTTTCAGCGGGATTTCCAAAATGTTGAGAGGAACTCGAAACATGTCAACCTTGGTTTTGAGAATCTCTCCCGGAGTTTGAGAGATTTGGACGTGAAAGGGTACCAGTCTTGTCGGGGATTGGGAACCCTTCGCCACAATGTCCAAAGTTTCAGCGGGATTTCCAAAATGTTGAGAGGAACTCGAAACATGTCAACCTTGGTTTTGAGAATCTCTCCCGGAGTTTGAGAGATTTGGACGTGAAAGGGTACCAGTCTTGTCGGGGATTGGGAACCCTTCGCGAGAATGTCCAAAGTTTCAGCGGGATTTCCAAAATGTTGAGAGGAACTCGAAACATGTCAACCTTGGTTTTGAGAATCTCTCCCGGAGTTTGAGAGATTTGGACGTGAAAGGGTACCAGTCTTGTCGGGGATTGGGAACCCTTCGCCACAATGTCCAAAGTTTCAGCGGGATTTCCAAAATGTTGAGAGGAACTCGAAACATGTCAACCTTGGTTTTGAGAATCTCTCCCAGAGTTTGAGAGATTTGGACGCGAAAGGGTACCAGTCTTGTCGGGGATTGGGAACCCTTCGCCACAATGTCCAAAGTTTCAGCGGGATTTCCAAAATGTTGAGAGGAACTCGAAACATGTCAGCCTTTCTTTTGAGAATCTCTCCCGGAGTTTGAGAGATTTGGACGTGAAAGGGTACCAGTCTTGTCGGGGATTGGGAACCTTCGCGAGAATGTCCAAAGTTTCAGCGGGATTTCCAAAATGTTGAAAGGAACTCGAAACATGTCAACCTTGGTTTTGAGAATCTCTCCCGGAGTTTGAGAGATTTGGACGTGAAAGGGTACCAGTCTTGTCGGGGATTGGGAACCCTTCGCGAGAATGTCCAAAGTTTCAGCGGGATTTCCAAAATGTTGAGAGGAACTCGAATCATGTCAACCTTGGTTTTGAGAATCTCTCCCGGAGTTTGAGAGATTTGGACGTGAAAGGGTACCAGTCTTGTCGGGGATTGGGAACCCTTCGTGAGAATGTCCAAAGTTTCAGCGGGATTTCCAAAATGTTGAGAGGAACTCGAAACATGTCAACCTTGGTTTTGAGAATCTCTCCCGGAGTTTGAGAGATTTGGACGTGAAAGGGTACCAGTCTTGTCGGGGATTGGGAACCCTTCGCGAGAATGTCCAAAGTTTCAGCGGGATTTCCAAAATGTTGAAAGGAACTCGAAACATGTGAACCTTGGTTTTGAGAATCTCTCCCGGAGTTTGAGAGATTTGGACGTGAAAGGGTACCAGTCTTGTCGGGGATTGGGAACCCTTCGCGAGAATGTCCAAAGTTTCAGCGGGATTTCCAAAATGTTGAGAGGAACTCGAAACATGTCAACCTTGGTTTTGAGAATCTCTCCCGGAGTTTGAGAGATTTGGACGTGAAAGGGTACCAGTCTTGTCGGGGATTGGGAACCCTTCGCCAGAATGTCCAAAGTTTCAGCGGGATTTCCAAAATGTTGAGAGGAACTCGAAACATGTCAACCTTGGTTTTGAGAATCTCTCCCGGTGTTTGAGAGATTTGGACGTGAAAGGGTACCAGTCTTGTCGGGGATTGGGAACCCTTTGCCACAATGTCCAAAGTTTCAGCGGGATTTCCAAAATGTTGAGAGGAACTCGAATCATGTCAACCTTGGTTTTGAGAATCTCTCCCGGAGTTTGAGAGATTTGGACGTGAAAGGTTACCAGTCTTGTCGGGGATTGGGAACCCTTCGCGAGAATGTCCAAAGTTTCAGCAGGATTTCCAAAATGTTGAGAGGAACTCGAAACATGTCAACCTTGGTTTTGAGAATCTCTCCCGGAGTTTGAGAGATTTGGACGTGAAAGGGTACCAGTCTTGTCGGGGACTGGGAACCCTTCGCGAGAATGTCCAAAGTTTCAGCAGGATTTCCAAAATGTTGAGAGGAACTCGAAACATGTCAACCTTGGTTTTGAGAATCTCTCCCGGAGTTTGAGAGATTTGGACGTGAAAGGGTACCAGTCTTGTCGGGGATTGGGAACCCTTCGCGAGAATGTCCAAACTTTCAGTGGGATTTCCAAAATGTTGAGAGGAACTCGAAACATGTCAACCTTGGTTTTGAGAATCTCTCCCAGAGTTCGAGAGATTTGAACGTGAAAGGGTACCAGTCTTGTCGGGGATTGGGAACCCTTCGCGAGAATGTCCAAAGTTTCAGCGGGATTTCCAAAATGTTGAGAGAAACTCGAAACATGTCAACCTCGGTTTTGAGAATCTCTCCCGGAGTTTGAGAGATTTGGACATGAAAGGGTACCAGTCTTGTCGGGGATTGGGAACCCTTCGTGAGAATGTCCAAAGTTTCAGCGGGATTTCCAAAATGTTGAGAGGAACTCGAAACATGTCAACCTTGGTTTTGAGAATCTCTCCCGGAGTTTGAGAGATTTGGACATGAAAGGGTACCAGTCTTGTCGGGGATTGGGAACCCTTCGCGAGAATGTCCAAAGTTTCAGCGGGATTTCCAAAATGTTGAGAGGAACTCGAAACATGTCAACCTTGGTTTTGAGAATCTCTCCCGGAGTTTGAGAGATTTGGACGTGAAAGGGTACCAGTCTTGTCGGGGATTGGGAACCCTTCGCGAGAATGTCCAAAGTTTCAGCGGGATTTCCAAAATGTTGAGAGGAACTCGAAACATGTCAACCTTGGTTTTGAGAATCTCTCCCGGAGTTTGAGAGATTTGGACGTGAAAGGGTACCAGTCTTGTCGGGGATTGGGAACCCTTCGCGAGAATGTCCAAAGTTTCAGCGGGATTTCCAAAATGTTGAAAGGAACTCGAAACATGTGAACCTTGGTTTTGAGAATCTCTCCCGGAGTTTGAGAGATTTGGACGTGAAAGGGTACCAGTCTTGTCGGGGATTGGGAACCCTTCGCGAGAATGTCCAAAGTTTCAGCGGGATTTCCAAAATGTTGAGAGGAACTCGAAACATGTCAACCTTGGTTTTGAGAATCTCTCCCGGAGTTTGAGAGATTTGGACGTGAAAGGGTACCAGTCTTGTCGGGGATTGGGAACCCTTCGCCAGAATGTCCAAAGTTTCAGCGGGATTTCCAAAATGTTGAGAGGAACTCGAAACATGTCAACCTTGGTTTTGAGAATCTCTCCCGGTGTTTGAGAGATTTGGACGTGAAAGGGTACCAGTCTTGTCGGGGATTGGGAACCCTTTGCCACAATGTCCAAAGTTTCAGCGGGATTTCCAAAATGTTGAGAGGAACTCGAATCATGTCAACCTTGGTTTTGAGAATCTCTCCCGGAGTTTGAGAGATTTGGACGTGAAAGGTTACCAGTCTTGTCGGGGATTGGGAACCCTTCGCGAGAATGTCCAAAGTTTCAGCAGGATTTCCAAAATGTTGAGAGGAACTCGAAACATGTCAACCTTGGTTTTGAGAATCTCTCCCGGAGTTTGAGAGATTTGGACGTGAAAGGGTACCAGTCTTGTCGGGGACTGGGAACCCTTCGCGAGAATGTCCAAAGTTTCAGCAGGATTTCCAAAATGTTGAGAGGAACTCGAAACATGTCAACCTTGGTTTTGAGAATCTCTCCCGGAGTTTGAGAGATTTGGACGTGAAAGGGTACCAGTCTTGTCGGGGATTGGGAACCCTTCGCGAGAATGTCCAAACTTTCAGTGGGATTTCCAAAATGTTGAGAGGAACTCGAAACATGTCAACCTTGGTTTTGAGAATCTCTCCCAGAGTTCGAGAGATTTGAACGTGAAAGGGTACCAGTCTTGTCGGGGATTGGGAACCCTTCGCGAGAATGTCCAAAGTTTCAGCGGGATTTCCAAAATGTTGAGAGAAACTCGAAACATGTCAACCTCGGTTTTGAGAATCTCTCCCGGAGTTTGAGAGATTTGGACATGAAAGGGTACCAGTCTTGTCGGGGATTGGGAACCCTTCGTGAGAATGTCCAAAGTTTCAGCGGGATTTCCAAAATGTTGAGAGGAACTCGAAACATGTCAACCTTGGTTTTGAGAATCTCTCCCGGAGTTTGAGAGATTTGGACATGAAAGGGTACCAGTCTTGTCGGGGATTGGGAACCCTTCGCGAGAATGTCCAAAGTTTCAGCGGGATTTCCAAAATGTTGAGAGGAACTCGAAACATGTCAACCTTGGTTTTGAGAATCTCTCCCGGAGTTTGAGAGATTTGGACGTGAAAGGGTACCAGTCTTGTCGGGGATTGGGAACCCTTCGCGAGAATGTCCAAAGTTTCAGCGGGATTTCCAAAATGTTGAGAGGAACTCGAAACATGTCAACCTTGGTTTTGAGAATCTCTCCCAGAGTTTGAGAGATTTGGACGTGAAAGGGTACCAGTCTTGTCGGGGATTGGCAACCCTTCGCGAGAATGTCCAAAGTTTCAGCGGGATTTCCAAAATGTTGAGAGGAACTCGAAACATGTCAACCTTGGTTTTGAGAATCTCTCCCGGAGTTTGAGAGATTTGGACGTGAAAGGGTACCAGTCTTGTCGGGGATTGGGAACCCTTCGTGAGAATGTCCAAAGTTTCAGCGGGATTTCCAAAATGTTGAGAGGAACTCGAAACATGTCAACCTTGGTTTTGAGAATCTCTCCCGGAGTTTGAGAGATTTGGACATGAAAGGGTACCAGTCTTGTCGGGGATTGGGAACCCTTCGCGAGAATGTCCAAAGTTTCAGCGGGATTTCCAAAATGTTGAGAGGAACTCGAAACATGTCAACCTTGGTTTTGAGAATCTCTCCCGGAGTTTGAGAGATTTGGACGTGAAAGGGTACCAGTCTTGTCGGGGATTGGGAACCCTTCGCGAGAATGTCCAAAGTTTCAGCGGGATTTCCAAAATGTTGAGAGGAACTCGAAACATGTCAACCTTGGTTTTGAGAATCTCTCCCGGAGTTTGAGAGATTTGGACGTGAAAGGGTACCAGTCTTGTCGGGGATTGGGAACCCTTCGCCAGAATGTCCAAAGTTTCAGCGGGATTTCCAAAATGTTGAGAGGAACTCGAAACATGTCAACCTTGGTTTTGAGAATCTCTCCCGGAGTTTGAGAGATTTGGACGTGAAAGGGTACCAGTCTTGTCGGGGATTGGCAACCCTTCGCGAGAATGTCCAAAGTTTCAGCGGGATTTCCAAAATGTTGAGAGGAACTCGAAACATGTCAACCTTGGTTTTGAGAATCTCTCCCGGAGTTTGAGAGATTTGGACGTGAAAGGGTACCAGTCTTGTCGGGGATTGGGAACCCTTCGCGAGAATGTCCAAAGTTTCAGCGGGATTTCCAAAATGTTGAGAGGAACTCGAAACATGTCAACCTTGGTTTTGAGAATCTCTCCCGGAGTTTGAGAGATTTGGACGTGAAAGGGTACCAGTCTTGTCGGGGATTGGGAACCCTTCGCGAGAATGTCCAAAGTTTCAGCAGGATTTCCAAAATGTTGAGAGGAACTCGAAACATGTCAACCTTGGTTTTGAGAATCTGTCCCGGAGTTTGAGAGATTTGGACGTGAAAGGGTACCAGTCTTGTCGGGGATTGGGAACCCTTCGCGAGAATGTCCAAAGTTTCAGCGGGATTTCCAAAATGTTGAGAGGAACTCGAAACATGTCAACCTTGGTTTTGAGAATCTCTCCCGGAGTTTGAGACATTTGGACGTGAAAGGGTACCAGTCTTGTCGGGGATTGGGAACCCTTTGCCACAATGTCCTAAGTTTCAGCAGGATTTCCAAAATGTTGAGAGGAACTCGAATCATGTCAACCTTGGTTTTGAGAATCTCTCCCGGAGTTTGAGAGATTTGGACGTGAAAGGTTACCAGTCTTGTCGGGGATTGGGAACCCTTCGCGAGAATGTCCAAAGTTTCAGCAGGATTTCCAAAATGTTGAGAGGAACTCGAAACATGTCAACCTTGGTTTTGAGAATCTCTCCCGGAGTTTGAGAGATTTGGACGTGAAAGGGTACCAGTCTTGTCGGGGACTGGGAACCCTTCGCGAGAATGTCCAAAGTTTCAGCGGGATTTCCAAAATGTTGAGAGGAACTCAAATCATGTCAACCTTGGTTTTGAGAATCTCTCCCGGAGTTTGAGAGATTTGGACGTGAAAGGGTACCAGTCTTGTCGGGGATTGGGAACCCTTCGCCAGAATGTCCAAAGTTTCAGCGGGATTTCCAAAATGTTGAGAGGAACTCGAAACATGTCAACCTTGGTTTTGAGAATCTCTCCCGGAGTTTGAGAGATTTGGACGTGAAAGGGTACCAGTCTTGTCGGGGATTGGGAACCCTTCGCCACAATGTCCAAAGTTTCAGCGGGATTTCCAAAATGTTGAGAGGAACTCGAAACATGTCAACCTTGGTTTTGAGAATCTCTCCCGGAGTTTGAGAGATTTGGACGCGAAAGGGTACCAGTCTTGTCGGGGATTGGGAACCCTTCGCCACAATGTCCAAAGTTTCAGCGGGATTTCCAAAATGTTGAGAGGAACTCGAAACATGTCAACCTTGGTTTTGAGAATCTCTCCCGGAGTTCGAGAGATTTGAACGTGAAAGGGTACCAGTCTTGTAGGGGATTAGGAACCCTTCGCGAGAATGTCCAAAGTTTCAGCGGGATTTCCAAAATGTTGAGAGGAACTCGAAACATGTCAACCTCGGTTTTGAGAATCTCTCCCGGAGTTTGAGAGATTTGGACGTGAAAGGGTACCAGTCTTGTCGGGGATTGGGAACCCTTCGCGAGAATGTCCAAAGTTTCAGCGGGATTTCCAAAATGTTGAGAGGAACTCGAAACATGTCAACCTTGGTTTTGAGAATCTCTCCCGGAGTTTGAGAGATTTGGACGTGAAAGGGTACCAGTCTTGTCGGGGATTGGGAACCCTTCGCGAGAATGTTCAAAGTTTCAGCGGGATTTCCAAAATGTTGAGAGGAACTCGAAACATGTCAACCTCGGTTTTGAGAATCTCTCCCGGAGTTTGAGAGATTTGGACGTGAAAGGGTACCAGTCTTGTCGGGGATTGGGAACCCTTCGCGAGAATGTCCAAAGTTTCAGTGGGATTTCCAAAATGTTGAAAGGAACTCGAAACATGTCAACCTTGGTTTTGAGAATCTCTCCCGGAGTTTGAGAGATTTGGACGTGAAAGGGTACCAGTCTTGTCGGGGATTGGGAACCCTTCGCGAGAATGTCCAAATTTCAGCGGGATTTCCAAAATGTTGAGAGGAACTCGAAACATGTCAACCTTGGTTTTGAGAATCTCTCCCGGAGTTTGAGAGATTTGGACGTGAAAGGGTACCAGTCTTGTCGGGGATTGGGAACCCTTCGCGAGAATGTTCAAAGTTTCAGCAGGATTTCCAAAATGTTGAGAGGAACTCGAAACATGTCAACCTTGGTTTTGAGAATCTCTCCCAGAGTTTGAGAGATTTGGACGTGAAAGGGTACCAGTCTTGTCGGGGATTGGGAACCCTTCGCGAGAATGTCCAAAGTTTCAGCGGGATTTCCAAAATGTTGAGAGGAACTCGAAACATGTCAACCTTGGTTTTGAGAATCTCTCCCGGAGTTTGAGAGATTTGGACGTGAAAGGGTACCAGTCTTGTCGGGGATTGGGAACCCTTCGCGAGAATGTCCAAAGTTTCAGCGGGATTTCCAAAATGTTGAGAGGAACTCGAAACATGTCAACCTTGGTTTTGAGAATCTCTCCCGGAGTTTGAGAGATTTGGACGCGAAAGGGTACCAGTCTTGTCGGGGATTGGGAACCCTTCGCCACAATGTCCAAAGTTTCAGCGGGATTTCCAAAATGTTGAGAGGAACTCGAAACATGTCAACCTTGGTTTTGAGAATCTCTCCCGGAGTTTGAGAGATTTGGACGTGAAAGGGTACCAGTCTTGTCGGGGATTGGGAACCCTTCGCGAGAATGTCCAAAGTTTCAGCGGGATTTCCAAAATGTTGAAAGGAACTCGAAACATGTCAACCTTGGTTTTGAGAATCTCTCCCGGAGTTTGAGAGATTTGGACGTGAAAGGGTACCAGTCTTGTCGGGGATTGGGAACCCTTCGCGAGAATGTCCAAAGTTTCAGCGGGATTTCCAAAATGTTGAGAGGAACTCGAATCATGTCAACCTTGGTTTTGAGAATCTCTCCCGGAGTTTGAGAGATTTGGACGTGAAAGGGTACCAGTCTTGTCGGGGATTGGGAACCCTTCGCCAGAATGTCCAAAGTTTCAGCGGGATTTCCAAAATGTTGAGAGGAACTCGAAACATGTCAACCTTGGTTTTGAGAATCTCTCCCGGAGTTTGAGAGATTTGGACGTGAAAGGGTACCAGTCTTGTCGGGGATTGGGAACCCTTCGCGAGAATGTCCAAACTTTCAGTGGGATTTCCAAAATGTTGAGAGGAACTCGAAACATGTCAACCTTGGTTTTGAGAATCTCTCCCGGAGTTCGAGAGATTTGAACGTGAAAGGGTACCAGTCTTGTAGGGGATTAGGAACCCTTCGCGAGAATGTCCAAAGTTTCAGCGGGATTTCCAAAATGTTGAGAGAAACTCGAAACATGTCAACCTCGGTTTTGAGAATCTCTCCCGGAGTTTGAGAGATTTGGACGTGAAAGGGTACCAGTCTTGTCGGGGATTGGGAACCCTTCGCGAGAATGTCCAAAGTTTAAGCGGGATTTCCAAAATGTTGAGAGGAACTCGAAACATGTCAACCTTGGTTTTGAGAATCTCTCCCAGAGTTTGAGAGATTTGGACGTGAAAGGGTACCAGTCTTGTCGGGGATTGGGAACCCTTCGCGAGAATGTCCAAAGTTTCAGCGGGATTTCCAAAATGTTGAGAGGAACTCGAAACATGTCAACCTTGGTTTTGAGAATCTCTCCCGGAGTTTGAGAGATTTGGACGTGAAAGGGTACCAGTCTTGTCGGGGATTGGGAACCCTTCGCCACAATGTCCAAAGTTTCAGCGGGATTTCCAAAATGTTGAGAGGAACTCGAAACATGTCAACCTTGGTTTTGAGAATCTCTCCCGGAGTTTGAGAGATTTGGACGCGAAAGGGTACCAGTCTTGTCGGGGATTGGGAACCCTTCGCCACAATGTCCAAAGTTTCAGCGGGATTTCCAAAATGTTGAGAGGAACTCGAAACATGTCAACCTTGGTTTTGAGAATCTCTCCCGGAGTTTGAGAGATTTGGACGTGAAAGGGTACCAGTCTTGTCGGGGATTGGGAACCCTTCGCGAGAATGTCCAAAGTTTCAGCGGGATTTCCAAAATGTTGAAAGGAACTCGAAACATGTCAACCTTGGTTTTGAGAATCTCTCCCGGAGTTTGAGAGATTTGGACGTGAAAGGGTACCAGTCTTGTCGGGGATTGGGAACCCTTCGCGAGAATGTCCAAAGTTTCAGCGGGATTTCCAAAATGTTGAGAGGAACTCGAAACATGTCAACCTTGGTTTTGAGAATCTCTCCCGGAGTTCGAGAGATTTGAACGTGAAAGGGTACCAGTCTTGTAGGGGATTAGGAACCCTTCGCGAGAATGTCCAAAGTTTCAGCGGGATTTCCAAAATGTTGAGAGGAACTCGAAACATGTCAACCTCGGTTTTGAGAATCTCTCCCGGAGTTTGAGAGATTTGGACGTGAAAGGGTACCAGTCTTGTCGGGGATTGGGAACCCTTCGCGAGAATGTCCAAAGTTTCAGCGGGATTTCCAAAATGTTGAGAGGAACTCGAAACATGTCAACCTTGGTTTTGAGAATCTCTCCCGGAGTTTGAGAGATTTGGACGTGAAAGGGTACCAGTCTTGTCGGGGATTGGGAACCCTTCGCGAGAATGTTCAAAGTTTCAGCGGGATTTCCAAAATGTTGAGAGGAACTCGAAACATGTCAACCTCGGTTTTGAGAATCTCTCCCGGAGTTTGAGAGATTTGGACGTGAAAGGGTACCAGTCTTGTCGGGGATTGGGAACCCTTCGCGAGAATGTCCAAAGTTTCAGTGGGATTTCCAAAATGTTGAAAGGAACTCGAAACATGTCAACCTTGGTTTTGAGAATCTCTCCCGGAGTTTGAGAGATTTGGACGTGAAAGGGTACCAGTCTTGTCGGGGATTGGGAACCCTTCGCGAGAATGTCCAAATTTCAGCGGGATTTCCAAAATGTTGAGAGGAACTCGAAACATGTCAACCTTGGTTTTGAGAATCTCTCCCGGAGTTTGAGAGATTTGGACGTGAAAGGGTACCAGTCTTGTCGGGGATTGGGAACCCTTCGCCACAATGTCCAAAGTTTCAGCGGGATTTCCAAAATGTTGAGAGGAACTCGAAACATGTCAACCTTGGTTTTGAGAATCTCTCCCAGAGTTTGAGAGATTTGGACGTGAAAGGGTACCAGTCTTGTTGGGGATTGGGAACCCTTCGCGAGAATGTCCAAAGTTTCAGCGGGATTTCCAAAATGTTGAGAGGAACTCGAAACATGTCAACCTTGGTTTTGAGAATCTCTCCCGGAGTTTGAGAGATTTGGACATGAAAGGGTACCAGTCTTGTCGGGGATTGGGAACCCTTCGCGAGAATGTCCAAAGTTTCAGCGGGATTTCCAAAATGTTGAGAGGAACTCGAAACATGTCAACCTTGGTTTTGAGAATCTCTCCCGGAGTTTGAGAGATTTGGACGCGAAAGGGTACCAGTCTTGTCGGGGATTGGGAACCCTTCGCCACAATGTCCAAAGTTTCAGCGGGATTTCCAAAATGTTGAGAGGAACTCGAAACATGTCAACCTTGGTTTTGAGAATCTCTCCCGGAGTTTGAGAGATTTGGACGTGAAAGGGTACCAGTCTTGTCGGGGATTGGGAACCCTTCGCCACAATGTCCAAAGTTTCAGCGGGATTTCCAAAATGTTGAGAGGAACTCGAATCATGTCAACCTTGGTTTTGAGAATCTCTCCCGGAGTTTGAGAGATTTGGACGTGAAAGGGTACCAGTCTTGTCGGGGATTGGGAACCCTTCGCGAGAATGTCCAAAGTTTAAGCGGGATTTCCAAAATGTTGAGAGGAACTCGAAACATGTCAACCTTGGTTTTGAGAATCTCTCCCAGAGTTTGAGAGATTTGGACGTGAAAGGGTACCAGTCTTGTCGGGGATTGGGAACCCTTTGCGAGAATGTCCAAAGTTTCAGCGGGATTTCCAAAATGTTGAGAGGAACTCGAAACATGTCAACCTTGGTTTTGAGAATCTCTCCCGGAGTTTGAGAGATTTGGACGTGAAAGGGTACCAGTCTTGTCGGGGATTGGGAACCCTTCGCCACAATGTCCAAAGTTTCAGCGGGATTTCCAAAATGTTGAGAGGAACTCGAAACATGTCAACCTTGGTTTTGAGAATCTCTCCCGGAGTTTGAGAGATTTGGACGCGAAAGGGTACCAGTCTTGTCGGGGATTGGGAACCCTTCGCCACAATGTCCAAAGTTTCAGCGGGATTTCCAAAATGTTGAGAGGAACTCGAAACATGTCAACCTTGGTTTTGAGAATCTCTCCCGGAGTTTGAGAGATTTGGACGTGAAAGGGTACCAGTCTTGTCGGGGATTGGGAACCCTTCGCGAGAATGTCCAAAGTTTCAGCGGGATTTCCAAAATGTTGAAAGGAACTCGAAACATGTCAACCTTGGTTTTGAGAATCTCTCCCGGAGTTTGAGAGATTTGGACGTGAAAGGGTACCAGTCTTGTCGGGGATTGGGAACCCTTCGCGAGAATGTCCAAAGTTTCAGCGGGATTTCCAAAATGTTGAGAGGAACTCGAAACATGTCAACCTTGGTTTTGAGAATCTCTCCCGGAGTTCGAGAGATTTGAACGTGAAAGGGTACCAGTCTTGTAGGGGATTAGGAACCCTTCGCGAGAATGTCCAAAGTTTCAGCGGGATTTCCAAAATGTTGAGAGGAACTCGAAACATGTCAACCTCGGTTTTGAGAATCTCTCCCGGAGTTTGAGAGATTTGGACGTGAAAGGGTACCAGTCTTGTCGGGGATTGGGAACCCTTCGCGAGAATGTCCAAAGTTTCAGCGGGATTTCCAAAATGTTGAGAGGAACTCGAAACATGTCAACCTTGGTTTTGAGAATCTCTCCCGGAGTTTGAGAGATTTGGACGTGAAAGGGTACCAGTCTTGTCGGGGATTGGGAACCCTTCTCGAGAATGTTCAAAGTTTCAGCGGGATTTCCAAAATGTTGAGAGGAACTCGAAACATGTCAACCTCGGTTTTGAGAATCTCTCCCGGAGTTTGAGAGATTTGGACGTGAAAGGGTACCAGTCTTGTCGGGGATTGGGAACCCTTCGCGAGAATGTCCAAAGTTTCAGTGGGATTTCCAAAATGTTGAAAGGAACTCGAAACATGTCAACCTTGGTTTTGAGAATCTCTCCCGGAGTTTGAGAGATTTGGACGTGAAAGGGTACCAGTCTTGTCGGGGATTGGGAACCCTTCGCGAGAATGTCCAAATTTCAGCGGGATTTCCAAAATGTTGAGAGGAACTCGAAACATGTCAACCTTGGTTTTGAGAATCTCTCCCGGAGTTTGAGAGATTTGGACGTGAAAGGGTACCAGTCTTGTCGGGGATTGGGAACCCTTCGCCACAATGTCCAAAGTTTCAGCGGGATTTCCAAAATGTTGAGAGGAACTCGAAACATGTCAACCTTGGTTTTGAGAATCTCTCCCAGAGTTTGAGAGATTTGGACGTGAAAGGGTACCAGTCTTGTTGGGGATTGGGAACCCTTCGCGAGAATGTCCAAAGTTTCAGCGGGATTTCCAAAATGTTGAGAGGAACTCGAAACATGTCAACCTTGGTTTTGAGAATCTCTCCCGGAGTTTGAGAGATTTGGACATGAAAGGGTACCAGTCTTGTCGGGGATTGGGAACCCTTCGCGAGAATGTCCAAAGTTTCAGCGGGATTTCCAAAATGTTGAGAGGAACTCGAAACATGTCAACCTTGGTTTTGAGAATCTCTCCCGGAGTTTGAGAGATTTGGACGCGAAAGGGTACCAGTCTTGTCGGGGATTGGGAACCCTTCGCCACAATGTCCAAAGTTTCAGCGGGATTTCCAAAATGTTGAGAGGAACTCGAAACATGTCAACCTTGGTTTTGAGAATCTCTCCCGGAGTTTGAGAGATTTGGACGTGAAAGGGTACCAGTCTTGTCGGGGATTGGGAACCCTTCGCGAGAATGTCCAAAGTTTCAGCGGGATTTCCAAAATGTTGAAAGGAACTCGAAACATGTCAACCTTGGTTTTGAGAATCTCTCCCGGAATTTGAGAGATTTGGACGTGAAAGGGTACCAGTCTTGTCGGGGATTGGGAACCCTTCGCGAGAATGTCCAAAGTTTCAGCGGGATTTCCAAAATGTTGAGAGGAACTCGAATCATGTCAACCTTGGTTTTGAGAATCTCTCCCGGAGTTTGAGAGATTTGGACGTGAAAGGGTACCAGTCTTGTCGGGGATTGGGAACCCTTCGCCAGAATGTCCAAAGTTTCAGCGGGATTTCCAAAATGTTGAGAGGAACTCGAAACATGTCAACCTTGGTTTTGAGAATCTCTCCCGGAGTTTGAGAGATTTGGACGTGAAAGGGTACCAGTCTTGTCGGGGATTGGGAACCCTTCGCGAGAATGTCCAAACTTTCAGTGGGATTTCCAAAATGTTGAGAGGAACTCGAAACATGTCAACCTTGGTTTTGAGAATCTCTCCCGGAGTTCGAGAGATTTGAACGTGAAAGGGTACCAGTCTTGTAGGGGATTAGGAACCCTTCGCGAGAATGTCCAAAGTTTCAGCGGGATTTCCAAAATGTTGAGAGAAACTCGAAACATGTCAACCTCGGTTTTGAGAATCTCTCCCGGAGTTTGAGAGATTTGGACGTGAAAGGGTACCAGTCTTGTCGGGGATTGGGAACCCTTCGCGAGAATGTTCAAAGTTTCAGCGGGATTTCCAAAATGTTGAGAGGAACTCGAAACATGTCAACCTCGGTTTTGAGAATCTCTCCCGGAGTTTGAGAGATTTGGACGTGAAAGGGTACCAGTCTTGTCGGGGATTGGGAACCCTTCGCGAGAATGTCCAAAGTTTCAGTGGGATTTCCAAAATGTTGAAAGGAACTCGAAACATGTCAACCTTGGTTTTGAGAATCTCTCCCGGAGTTTGAGAGATTTGGACGTGAAAGGGTACCAGTCTTGTCGGGGATTGGGAACCCTTCGCGAGAATGTCCAAAGTTTCAGCGGGATTTCCAAAATGTTGAGAGGAACTCGAAACATGTCAACCTTGGTTTTGAGAATCTCTCCCGGAGTTTGAGAGATTTGGACGTGAAAGGGTACCAGTCTTGTCGGGGATTGGGAACCCTTCGCGAGAATGTCCAAAGTTTCAGCGGGATTTCCAAAATGTTGAGAGGAACTCGAAACATGTCAACCTCGGTTTTGAGAATCTCTCCCGGAGTTTGAGAGATTTGGACGTGAAAGGGTACCAGTCTTGTCGGGGATTGGGAACCCTTCGCCACAATGTCCAAAGTTTCAGCGGGATTTCCAAAATGTTGAGAGGAACTCGAAACATGTCAACCTTGGTTTTGAGAATCTCTCCCGGAGTTTGAGAGATTTGGACGTGAAAGGGTACCAGTCTTGTCGGGGATTGGGAACCCTTCGCGAGAATGTCCAAAGTTTCAGCGGGATTTCCAAAATGTTGAGAGGAACTCGAAACATGTCAACCTTGGTTTTGAGAATCTCTCCCGGAGTTTGAGAGATTTGGACGTGAAAGGGTACCAGTCTTGTCGGGGATTGGGAACCCTTCGCGAGAATGTCCAAAGTTTCAGCGGGATTTCCAAAATGTTGAAAGGAACTCGAAACATGTCAACCTTGGTTTTGAGAATCTCTCCCGGAGTTTGAGAGATTTGGACGTGAAAGGGTACCAGTCTTGTCGGGGATTGGGAACCCTTCGCGAGAATGTCCAAAGTTTCAGCGGGATTTCCAAAATGTTGAGAGGAACTCGAAACATGTCAACCTTGGTTTTGAGAATCTCTCCCGGAGTTTGAGAGATTTGGACGCGAAAGGGTACCAGTCTTGTCGGGGATTGGGAACCCTTCGCCACAATGTCCAAAGTTTCAGCGGGATTTCCAAAATGTTGAGAGAAACTCGAAACATGTCAACCTCGGTTTTGAGAATCTCTCCCGGAGTTTGAGAGATTTGGACGTGAAAGGGTACCAGTCTTGTCGGGGATTGGGAACCCTTCGCGAGAATGTCCAAAGTTTCAGCGGGATTTCCAAAATGTTGAGAGGAACTCGAAACATGTCAACCTTGGTTTTGAGAATCTCTCCCGGAGTTTGAGAGATTTGGACGTGAAAGGGTACCAGTCTTGTCGGGGATTGGGAACCCTTCGCGAGAATGTCCAAAGTTTCAGCGGGATTTCCAAAATGTTGAGAGGAACTCGAATCATGTCAACCTTGGTTTTGAGAATCTCTCCCGGAGTTTGAGAGATTTGGACGTGAAAGGGTACCAGTCTTGTCGGGGATTGGGAACCCTTCGCGAGAATGTCCAAAGTTTCAGCGGGATTTCCAAAATGTTGAGAGGAACTCGAAACATGTCAACCTCGGTTTTGAGAATCTCTCCCGGAGTTTGAGAGATTTGGACGTGAAAGGGTACCAGTCTTGTCGGGGATTGGGAACCCTTCGCCACAATGTCCAAAGTTTCAGCGGGATTTCCAAAATGTTGAGAGGAACTCGAAACATGTCAACCTTGGTTTTGAGAATCTCTCCCGGAGTTTGAGAGATTTGGACGTGAAAGGGTACCAGTCTTGTCGGGGATTGGGAACCCTTCGCGAGAATGTCCAAAGTTTCAGCGGGATTTCGAAAATGTTGAGAGGAACTCGAAACATGTCAACCTTGGTTTTGAGAATCTCTCCCGGAGTTTGAGAGATTTGGACGTGAAAGGGTACCAGTCTTGTCGGGGATTGGGAACCCTTCGCGAGAATGTCCAAAGTTTCAGCGGGATTTCCAAAATGTTGAGAGGAACTCGAAACATGTCAACCTTGGTTTTGAGAATCTCTCCCGGAGTTTGAGAGATTTGGACGTGAAAGGGTACCAGTCTTGTCGGGGATTGGGAACCCTTCGCGAGAATGTCCAAAGTTTCAGCGGGATTTCCAAAATGTTGAGAGGAACTCGAATCATGTCAACCTTGGTTTTGAGAATCTCTCCCGGAGTTTGAGAGATTTGGACGTGAAAGGGTACCAGTCTTGTTGGGGATTGGGAACCCTTCGCGAGAATGTCCAAAGTTTCAGCGGGATTTCCAAAATGTTGAGAGGAACTCGAAACATGTCAACCTTGGTTTTGAGAATCTCTCCCGGAGTTTGAGAGATTTGGACGTGAAAGGGTACCAGTCTTGTCGGGGATTGGGAACCCTTCGCGAGAATGTCCAAAGTTTCAGCGGGATTTCCAAAATGTTGAGAGGAACTCGAAACATGTCAACCTTGGTTTTGAGAATCTCTCCCGGAGTTTGAGAGATTTGGACGTGAAAGGGTACCAGTCTTGTCGGGGATTGGGAACCCTTCGCGAGAATGTCCAAAGTTTCAGCGGGATTTCCAAAATGTTGAGAGGAACTCGAAACATGTCAACCTTGGTTTTGAGAATCTCTCCCGGAGTTTGAGAGATTTGGACGTGAAAGGGTACCAGTCTTGTCGGGGATTGGGAACCCTTCGCGAGAATGTCCAAAGTTTCAGCGGGATTTCCAAAATGTTGAGAGGAACTCGAAACATGTCAACCTTGGTTTTGAGAATCTCTCCCGGAGTTTGAGAGATTTGGACGTGAAAGGGTACCAGTCTTGTCGGGGATTGGGAACCCTTCGCGAGAATGTCCAAAGTTTCAGCGGGATTTCCAAAATGTTGAGAGGAACTCGAAACATGTCAGCCTTTCTTTTGAGAATCTCTCCCGGAGTTTGAGAGATTTGGACGTGAAAGGGTACCAGTCTTGTCGGGGATTGGGAACCCTTCGCGAGAATGTCCAAACTTTCAGTGGGATTTCCAAAATGTTGAGAGGAACTCGAAACATGTCAACCTCGGTTTTGAGAATCTCTCCCGGAGTTTGAGAGATTTGGACGTGAAAGGGTACCAGTCTTGTCGGGGATTGGGAACCCTTCGCCACAATGTCCAAAGTTTCAGCGGGATTTCCAAAATGTTGAGAGGAACTCGAAACATGTCAACCTTGGTTTTGAGAATCTCTCCCGGAGTTTGAGAGATTTGGACGCGAAAGGGTACCAGTCTTGTCGGGGATTGGGAACCCTTCGCGAGAATGTCCAAAGTTTCAGCGGGATTTCCAAAATGTTGAGAGGAACTCGAAACATGTCAACCTTGGTTTTGAGAATCTCTCCCGGAGTTTGAGAGATTTGGACGTGAAAGGGTACCAGTCTTGTCGGGGATTGGGAACCCTTCGCGAGAATGTCCAAAGTTTCAGCGGGATTTCCAAAATGTTGAGAGGAACTCGAATCATGTCAACCTTGGTTTTGAGAATCTCTCCCGGAGTTTGAGAGATTTGGACGTGAAAGGGTACCAGTCTTGTCGGGGATTGGGAACCCTTTGCCACAATGTCCAAATTTCAGCGGGATTTCCAAAATGTTGAGAGGAACTCGAAACATGTCAACCTTGGTTTTGAGAATCTCTCCCGGAGTTTGAGAGATTTGGACGTGAAAGGGTACCAGTCTTGTCGGGGATTGGGAACCCTTCGCGAGAATGTCCAAAGTTTCAGCGGGATTTCCAAAATGTTGAGAGGAACTCGAAACATGTCAACCTTGGTTTTGAGAATCTCTCCTGGAGTTTGAGAGATTTGGACGTGAAAGGGTACCAGTCTTGTCGGGGATTGGGAACCCTTCGCGAGAATGTCCAAAGTTTCAGCGGGATTTCCAAAATGTTGAGAGGAACTCGAAACATGTCAACCTCGGTTTTGAGAATCTCTCCCGGAGTTTGAGAGATTTGGACGTGAAAGGGTACCAGTCTTGTCGGGGATTGGGAACCCTTCGCGAGAATGTCCAAAGTTTCAGCGGGATTTCCAAAATTTTGAAAGGAACTCGAAACATGTCAACCTTGGTTTTGAGAATCTCTCCCGGAGTTTGAGAGATTTGGACGTGAAAGGGTACCAGTCTTGTCGGGGATTGGGAACCCTTCGCGAGAATGTCCAAAGTTTCAGCGGGATTTCCAAAATGTTGAGAGGAACTCGAAACATGTCAACCTTGGTTTTGAGAATCTCTCCCGGAGTTTGAGAGATTTGGACGCGAAAGGGTACCAGTCTTGTCGGGGATTGGGAACCCTTCGCGAGAATGTCCAAAGTTTCAGCGGGATTTCCAAAATGTTGAGAGGAACTCGAAACATGTCAACCTTGGTTTTGAGAATCTCTCCCGGAGTTTGAGAGATTTGGACGTGAAAGGGTACCAGTCTTGTCGGGGATTGGGAACCCTTCGCGAGAATGTCCAAAGTTTCAGCGGGATTTCCAAAATGTTGAAAGGAACTCGAATCATGTCAACCTTGGTTTTGAGAATCTCTCCCGGAGTTTGAGAGATTTGGACGTGAAAGGGTACCAGTCTTGTCGGGGATTGGGAACCCTTCGCGAGAATGTCCAAAGTTTCAGCGGGATTTCCAAAATGTTGAGAGGAACTCGAAACATGTCAACCTTGGTTTTGAGAATCTCTCCCGGAGTTTGAGAGATTTGGACGAGAAAGGGTACCAGTCTTGTCGGGGATTGGGAACCCTTCGCGAGAATGTCCAAAGTTTCAGCGGGATTTCCAAAATGTTGAGAGGAACTCGAAACATGTCAACCTTGGTTTTGAGAATCTCTCCCGGAGTTTGAGAGATTTGGAAGTGAAAGGGTACCAGTCTTGTCGGGGATTGGGAACCCTTCGCGAGAATGTCCAAAGTTTCAGCGGGATTTCCAAAATGTTGAGAGGAACTCGAAACATGTCAACCTTGGTTTTGAGAATCTCTCCCAGAGTTTGAGAGATTTGGACGTGAAAGGGTACCAGTCTTGTCGGGGATTGGGAACCCTTCGCGAGAATGTCCAAAGTTTCAGCAGGATTTCCAAAATGTTGAGAGGAACTCAAAACATGTCAACCTCGGTTTTGAGAATCTCTCCCGGAGTTTGAGAGATTTGGACGTGAAAGGGTACCAGTCTTGTCGGGGATTGGGAACCCTTCGCGAGAATGTCCAAAGTTTCAGCGGGATTTCCAAAATTTTGAAAGGAACTCGAAACATGTCAACCTTGGTTTTGAGAATCTCTCCCGGAGTTTGAGAGATTTGGACGTGAAAGGGTACCAGTCTTGTCGGGGATTGGGAACCCTTCGCGAGAATGTCCAAAGTTTCAGCGGGATTTCCAAAATGTTGAGAGGAACTCGAAACATGTCAACCTTGGTTTTGAGAATCTCTCCCGGAGTTTGAGAGATTTGGACGTGAAAGGGTACCAGTCTTGTCGGGGATTGGGAACCCTTCGCGAGAATGTCCAAAGTTTCAGCGGGATTTCCAAAATGTTGAGAGGAACTCGAATCATGTCAACCTTGGTTTTGAGAATCTCTCCCGGAGTTTGAGAGATTTGGACGTGAAAGGGTACCAGTCTTGTCGGGGATTGGGAACCCTTCGCGAGAATGTCCAAAGTTTCAGCGGGATTTCCAAAATGTTGAGAGGAACTCGAAACATGTCAACCTCGGTTTTGAGAATCTCTCCCGGAGTTTGAGAGATTTGGACGTGAAAGGGTACCAGTCTTGTCGGGGATTGGGAACCCTTCGCCACAATGTCCAAAGTTTCAGCGGGATTTCCAAAATGTTGAGAGGAACTCGAAACATGTCAACCTTGGTTTTGAGAATCTCTCCCGGAGTTTGAGAGATTTGGACGTGAAAGGGTACCAGTCTTGTCGGGGATTGGGAACCCTTCGCGAGAATGTCCAAAGTTTCAGCGGGATTTCCAAAATGTTGAGAGGAACTCGAAACATGTCAACCTTGGTTTTGAGAATCTCTCCCGGAGTTTGAGAGATTTGGACGTGAAAGGGTACCAGTCTTGTCGGGGATTGGGAACCCTTCGCGAGAATGTCCAAAGTTTCAGCGGGATTTCCAAAATGTTGAGAGGAACTCGAAACATGTCAACCTTGGTTTTGAGAATCTCTCCCGGAGTTTGAGAGATTTGGACGTGAAAGGGTACCAGTCTTGTCGGGGATTGGGAACCCTTCGCGAGAATGTCCAAAGTTTCAGCGGGATTTCCAAAATGTTGAGAGGAACTCGAATCATGTCAACCTTGGTTTTGAGAATCTCTCCCGGAGTTTGAGAGATTTGGACGTGAAAGGGTACCAGTCTTGTTGGGGATTGGGAACCCTTCGCGAGAATGTCCAAAGTTTCAGCGGGATTTCCAAAATGTTGAGAGGAACTCGAAACATGTCAACCTTGGTTTTGAGAATCTCTCCCGGAGTTTGAGAGATTTGGACGTGAAAGGGTACCAGTCTTGTCGGGGATTGGGAACCCTTCGCGAGAATGTCCAAAGTTTCAGCGGGATTTCCAAAATGTTGAGAGGAACTCGAAACATGTCAACCTTGGTTTTGAGAATCTCTCCCGGAGTTTGAGAGATTTGGACGTGAAAGGGTACCAGTCTTGTCGGGGATTGGGAACCCTTCGCGAGAATGTCCAAAGTTTCAGCGGGATTTCCAAAATGTTGAGAGGAACTCGAAACATGTCAACCTTGGTTTTGAGAATCTCTCCCGGAGTTTGAGAGATTTGGACGTGAAAGGGTACCAGTCTTGTCGGGGATTGGGAACCCTTCGCGAGAATGTCCAAAGTTTCAGCGGGATTTCCAAAATGTTGAGAGGAACTCGAAACATGTCAACCTTGGTTTTGAGAATCTCTCCCGGAGTTTGAGAGATTTGGACGTGAAAGGGTACCAGTCTTGTCGGGGATTGGGAACCCTTCGCGAGAATGTCCAAAGTTTCAGCGGGATTTCCAAAATGTTGAGAGGAACTCGAAACATGTCAGCCTTTCTTTTGAGAATCTCTCCCGGAGTTTGAGAGATTTGGACGTGAAAGGGTACCAGTCTTGTCGGGGATTGGGAACCCTTCGCGAGAATGTCCAAACTTTCAGTGGGATTTCCAAAATGTTGAGAGGAACTCGAAACATGTCAACCTCGGTTTTGAGAATCTCTCCCGGAGTTTGAGAGATTTGGACGTGAAAGGGTACCAGTCTTGTCGGGGATTGGGAACCCTTCGCCACAATGTCCAAAGTTTCAGCGGGATTTCCAAAATGTTGAGAGGAACTCGAAACATGTCAACCTTGGTTTTGAGAATCTCTCCCGGAGTTTGAGAGATTTGGACGCGAAAGGGTACCAGTCTTGTCGGGGATTGGGAACCCTTCGCGAGAATGTCCAAAGTTTCAGCGGGATTTCCAAAATGTTGAGAGGAACTCGAAACATGTCAACCTTGGTTTTGAGAATCTCTCCCGGAGTTTGAGAGATTTGGACGTGAAAGGGTACCAGTCTTGTCGGGGATTGGGAACCCTTTGCCACAATGTCCAAATTTCAGCGGGATTTCCAAAATGTTGAGAGGAACTCGAAACATGTCAACCTTGGTTTTGAGAATCTCTCCCGGAGTTTGAGAGATTTGGACGTGAAAGGGTACCAGTCTTGTCGGGGATTGGGAACCCTTCGCGAGAATGTCCAAAGTTTCAGCGGGATTTCCAAAATGTTGAGAGGAACTCGAAACATGTCAACCTTGGTTTTGAGAATCTCTCCTGGAGTTTGAGAGATTTGGACGTGAAAGGGTACCAGTCTTGTCGGGGATTGGGAACCCTTCGCGAGAATGTCCAAAGTTTCAGCGGGATTTCCAAAATGTTGAGAGGAACTCGAAACATGTCAACCTCGGTTTTGAGAATCTCTCCCGGAGTTTGAGAGATTTGGACGTGAAAGGGTACCAGTCTTGTCGGGGATTGGGAACCCTTCGCGAGAATGTCCAAAGTTTCAGCGGGATTTCCAAAATTTTGAAAGGAACTCGAAACATGTCAACCTTGGTTTTGAGAATCTCTCCCGGAGTTTGAGAGATTTGGACGTGAAAGGGTACCAGTCTTGTCGGGGATTGGGAACCCTTCGCGAGAATGTCCAAAGTTTCAGCGGGATTTCCAAAATGTTGAGAGGAACTCGAAACATGTCAACCTTGGTTTTGAGAATCTCTCCCGGAGTTTGAGAGATTTGGACGCGAAAGGGTACCAGTCTTGTCGGGGATTGGGAACCCTTCGCGAGAATGTCCAAAGTTTCAGCGGGATTTCCAAAATGTTGAGAGGAACTCGAAACATGTCAACCTTGGTTTTGAGAATCTCTCCCGGAGTTTGAGAGATTTGGACGTGAAAGGGTACCAGTCTTGTCGGGGATTGGGAACCCTTCGCGAGAATGTCCAAAGTTTCAGCGGGATTTCCAAAATGTTGAAAGGAACTCGAATCATGTCAACCTTGGTTTTGAGAATCTCTCCCGGAGTTTGAGAGATTTGGACGTGAAAGGGTACCAGTCTTGTCGGGGATTGGGAACCCTTCGCGAGAATGTCCAAAGTTTCAGCGGGATTTCCAAAATGTTGAGAGGAACTCGAAACATGTCAACCTTGGTTTTGAGAATCTCTCCCGGAGTTTGAGAGATTTGGACGAGAAAGGGTACCAGTCTTGTCGGGGATTGGGAACCCTTCGCGAGAATGTCCAAAGTTTCAGCGGGATTTCCAAAATGTTGAGAGGAACTCGAAACATGTCAACCTTGGTTTTGAGAATCTCTCCCGGAGTTTGAGAGATTTGGAAGTGAAAGGGTACCAGTCTTGTCGGGGATTGGGAACCCTTCGCGAGAATGTCCAAAGTTTCAGCGGGATTTCCAAAATGTTGAGAGGAACTCGAAACATGTCAACCTTGGTTTTGAGAATCTCTCCCAGAGTTTGAGAGATTTGGACGTGAAAGGGTACCAGTCTTGTCGGGGATTGGGAACCCTTCGCGAGAATGTCCAAAGTTTCAGCAGGATTTCCAAAATGTTGAGAGGAACTCAAAACATGTCAACCTCGGTTTTGAGAATCTCTCCCGGAGTTTGAGAGATTTGGACGTGAAAGGGTACCAGTCTTGTCGGGGATTGGGAACCCTTCGCGAGAATGTCCAAAGTTTCAGCGGGATTTCCAAAATTTTGAAAGGAACTCGAAACATGTCAACCTTGGTTTTGAGAATCTCTCCCGGAGTTTGAGAGATTTGGACGTGAAAGGGTACCAGTCTTGTCGGGGATTGGGAACCCTTCGCGAGAATGTCCAAAGTTTCAGCGGGATTTCGAAAATGTTGAGAGGAACTCGAAACATGTCAACCTCGGTTTTGAGAATCTCTCCCAGAGTTTGAGAGATTTGGACGTGAAAGGGTACCAGTCTTGTCGGGGATTGGGAACCCTTCGCGAGAATGTCCAAAGTTTCAGCGGGATTTCCAAAATGTTGAGAGGAACTCGAATCATGTCAACCTTGGTTTTGAGAATCTCTCCCGGAGTTTGAGAGATTTGGACGTGAAAGGGTACCAGTCTTGTCGGGGATTGGGAACCCTTCGCGAGAATGTCCAAAGTTTCAGCGGGATTTCCAAAATGTTGAGAGGAACTCGAAACATGTCAACCTTGGTTTTGAGAATCTCTCCCGGAGTTTGAGAGATTTGGACGAGAAAGGGTACCAGTCTTGTCGGGGATTGGGAACCCTTCGCGAGAATGTCCAAAGTTTCAGCGGGATTTCCAAAATGTTGAGAGGAACTCGAAACATGTCAATCTCGGTTTTGAGAATCTCTCCCGGAGTTTGAGAGATTTGGACGTGAAAGGGTACCAGTCTTGTCGGGGATTGGGAACCCTTCGCGAGAATGTCCAAAGTTTCAGCGGGATTTCCAAAATGTTGAGAGGAACTCTAAACATGTCAACCTTGGTTTTGAGAATCTCTCCCGGAGTTTGAGAGATTTGGACGTGAAAGGGTACCAGTCTTGTCGGGGATTGGGAACCCTTCGCGAGAATGTCCAAAGTTTCAGCAGGATTTCCAAAATGTTGAGAGGAACTCGAAACATGTCAACCTTGGTTTTGAGAATCTCTCCCGGAGTTTGAGAGATTTGGACGTGAAAGGGTACCAGTCTTGTCGGGGATTGGGAACCCTTCGCGAGAATGTCCAAAGTTTCAGCGGGATTTCCAAAATTTTGAAAGGAACTCGAATCATGTCAACCTTGGTTTTGAGAATCTCTCCCGGAGTTTGAGAGATTTGGACGTGAAAGGGTACCAGTCTTGTCGGGGATTGGGAACCCTTCGCGAGAATGTCCAAAGTTTCAGCGGGATTTCCAAAATGTTGAGAGGAACTCGAAACATGTCAACCTTGGTTTTGAGAATCTCTCCCGGAGTTTGAGAGATTTGGACGTGAAAGGGTACCAGTCTTGTCGGGGATTGGGAACCCTTCGCGAGAATGTCCAAAGTTTCAGCGGGATTTCCAAAATGTTGAGAGGAACTCGAAACATGTCAACCTTGGTTTTGAGAATCTCTCCCGGAGTTTGAGAGATTTGGACGTGAAAGGGTACCAGTCTTGTCGGGGATTGGGAACCCTTCGCGAGAATGTCCAAAGTTTCAGCGGGATTTCCAAAATGTTGAGAGGAACTCGAAACATGTCAACCATGGTTTTGAGAATCTCTCCCGGAGTTTGAGAGATTTGGACGTGAAAGGGTACCAGTCTTGTCGGGGATTGGGAACCCTTCGCGAGAATGTCCAAAGTTTCAGCAGGATTTCCAAAATGTTGAGAGGAAGTCGAAACATGTCAACCTCGGTTTTGAGAATCTCTCCCGGAGTTTGAGAGATTTGGATGTGAAAGGGTACCAGTCTTGTCGGGGATTGGGAACCCTTCGCGAGAATGTCCAAAGTTTCAGCGGGATTTCCAAAATGTTGAGAGGAACTCGAAACATGTCAACCTTGGTTTTGAGAATCTCTCCCGGAGTTTGAGAGATTTGGACGTGAAAGGGTACCAGTCTTGTCGGGGATTGGGAACCCTTCGCGAGAATGTCCAAAGTTTCAGCGGGATTTCCAAAATGTTGAGAGGAACTCGAAACATGTCAACCTTGGTTTTGAGAATCTCTCCCGGAGTTTGAGAGATTTGGACGTGAAAGGGTACCAGTCTTGTCGGGGATTGGGAACCCTTCACGAGAATGTCCAAAGTTTCAGCGGGATTTCCAAAATGTTGAGAGGAACTCGAATCATGTCAACCTTGGTTTTGAGAATCTCTCCCGGAGTTTGAGAGATTTGGACGTGAAAGGGTACCAGTCTTGTCGGGGATTGGGAACCCTTTGCGAGAATGTCCAAAGTTTCAGCGGGATTTCCAAAATGTTGAGAGGAACTCGAAACATGTCAACCTTGGTTTTGAGAATCTCTCCCGGAGTTCGAGAGATTTGAACGTGAAAGGGTACCAGTCTTGTCGGGGATTGGGAACCCTTTGCGAGAATGTCCAAAGTTTCAGCGGGATTTCCAAAATGTTGAGAGGAACTCGAAACATGTCAACCTCGGTTTTGAGAATCTCTCCCGGAGTTTGAGAGATTTGGACGTGAAAGGGTACCAGTCTTGTCGGGGATTGGGAACCCTTCGCCACAATGTCCAAAGTTTCAGCGGGATTTCCAAAATGTTGAGAGGAACTCGAAACGTGTCAACCTTGGTTTTGAGAATCTCTCCCGGAGTTTGAGAGATTTGGACGTGAAAGGGTACCAGTCTTGTCGGGGATTGGGAACCCTTCGCGAGAATGTCCAAAGTTTCAGCGGGATTTCCAAAATGCTGAGAGGAACTCAAAACATGTCAACCTTGGTTTTGAGAATCTCTCCCGGAGTTTGAGAGATTTGGACATGAAAGGGTACCAGTCTTGTCGGGGATTGGGAACCCTTGGCGAGAATTTCCAAACTTTCAGTGGGATTTCCAAAATGTTGAGAGGAACTCGAAACATGTCAGCCTTGGTTTTGAGAATCTCTCCCGGAGTTCGAGAGATTTGGACGTGAAAGGGTACCAGTCTTGTCGGGGATTGGGAACCCTTCGCGAGAATGTCCAAAGTTTCAGCGGGATTTCTAAATGTTGAGAGAAACTAGAAACATGTCAACCTCGGTTTTGAGAATCTCTCCCGGAGTTTGAGAGATTTGGACGTGAAAGGGTACCAGTCTTGTCGGGGATTGGGAACCCTTCGCGAGAATGTCCAAAGTTTCAGCGGGATTTCCAAAATGTTGAGAGGAACTCGAAACATGTCAACCTTGGTTTTGAGAATCTCTCCCGGAGTTTGAGAGATTTGGACGTGAAAGGGTACCAGTCTTGTCGGGGATTGGGAACCCTTCGCGAGAATGTCCAAAGTTTCAGCGGGATTTCCAAAATGTTGAGAGGAACTCGAAACATGTCAACCTTGGTTTTGAGAATCTCTCCCGGAGTTTGAGAGATTTGGACGTGAAAGGGTACCAGTCTTGTCGGGGATTGGGAACCCTTCGCGAGAATGTCCAAAGTTTCAGCGGGATTTCCAAAATGTTGAAAGGAACTCGAATCATGTCAACCTTGGTTTTGAGAATCTCTCCCGGAGTTTGAGAGATTTGGACGTGAAAGGGTACCAGTCTTGTCGGGGATTGGGAACCCTTCGCGAGAATGTCCAAAGTTTCAGCGGGATTTCCAAAATGTTGAGAGGAACTCGAAACATGTCAACCTTGGTTTTGAGAATCTCTCCCGGAGTTTGAGAGATTTGGACGAGAAAGGGTACCAGTCTTGTCGGGGATTGGGAACCCTTCGCGAGAATGTCCAAAGTTTCAGCGGGATTTCCAAAATGTTGAGAGGAACTCGAAACATGTCAACCTTGGTTTTGAGAATCTCTCCCGGAGTTTGAGAGATTTGGAAGTGAAAGGGTACCAGTCTTGTCGGGGATTGGGAACCCTTCGCGAGAATGTCCAAAGTTTCAGCGGGATTTCCAAAATGTTGAGAGGAACTCGAAACATGTCAACCTTGGTTTTGAGAATCTCTCCCAGAGTTTGAGAGATTTGGACGTGAAAGGGTACCAGTCTTGTCGGGGATTGGGAACCCTTCGCGAGAATGTCCAAAGTTTCAGCAGGATTTCCAAAATGTTGAGAGGAACTCAAAACATGTCAACCTCGGTTTTGAGAATCTCTCCCGGAGTTTGAGAGATTTGGACGTGAAAGGGTACCAGTCTTGTCGGGGATTGGGAACCCTTCGCGAGAATGTCCAAAGTTTCAGCGGGATTTCCAAAATTTTGAAAGGAACTCGAAACATGTCAACCTTGGTTTTGAGAATCTCTCCCGGAGTTTGAGAGATTTGGACGTGAAAGGGTACCAGTCTTGTCGGGGATTGGGAACCCTTCGCGAGAATGTCCAAAGTTTCAGCGGGATTTCGAAAATGTTGAGAGGAACTCGAAACATGTCAACCTCGGTTTTGAGAATCTCTCCCAGAGTTTGAGAGATTTGGACGTGAAAGGGTACCAGTCTTGTCGGGGATTGGGAACCCTTCGCGAGAATGTCCAAAGTTTCAGCGGGATTTCCAAAATGTTGAGAGGAACTCGAATCATGTCAACCTTGGTTTTGAGAATCTCTCCCGGAGTTTGAGAGATTTGGACGTGAAAGGGTACCAGTCTTGTCGGGGATTGGGAACCCTTCGCGAGAATGTCCAAAGTTTCAGCGGGATTTCCAAAATGTTGAGAGGAACTCGAAACATGTCAACCTTGGTTTTGAGAATCTCTCCCGGAGTTTGAGAGATTTGGACGAGAAAGGGTACCAGTCTTGTCGGGGATTGGGAACCCTTCGCGAGAATGTCCAAAGTTTCAGCGGGATTTCCAAAATGTTGAGAGGAACTCGAAACATGTCAATCTCGGTTTTGAGAATCTCTCCCGGAGTTTGAGAGATTTGGACGTGAAAGGGTACCAGTCTTGTCGGGGATTGGGAACCCTTCGCGAGAATGTCCAAAGTTTCAGCGGGATTTCCAAAATGTTGAGAGGAACTCTAAACATGTCAACCTTGGTTTTGAGAATCTCTCCCGGAGTTTGAGAGATTTGGACGTGAAAGGGTACCAGTCTTGTCGGGGATTGGGAACCCTTCGCGAGAATGTCCAAAGTTTCAGCAGGATATCCAAAATGTTGAGAGGAACTCGAAACATGTCAACCTTGGTTTTGAGAATCTCTCCCGGAGTTTGAGAGATTTGGACGTGAAAGGGTACCAGTCTTGTCGGGGATTGGGAACCCTTCGCGAGAATGTCCAAAGTTTCAGCGGGATTTCCAAAATTTTGAAAGGAACTCGAATCATGTCAACCTTGGTTTTGAGAATCTCTCCCGGAGTTTGAGAGATTTGGACGTGAAAGGGTACCAGTCTTGTCGGGGATTGGGAACCCTTCGCGAGAATGTCCAAAGTTTCAGCGGGATTTCCAAAATGTTGAGAGGAACTCGAAACATGTCAACCTTGGTTTTGAGAATCTCTCCCGGAGTTTGAGAGATTTGGACGTGAAAGGGTACCAGTCTTGTCGGGGATTGGGAACCCTTCGCGAGAATGTCCAAAGTTTCAGCGGGATTTCCAAAATGTTGAGAGGAACTCGAAACATGTCAACCTTGGTTTTGAGAATCTCTCCCGGAGTTTGAGAGATTTGGACGTGAAAGGGTACCAGTCTTGTCGGGGATTGGGAACCCTTCGCGAGAATGTCCAAAGTTTCAGCGGGATTTCCAAAATGTTGAGAGGAACTCGAAACATGTCAACCATGGTTTTGAGAATCTCTCCCGGAGTTTGAGAGATTTGGACGTGAAAGGGTACCAGTCTTGTCGGGGATTGGGAACCCTTCGCGAGAATGTCCAAAGTTTCAGCAGGATTTCCAAAATGTTGAGAGGAAGTCGAAACATGTCAACCTCGGTTTTGAGAATCTCTCCCGGAGTTTGAGAGATTTGGATGTGAAAGGGTACCAGTCTTGTCGGGGATTGGGAACCCTTCGCGAGAATGTCCAAAGTTTCAGCGGGATTTCCAAAATGTTGAGAGGAACTCGAAACATGTCAACCTTGGTTTTGAGAATCTCTCCCGGAGTTTGAGAGATTTGGACGTGAAAGGGTACCAGTCTTGTCGGGGATTGGGAACCCTTCGCGAGAATGTCCAAAGTTTCAGCGGGATTTCCAAAATGTTGAGAGGAACTCGAAACATGTCAACCTTGGTTTTGAGAATCTCTCCCGGAGTTTGAGAGATTTGGACGTGAAAGGGTACCAGTCTTGTCGGGGATTGGGAACCCTTCACGAGAATGTCCAAAGTTTCAGCGGGATTTCCAAAATGTTGAGAGGAACTCGAATCATGTCAACCTTGGTTTTGAGAATCTCTCCCGGAGTTTGAGAGATTTGGACGTGAAAGGGTACCAGTCTTGTCGGGGATTGGGAACCCTTTGCGAGAATGTCCAAAGTTTCAGCGGGATTTCCAAAATGTTGAGAGGAACTCGAAACATGTCAACCTTGGTTTTGAGAATCTCTCCCGGAGTTCGAGAGATTTGAACGTGAAAGGGTACCAGTCTTGTCGGGGATTGGGAACCCTTTGCGAGAATGTCCAAAGTTTCAGCGGGATTTCCAAAATGTTGAGAGGAACTCGAAACATGTCAACCTCGGTTTTGAGAATCTCTCCCGGAGTTTGAGAGATTTGGACGTGAAAGGGTACCAGTCTTGTCGGGGATTGGGAACCCTTCGCCACAATGTCCAAAGTTTCAGCGGGATTTCCAAAATGTTGAGAGGAACTCGAAACGTGTCAACCTTGGTTTTGAGAATCTCTCCCGGAGTTTGAGAGATTTGGACGTGAAAGGGTACCAGTCTTGTCGGGGATTGGGAACCCTTCGCGAGAATGTCCAAAGTTTCAGCGGGATTTCCAAAATGCTGAGAGGAACTCAAAACATGTCAACCTTGGTTTTGAGAATCTCTCCCGGAGTTTGAGAGATTTGGACATGAAAGGGTACCAGTCTTGTCGGGGATTGGGAACCCTTGGCGAGAATTTCCAAACTTTCAGTGGGATTTCCAAAATGTTGAGAGGAACTCGAAACATGTCAGCCTTGGTTTTGAGAATCTCTCCCGGAGTTCGAGAGATTTGGACGTGAAAGGGTACCAGTCTTGTCGGGGATTGGGAACCCTTCGCGAGAATGTCCAAAGTTTCAGCGGGATTTCTAAATGTTGAGAGAAACTAGAAACATGTCAACCTCGGTTTTGAGAATCTCTCCCGGAGTTTGAGAGATTTGGACGTGAAAGGGTACCAGTCTTGTCGGGGATTGGGAACCCTTCGCGAGAATGTCCAAAGTTTCAGCGGGATTTCCAAAATGTTGAGAGGAACTCGAAACATGTCAACCTTGGTTTTGAGAATCTCTCCCGGAGTTTGAGAGATTTGGACGTGAAAGGGTACCAGTCTTGTCGGGGATTGGGAACCCTTCGCGAGAATGTCCAAAGTTTCAGCGGGATTTCCAAAATTTTGAGAGGAACTCGTATCATGTCAACCTTGGTTTTGAGAATCTCTCCCGGAGTTTGAGAGATTTGGACGTGAAAGGGTACCAGTCTTGTCGGGGATTGGGAACCCTTCGCGAGAATGTCCAAAGTTTCAGCGGGATTTCAAAAATGTTGAGAGGAACTCGAAACATGTCAACCTCGGTTTTGAGAATCTCTCCCGGAGTTTGAGAGATTTGGACGTGAAAGGGTACCAGTCTTGTCGGGGATTGGGAACCCTTCGCGAGAATGTCCAAAGTTTCAGCGGGATTTCCAAAATGTTGAAAGGAACTCGAAACATGTCAACCTTGGTTTTGAGAATCTCTCCCGGAGTTTGAGAGATTTGGACGTGAAAGGGTACCAGTCTTGTCGGGGATTGGGAACCCTTCGCGAGAATGTCCAAAGTTTCAGCGGGATTTCCAAAATGTTGAGAGGAACTCGAAACATGTCAACCTTGGTTTTGAGAATCTCTCCCGGAGTTTGAGAGATTTGGACGTGAAAGGGTACCAGTCTTGTCGGGGATTGGGAACCCTTCGCGAGAATGTCCAAAGTTTCAGCGGGATTTCCAAAATGTTGAAAGGAACTCGAAACATGTGAACCTTGGTTTTGAGAATCTCTCCCGGAGTTCGAGAGATTTGGACGTGAAAGGGTACCAGTCTTGTCGGGGATTGGGAACCCTTCGCGAGAATATCCAAAGTTTCAGCGGGATTTCCAAAATGTTGAGAGGAACTCGAAACATGTGAACCTTGGTTTTGAGAATCTCTCCCGGAGTTTGAGAGATTTGGACGTGAAAGGGTACCAGTCTTGTCGGGGATTGGGAACCCTTCGCGAGAATGTCCAAAGTTTCAGCGGGATTTCCAAAATGTTGAGAGGAACTCGAAACATGTCAACCTCGGTTTTGAGAATCTCTCCCGGAGTTTGAGAGATTTGGACGTGAAAGGGTACCAGTCTTGTCGGGGATTGGGAACCCTTCGCGAGAATGTCCAAAGTTTCAGCGGGATTTCCAAAATGTTGAGAGGAACTCGAAACATGTCAACCTTGGTTTTGAGAATCTCTCCCGGAGTTTGAGAGATTTGGACGTGAAAGGGTACCAGTCTTGTCGGGGATTGGGAACCCTTCGCGAGAATGTCCAAAGTTTCAGCGGGATTTCCAAAATGTTGAGAGGAACTCGAATCATGTCAACCTTGGTTTTGAGAATCTCTCCCGGAGTTTGAGAGATTTGGACGTGAAAGGGTACCAGTCTTGTCGGGGATTGGGAACCCTTCGCGAGAATGTCCAAAGTTTCAGCGGGATTTCCAAAATGTTGAGAGGAACTCGAAACATGTCAACCTTGGTTTTGAGAATCTCTCCCGGAGTTTGAGAGATTTGGACGTGAAAGGGTACCAGTCTTGTCGGGGATTGGGAACCCTTCGCGAGAATGTCCAAAGTTTCAGCGGGAGTTCCAAAATGTTGAGAGGAACTCGAAACATGTCAACCTTGGTTTTGAGAATCTCTCCCGGAGTTTGAGAGATTTGGACGTGAAAGGGTACCAGTCTTGTCGGGGATTGGGAACCCTTCGCGAGAATGTCCAAAGTTTCAGCGGGATTTCCAAAATGTTGAGAGGAACTCGAAACATGTCAACCTTGGTTTTGAGAATCTCTCCCGGAGTTTGAGAGATTTGGACGTGAAAGGGTACCAGTCTTGTCGGGGATTGGGAACCCTTCGCGAGAATGTCCAAAGTTTCAGCGGGATTTCCAAAATGTTGAGAGGAACTCGAAACATGTCAACCTTGGTTTTGAGAATCTCTCCCGGAGTTTGAGAGATTTGGACGTGAAAGGGTACCAGTCTTGTCGGGGATTGGGAACCCTTCGCGAGAATGTCCAAAGTTTCAGCAGGATTTCCAAAATGTTGAGAGGAACTCGAAACATGTCAACCTTGGTTTTGAGAATCTCTCCCGGAGTTTGAGAGATTTGGACGTGAAAGGGTACCAGTCTTGTCGGGGATTGGGAACCCTTCGCGAGAATGTCCAAAGTTTCAGCGGGATTTCCAAAATGTTGAGAGGAACTCGAAACATGTCAACCTTGGTTTTGAGAATCTCTCCCGGAGTTTGAGAGATTTGGACGTGAAAGGGTACCAGTCTTGTCGGGGATTGGGAACCCTTCGCGAGAATGTCCAAAGTTTCAGCGGGATTTCAAAAATGTTGAGAGGAACTCGAAACATGTCAACCTCGGTTTTGAGAATCTCTCCCGGAGTTTGAGAGATTTGGACGTGAAAGGGTACCAGTCTTGTCGGGGATTGGGAACCCTTCGCGAGAATGTCCAAAGTTTCAGCGGGATTTCCAAAATGTTGAAAGGAACTCGAAACATGTGAACCTTGGTTTTGAGAATCTCTCCCGGAGTTTGAGAGATTTGGACGTGAAAGGGTACCAGTCTTGTCGGGGATTGGGAACCCTTCGCGAGAATGTCCAAAGTTTCAGCGGGATTTCCAAAATGTTGAAAGGAACTCGAAACATGTGAACCTTGGTTTTGAGAATCTCTCCCGGAGTTTGAGAGATTTGGACGTGAAAGGGTACCAGTCTTGTCGGGGATTGGGAACCCTTCGCCAGAATGTCCAAAGTTTCAGCGGGATTTCCAAAATGTTGAGAGGAACTCGAAACATGTCAACCTTGGTTTTGAGAATCTCTCCCGGAGTTTGAGAGATTTGGACGTGAAAGGGTACCAGTCTTGTCGGGGATTGGGAACCCTTCGCGAGAATGTCCAAAGTTTCAGCGGGATTTCCAAAATGTTGAGAGGAACTCGAAACATGTGAACCTTGGTTTTGAGAATCTCTCCCGGAGTTTGAGAGATTTGGACGTGAAAGGGTACCAGTCTTGTCGGGGAATGGGAACCCTTCGCGAGAATGTCCAAAGTTTCAGCGGGATTTCCAAAATGTTGAGAGGAACTCGAAACATGTCAACCTTGGTTTTGAGAATCTCTCCCGGAGTTTGAGAGATTTGGACGTGAAAGGGTACCAGTCTTGTCGGGGATTGGGAACCCTTCGCGAGAATGTCCAAAGTTTCAGCGCGATTTCCAAAATGTTGAGAGGAACTCGAAACATGTCAACCTCGGTTTTGAGAATCTCTCCCGGAGTTTGAGAGATTTGGACGTGAAAGGGTACCAGTCTTGTCGGGGATTGGGAACCCTTCGCGAGAATGTCCAAAGTTTCAGCGGGATTTCCAAAATGTTGAGAGGAACTCGAAACATGTCAACCTTGGTTTTGAGAATCTCTCCCGGAGTTTGAGAGATTTGGATGTGAAAGGGTACCAGTCTTGTCGGGGATTGGGAACCCTTCGCGAGAATGTCCAAAGTTTCAGCGGGATTTCCAAAATGTTGAGAGGAACTCGAAACATGTCAACCTTGGTTTTGAGAATCTCTCCCGGAGTTTGAGAGATTTGGACGTGAAAGGGTACCAGTCTTGTCGGGGATTGGGAACCCTTCGCGAGAATGTCCAAAGTTTCAGCGGGATTTCCAAAATGTTGAGAGGAACTCGAAACATGTCAACCTTGGTTTTGAGAATCTCTCCCGGAGTTTGAGAGATTTGGACGTGAAAGGGTACCAGTCTTGTCGGGGATTGGGAACCCTTCGCGAGAATGTCCAAAGTTTCAGCGGGATTTCCAAAATGTTGAGAGGAACTCGAAACATGTCAACCTTGGTTTTGAGAATCTCTCCCGGAGTTTGAGAGATTTGGACGTGAAAGGGTACCAGTCTTGTCGGGGATTGGGAACCCTTCGCGAGAATGTCCAAAGTTTCAGCGGGATTTCCAAAATGTTGAGAGGAACTCGAAACATGTCAACCTCGGTTTTGAGAATCTCTCCCGGAGTTTGAGAGATTTGGACGTGAAAGGGTACCAGTCTTGTCGGGGATTGGGAACCCTTCGCGAGAATGTCCAAAGTTTCAGCGGGATTTCCAAAATGTTGAGAGGAACTCGAAACATGTCAACCTTGGTTTTGAGAATCTCTCCCGGAGTTTGAGAGATTTGGACGTGAAAGGGTACCAGTCTTGTCGGGGATTGGGAACCCTTCGCCAGAATGTCCAAAGTTTCAGCGGGATTTCCAAAATGTTGAGAGGAACTCGTATCATGTCAACCTTGGTTTTGAGAATCTCTCCCGGAGTTTGAGAGATTTGGACGTGAAAGGGTACCAGTCTTGTCGGGGATTGGGAACCCTTCGCGAGAATGTCCAAAGTTTCAGCGGGATTTCCAAAATGTTGAAAGGAACTCGAAACATGTCAACCTTGGTTTTGAGAATCTCTCCCGGAGTTCGAGAGATTTGAACGTGAAAGGGTACCAGTCTTGTCGGGGATTGGGAACCCTTCGCGAGAATGTCCAAAGTTTCAGCGGGATTTCCAAAATGTTGAGAGGAACTCGAAACATGTCAACCTTGGTTTTGAGAATCTCTCCCGGAGTTTGAGAGATTTGGACGCGAAAGGGTACCAGTCTTGTCGGGGATTGGGAACCCTTCGTGAGAATGTCCAAAGTTTCAGCGGGATTTCCAAAATGTTGAGAGGAACTCGAAACATGTCAACCTTGGTTTTGAGAATCTCTCCCGGAGTTTGAGAGATTTGGACGCGAAAGGGTACCAGTCTTGTCGGGGATTGGGAACCCTTCGCGAGAATGTCCAAAGTTTCAGCGGGAGTTCCAAAATGTTGAGAGGAACTCGAATCATGTCAACCTTGGTTTTGAGAATCTCTCCTGGAGTTTGAGAGATTTGGACGTGAAAGGGTACCAGTCTTGTCGGGGATTGGGAACCCTTCGCGAGAATGTCCAAACTTTCAGTGGGATTTCCAAAATGTTGAGAGGAACTCGAAACATGTCAACCTTGGTTTTGAGAATCTCTCCCGGAGTTCGAGAGATTTGAACGTGAAAGGGTACCAGTCTTGTCGGGGATTGGGAACCCTTCGCGAGAATGTCCAAAGTTTCAGCGGGATTTCCAAAATGTTGAGAGGAACTCGAAACATGTCAACCTTGGTTTTGAGAATCTCTCCTGGAGTTTGAGAGATTTGGACGTGAAAGGGTACCAGTCTTGTCGGGGATTGGGAACCCTTCGCGAGAATGTCCAAAGTTTCAGCGGGATTTCCAAAATGTTGAGAGGAACTCGAATCATGTCAACCTTGGTTTTGAGAATCTCTCCCGGAGTTTGAGAGATTTGGACGTGAAAGGGTACCAGTCTTGTCGGGGATTGGGAACCCTTCGCGAGAATGTCCAAAGTTTCAGCGGGATTTCCAAAATGCTGAGAGGAACTCGAAACATGTCAATCTTGGTTTTGAGAATCTCTCCCGGAGTTTGAGAGATTTGGACGTGAAAGGGTACCAGTCTTGTCGGGGATTGGGAACCCTTCGCGAGAATGTCCAAACTTTCAGTGGGATTTCCAAAATGTTGAGAGGAACTCGAAACATGTCAACCTTGGTTTTGAGAATCTCTCCCGGAGTTTGAGAGATTTGAACGTGAAAGGGTACCAGTCTTGTCGGGGATTGGGAACCCTTCGCCAGAATGTCCAAAGTTTCAGCGGGATTTCCAAAATGTTGAGAGGAACTCGAATCATGTCAACCTTGGTTTTGAGAATCTCTCCCGGAGTTTGAGAGATTTGGACGTGAAAGGGTACCAGTCTTGTCGGGGATTGGGAACCCTTCGCGAGAATGTCCAAAGTTTCAGCGGGATTTCCAAAATGTTGAGAGGAACTCGAAACATGTCAACCTTGGTTTTGAGAATCTCTCCCGGAGTTCGAGAGATTTGAACGTGAAAGGGTACCAGTCTTGTCGGGGATTGGGAACCCTTCGCGAGAATGTCCAAAGTTTCAGCGGGATTTCCAAAATGTTGAGAGGAACTCGAAACATGTCAACCTTGGTTTTGAGAATCTCTCCCGGAGTCTGAGAGATTTGGACGTGAAAGGGTACCAGTCTTGTCGGGGATTGGGAACCCTTCGCCACAATGTCCAAAGTTTCAGCGGGATTTCCAAAATGTTGAGAGGAACTCGAAACATGTCAACCTTGGTTTTGAGAATCTCTCCCGGAGTTTGAGAGATTTGGACGTGAAAGGGTACCAGTCTTGTCGGGGATTGGGAACCCTTCGCGAGAATGTCCAAAGTTTCAGCGGGATTTCCAAAATGTTGAGAGGAACTCGAAACATGTCAACCTTGGTTTTGAGAATCTCTCCCGGAGTTTGAGAGATTTGGACGTGAAAGGGTACCAGTCTTGTCGGGGATTGGGAACCCTTCGCGAGAATGTCCAAAGTTTCAGCGGGATTTCCAAAATGTTGAGAGGAACTCGAATCATGTCAACCTTGGTTTTGAGAATCTCTCCCGGAGTTTGAGAGATTTGGACGTGAAAGGGTACGAGTCTTGTCGGGGATTGGGAACCCTTCGCGAGAATGTCCAAACTTTCAGTGGGATTTCCAAAATGTTGAGAGGAACTCGAAACATGTCAACCTTGGTTTTGAGAATCTCTCCCGGAGTTCGAGAGATTTGAACGTGAAAGGGTACCAGTCTTGTCGGGGATTGGGAACCCTTCGCGAGAATGTCCAAAGTTTCAGCGGGATTTCCAAAATGTTGAGAGAAACTCGAAACATGTCAACCTCGGTTTTGAGAATCTCTCCCAAAGTTTGAGAGATTTGGACGTGAAAGGGTAGCAGTCTTGTCGGGGATTGGGAACCCTTCGCGAGAATGTCCAAAGTTTCAGCGGGATTTCCAAAATGTTGAGAGGAACTCGAATCATGTCAACCTTGGTTTTGAGAATCTCTCCCGGAGTTTGAGAGATTTGGACGTGAAAGGGTACCAGTCTTGTCGGGGATTGGGAACCCTTCGCGAGAATGTCCAAAGTTTCAGCGGGATTTCCAAAATGCTGAGAGGAACTCGAAACATGTCAACCTTGGTTTTGAGAATCTCTCCCGGAGTTTGAGAGATTTGGACGTGAAAGGGTACCAGTCTTGTCGGGGATTGGGAACCCTTCGCGAGAATGTCCAAACTTTCAGTGGGATTTCCAAAATGTTGAGAGGAACTCGAAACATGTCAACCTTGGTTTTGAGAATCTCTCCCGGAGTTCGAGAGATTTGAACGTGAAAGGGTACCAGTCTTGTCGGGGATTGGGAACCCTTCGCGAGAATGTCCAAAGTTTCAGCGGGATTTCCAAAATGTTGAGAGAAACTCGAAACATGTCAACCTCGGTTTTGAGAATCTCTCCCGGAGTTTGAGAGATTTGGACGTGAAAGGGTACCAGTCTTGTCGGGGATTGGGAACCCTTCGCGAGAATGTCCAAAGTTTCAGCGGGATTTCCAAAATGTTGAGAGGAACTCGAAACATGTCAACCTTGGTTTTGAGAATCTCTCCCGGAGTTCGAGAGATTTGAACGTGAAAGGGTACCAGTCTTGTCGGGGATTGGGAACCCTTCGCGAGAATGTCCAAAGTTTCAGCGGGATTTCCAAAATGTTGAGAGGAACTCGAAACATGTCAACCTTGGTTTTGAGAATCTCTCCCGGAGTCTGAGAGATTTGGACGTGAAAGGGTACCAGTCTTGTCGGGGATTGGGAACCCTTCGCCACAATGTCCAAAGTTTCAGCGGGATTTCCAAAATGTTGAGAGGAACTCGAAACATGTCAACCTTGGTTTTGAGAATCTCTCCCGGAGTTCGAGAGATTTGAACGTGAAAGGGTACCAGTCTTGTCGGGGATTGGGAACCCTTCGCGAGAATGTCCAAAGTTTCAGCGGGATTTCCAAAATGTTGAGAGGAACTCGAAACATGTCAACCTTGGTTTTGAGAATCTCTCCCGGAGTCTGAGAGATTTGGACGTGAAAGGGTACCAGTCTTGTCGGGGATTGGGAACCCTTCGCCACAATGTCCAAAGTTTCAGCGGGATTTCCAAAATGTTGAGAGGAACTCGAAACATGTCAACCTTGGTTTTGAGAATCTCTCCCGGAGTTTGAGAGATTTGGACGTGAAAGGGTACCAGTCTTGTCGGGGATTGGGAACCCTTCGCGAGAATGTCCAAAGTTTCAGCGGGATTTCCAAAATGTTGAGAGGAACTCGAAACATGTCAACCTTGGTTTTGAGAATCTCTCCCGGAGTTTGAGAGATTTGGACGTGAAAGGGTACCAGTCTTGTCGGGGATTGGGAACCCTTCGCGAGAATGTCCAAAGTTTCAGCGGGATTTCCAAAATGTTGAGAGGAACTCGAATCATGTCAACCTTGGTTTTGAGAATCTCTCCCGGAGTTTGAGAGATTTGGACGTGAAAGGGTACGAGTCTTGTCGGGGATTGGGAACCCTTCGCGAGAATGTCCAAACTTTCAGTGGGATTTCCAAAATGTTGAGAGGAACTCGAAACATGTCAACCTTGGTTTTGAGAATCTCTCCCGGAGTTCGAGAGATTTGAACGTGAAAGGGTACCAGTCTTGTCGGGGATTGGGAACCCTTCGCGAGAATGTCCAAAGTTTCAGCGGGATTTCCAAAATGTTGAGAGAAACTCGAAACATGTCAACCTCGGTTTTGAGAATCTCTCCCAAAGTTTGAGAGATTTGGACGTGAAAGGGTAGCAGTCTTGTCGGGGATTGGGAACCCTTCGCGAGAATGTCCAAAGTTTCAGCGGGATTTCCAAAATGTTGAGAGGAACTCGAATCATGTCAACCTTGGTTTTGAGAATCTCTCCCGGAGTTTGAGAGATTTGGACGTGAAAGGGTACCAGTCTTGTCGGGGATTGGGAACCCTTCGCGAGAATGTCCAAAGTTTCAGCGGGATTTCCAAAATGCTGAGAGGAACTCGAAACATGTCAACCTTGGTTTTGAGAATCTCTCCCGGAGTTTGAGAGATTTGGACGTGAAAGGGTACCAGTCTTGTCGGGGATTGGGAACCCTTCGCGAGAATGTCCAAACTTTCAGTGGGATTTCCAAAATGTTGAGAGGAACTCGAAACATGTCAACCTTGGTTTTGAGAATCTCTCCCGGAGTTCGAGAGATTTGAACGTGAAAGGGTACCAGTCTTGTCGGGGATTGGGAACCCTTCGCGAGAATGTCCAAAGTTTCAGCGGGATTTCCAAAATGTTGAGAGAAACTCGAAACATGTCAACCTCGGTTTTGAGAATCTCTCCCGGAGTTTGAGAGATTTGGACGTGAAAGGGTACCAGTCTTGTCGGGGATTGGGAACCCTTCGTGAGAATGTCCAAAGTTTCAGCGGGATTTCCAAAATGTTGAGAGGAACTCGAAACATGTCAACCTTGGTTTTGAGAATCTCTCCCGGAGTTTGAGAGATTTGGACGTGAAAGGGTACCAGTCTTGTCGGGGATTGGGAACCCTTCGCCACAATGTCCAAAGTTTCAGCGGGATTTCCAAAATGTTGAGAGGAACTCGAATCATGTCAACCTTGGTTTTGAGAATCTCTCCCGGAGTTTGAGAGATTTGGACGTGAAAGGGTACCAGTCTTGTCGGGGATTGGGAACCCTTCGCGAGAATGTCCAAAGTTTCAGCGGGATTTCCAAAATGTTGAGAGGAACTCGAAACATGTCAACCTTGGTTTTGAGAATCTCTCCCGGAGTTTGAGAGATTTGGACGTGAAAGGGTACCAGTCTTGTCGGGGATTGGGAACCCTTCGCGAGAATGTCCAAAGTTTCAGCGGGATTTCCAAAATGTTGAGAGGAACTCGAATCATGTCAACCTTGGTTTTGAGAATCTCTCCCGGAGTTTGAGAGATTTGGACGTGAAAGGGTACCAGTCTTGTCGGGGATTGGGAACCCTTCGCGAGAATGTCCAAAGTTTCAGCGGGATTTCCAAAATGCTGAGAGGAACTCGAAACATGTCAACCTTGGTTTTGAGAATCTCTCCCGGAGTTTGAGAGATTTGGACGTGAAAGGGTACCAGTCTTGTCGGGGATTGGGAACCCTTCGCGAGAATGTCCAAAGTTTCAGCGGGATTTCCAAAATGCTGAGAGGAACTCGAAACATGTCAACCTTGGTTTTGAGAATCTCTCCCGGAGTTCGAGAGATTTGAACGTGAAAGGGTACCAGTCTTGTCGGGGATTGGGAACCCTTCGCGAGAATGTCCAAAGTTTCAGCGGGATTTCCAAAATGTTGAGAGAAACTCGAAACATGTCAACCTCGGTTTTGAGAATCTCTCCCGGAGTTTGAGAGATTTGGACGTGAAAGGGTACCAGTCTTGTCGGGGATTGGGAACCCTTCGCGAGAATGTCCAAAGTTTCAGCGGGATTTCCAGAATATTGAGAGGAACTCGAAACATGTCAACCTTGGTTTTGAGAATCTCTCCCGGAGTTTGAGAGATTTGGACGTGAAAGGGTACCAGTCTTGTCGGGGATTGGGAACCCTTCGCCAGAATGTCCAAAGTTTCAGCGCGATTTCCAAAATGTTGAGAGGAACTCGAATCATGTCAACCTTGGTTTTGAGAATCTCTCCCGGAGTTTGAGAGATTTGGACGTGAAAGGGTACCAGTCTTGTCGGGGATTGGGAACCCTTCGCGAGAATGTCCAAAGTTTCAGCGGGATTTCCAAAATGTTGAGAGGAACTCGTATCATGTCAACCTTGGTTTTGAGAATCTCTCCTGGAGTTTGAGAGATTTGGACGTGAAAGGGTACCAGTCTTGTCGGGGATTGGGAACCCTTCGCGAGAATGTCCAAAGTTTCAGCGGGATTTCCAAAATGTTGAGAGGAACTCGAAACATGTCAACCTTGGTTTTGAGAATCTCTCCCGGAGTTTGAGAGATTTGGACATGAAAGGGTACCAGTCTTGTCGGGGATTGGGAACCCTTCGCGAGAATGTTCAAAGTTTCAGCGGGATTTCCAAAATGTTGAGAGGAACTCGAAACATGTCAACCTCGGTTTTGAGAATCTCTCCCGGAGTTTGAGAGATTTGGACGTGAAAGGGTACCAGTCTTGTCGGGGATTGGGAACCCTTCGCCAGAATGTCCAAAGTTTCAGCGGGATTTCCAAAATGTTGAGAGGAACTCGAAACATGTCAACCTTGGTTTTGAGAATCTCTCCCGGAGTTTGAGAGATTTGGACGTGAAAGGGTACCAGTCTTGTCGGGGATTGGGAACCCTTCGCCAGAATGTCCAAAGTTTCAGCGGGATTTCCAAAATGTTGAAAGGAACTCGAAACATGTCAACCTTGGTTTTGAGAATCTCTCCCGGAGTTTGAGAGATTTGGACGTGAAAGGGTACCAGTCTTGTCGGGGATTGGGAACCCTTCGCGAGAATGTCCAAAGTTTCAGCGGGATTTCCAAAATGTTGAGAGGAACTCGAAACATGTCAACCTTGGTTTTGAGAATCTCTCCCGGAGTTTGAGAGATTTGGACGTGAAAGGGTACCAGTCTTGTCGGGGATTGGGAACCCTTCGCGAGAATGTCCAAAGTTTCAGCGGGATTTCCAAAATGTTGAGAGGAACTCGAAACATGTCAACCTTGGTTTTGAGAATCTCTCCCGGAGTTCGAGAGATTTGGACGTGAAAGGGTACCAGTCTTGTCGGGGATTGGGAACCCTTCGCGAGAATGTCCAAAGTTTCAGCGGGATTTCCAAAATGTTGAGAGGAACTCGAAACATGTCAACCTTGGTTTTGAGAATCTCTCCCGGAGTATGAGAGATTTGGACGTGAAAGGTTACCAGTCTTGTCGGGGATTGGGAACCCTTCGCCAGAATGTCCAAAGTTTCAGCAGGATTTCCAAAATGTTGAGAGGAACTCGTATCATGTCAACCTTGGTTTTGAGAATCTCTCCCGGAGTTTGAGAGATTTGGACGTGAAAGGGTACCAGTCTTGTCGGGGATTGGGAACCCTTCGCGAGAATGTCCAAAGTTTCAGCGGGATTTCCAAAATGTTGAGAGGAACTCGAAACATGTCAACCTTGGTTTTGAGAATCTCTCCCGGAGTTTGAGAGATTTGGACGTGAAAGGGTACCAGTCTTGTCGGGGATTGGGAACCCTTCGCGAGAATGTCCAAAGTTTCAGCGGGATTTCCAAAATGTTGAAAGGAACTCGAAACATGTCAACCTTGGTTTTGAGAATCTCTCCCGGAGTTTGAGAGATTTGGACGTGAAAGGGTACCAGTCTTGTCGGGGATTGGGAACCCTTCGCGAGAATGTCCAAAGTTTCAGCGGGATTTCCAAAATGTTGAGAGGAACTCGAAACATGTCAACCTTGGTTTTGAGAATCTCTCCCGGAGTTTGAGAGATTTGGACGTGAAAGGGTACCAGTCTTGTCGGGGATTGGGAACCCTTCGCGAGAATGTCCAAAGTTTCAGCGGGATTTCCAAAATGCTGAGAGGAACTCGAAACATGTCAACCTTGGTTTTGAGAATCTCTCCCGGAGTTTGAGAGATTTGGACGTGAAAGGGTACCAGTCTTGTCGGGGATTGGGAACCCTTCGCGAGAATGTCCAAACTTTCAGTGGGATTTCCAAAATGTTGAGAGGAACTCGAAACATGTCAACCTTGGTTTTGAGAATCTCTCCCGGAGTTCGAGAGATTTGAACGTGAAAGGGTACCAGTCTTGTCGGGGATTGGGAACCCTTCGCGAGAATGTCCAAAGTTTCAGCGGGATTTCCAAAATGTTGAGAGAAACTCGAAACATGTCAACCTCGGTTTTGAGAATCTCTCCCGGAGTTTGAGAGATTTGGACGTGAAAGGGTACCAGTCTTGTCGGGGATTGGGAACCCTTCGCGAGAATGTCCAAAGTTTCAGCGGGATTTCCAAAATGTTGAGAGGAACTCGAAACATGTCAACCTTGGTTTTGAGAATCTCTCCCGGAGTTCGAGAGATTTGAACGTGAAAGGGTACCAGTCTTGTCGGGGATTGGGAACCCTTCGCGAGAATGTCCAAAGTTTCAGCGGGATTTCCAAAATGTTGAGAGGAACTCGAAACATGTCAACCTTGGTTTTGAGAATCTCTCCCGGAGTCTGAGAGATTTGGACGTGAAAGGGTACCAGTCTTGTCGGGGATTGGGAACCCTTCGCCACAATGTCCAAAGTTTCAGCGGGATTTCCAAAATGTTGAGAGGAACTCGAAACATGTCAACCTTGGTTTTGAGAATCTCTCCCGGAGTTTGAGAGATTTGGACGTGAAAGGGTACCAGTCTTGTCGGGGATTGGGAACCCTTCGCGAGAATGTCCAAAGTTTCAGCGGGATTTCCAAAATGTTGAGAGGAACTCGAAACATGTCAACCTTGGTTTTGAGAATCTCTCCCGGAGTTTGAGAGATTTGGACGTGAAAGGGTACCAGTCTTGTCGGGGATTGGGAACCCTTCGCGAGAATGTCCAAAGTTTCAGCGGGATTTCCAAAATGTTGAGAGGAACTCGAATCATGTCAACCTTGGTTTTGAGAATCTCTCCCGGAGTTTGAGAGATTTGGACGTGAAAGGGTACGAGTCTTGTCGGGGATTGGGAACCCTTCGCGAGAATGTCCAAACTTTCAGTGGGATTTCCAAAATGTTGAGAGGAACTCGAAACATGTCAACCTTGGTTTTGAGAATCTCTCCCGGAGTTCGAGAGATTTGAACGTGAAAGGGTACCAGTCTTGTCGGGGATTGGGAACCCTTCGCGAGAATGTCCAAAGTTTCAGCGGGATTTCCAAAATGTTGAGAGAAACTCGAAACATGTCAACCTCGGTTTTGAGAATCTCTCCCAAAGTTTGAGAGATTTGGACGTGAAAGGGTACCAGTCTTGTCGGGGATTGGGAACCCTTCGCGAGAATGTCCAAAGTTTCAGCGGGATTTCCAAAATGTTGAGAGGAACTCGAATCATGTCAACCTTGGTTTTGAGAATCTCTCCCGGAGTTTGAGAGATTTGGACGTGAAAGGGTACCAGTCTTGTCGGGGATTGGGAACCCTTCGCGAGAATGTCCAAAGTTTCAGCGGGATTTCCAAAATGTTGAGAGGAACTCGAAACATGTCAACCTTGGTTTTGAGAATCTCTCCCGGAGTTTGAGAGATTTGGACGTGAAAGGGTACCAGTCTTGTCGGGGATTGGGAACCCTTCGCGAGAATGTCCAAACTTTCAGTGGGATTTCCAAAATGTTGAGAGGAACTCGAAACATGTCAACCTTGGTTTTGAGAATCTCTCCCGGAGTTCGAGAGATTTGAACGTGAAAGGGTACCAGTCTTGTCGGGGATTGGGAACCCTTCGCGAGAATGTCCAAAGTTTCAGCGGGATTTCCAAAATGTTGAGAGAAACTCGAAACATGTCAACCTCGGTTTTGAGAATCTCTCCCGGAGTTTGAGAGATTTGGACGTGAAAGGGTACCAGTCTTGTCGGGGATTGGGAACCCTTCGTGAGAATGTCCAAAGTTTCAGCGGGATTTCCAAAATGTTGAGAGGAACTCGAAACATGTCAACCTTGGTTTTGAGAATCTCTCCCGGAGTTTGAGAGATTTGGACGTGAAAGGGTACCAGTCTTGTCGGGGATTGGGAACCCTTCGCCACAATGTCCAAAGTTTCAGCGGGATTTCCAAAATGTTGAGAGGAACTCGAATCATGTCAACCTTGGTTTTGAGAATCTCTCCCGGAGTTTGAGAGATTTGGACGTGAAAGGGTACCAGTCTTGTCGGGGATTGGGAACCCTTCGCGAGAATGTCCAAAGTTTCAGCGGGATTTCCAAAATGTTGAGAGGAACTCGAAACATGTCAACCTTGGTTTTGAGAATCTCTCCCGGAGTTTGAGAGATTTGGACGTGAAAGGGTACCAGTCTTGTCGGGGATTGGGAACCCTTCGCGAGAATGTCCAAAGTTTCAGCGGGATTTCCAAAATGTTGAGAGGAACTCGAATCATGTCAACCTTGGTTTTGAGAATCTCTCCCGGAGTTTGAGAGATTTGGACGTGAAAGGGTACCAGTCTTGTCGGGGATTGGGAACCCTTCGCGAGAATGTCCAAAGTTTCAGCGGGATTTCCAAAATGCTGAGAGGAACTCGAAACATGTCAACCTTGGTTTTGAGAATCTCTCCCGGAGTTTGAGAGATTTGGACGTGAAAGGGTACCAGTCTTGTCGGGGATTGGGAACCCTTCGCGAGAATGTCCAAAGTTTCAGCGGGATTTCCAAAATGCTGAGAGGAACTCGAAACATGTCAACCTTGGTTTTGAGAATCTCTCCCGGAGTTCGAGAGATTTGAACGTGAAAGGGTACCAGTCTTGTCGGGGATTGGGAACCCTTCGCGAGAATGTCCAAAGTTTCAGCGGGATTTCCAAAATGTTGAGAGAAACTCGAAACATGTCAACCTCGGTTTTGAGAATCTCTCCCGGAGTTTGAGAGATTTGGACGTGAAAGGGTACCAGTCTTGTCGGGGATTGGGAACCCTTCGCGAGAATGTCCAAAGTTTCAGCGGGATTTCCAGAATATTGAGAGGAACTCGAAACATGTCAACCTTGGTTTTGAGAATCTCTCCCGGAGTTTGAGAGATTTGGACGTGAAAGGGTACCAGTCTTGTCGGGGATTGGGAACCCTTCGCCAGAATGTCCAAAGTTTCAGCGCGATTTCCAAAATGTTGAGAGGAACTCGAATCATGTCAACCTTGGTTTTGAGAATCTCTCCCGGAGTTTGAGAGATTTGGACGTGAAAGGGTACCAGTCTTGTCGGGGATTGGGAACCCTTCGCGAGAATGTCCAAAGTTTCAGCGGGATTTCCAAAATGTTGAGAGGAACTCGTATCATGTCAACCTTGGTTTTGAGAATCTCTCCTGGAGTTTGAGAGATTTGGACGTGAAAGGGTACCAGTCTTGTCGGGGATTGGGAACCCTTCGCGAGAATGTCCAAAGTTTCAGCGGGATTTCCAAAATGTTGAGAGGAACTCGAAACATGTCAACCTTGGTTTTGAGAATCTCTCCCGGAGTTTGAGAGATTTGGACATGAAAGGGTACCAGTCTTGTCGGGGATTGGGAACCCTTCGCGAGAATGTTCAAAGTTTCAGCGGGATTTCCAAAATGTTGAGAGGAACTCGAAACATGTCAACCTCGGTTTTGAGAATCTCTCCCGGAGTTTGAGAGATTTGGACGTGAAAGGGTACCAGTCTTGTCGGGGATTGGGAACCCTTCGCCAGAATGTCCAAAGTTTCAGCGGGATTTCCAAAATGTTGAGAGGAACTCGAAACATGTCAACCTTGGTTTTGAGAATCTCTCCCGGAGTTTGAGAGATTTGGACGTGAAAGGGTACCAGTCTTGTCGGGGATTGGGAACCCTTCGCCAGAATGTCCAAAGTTTCAGCGGGATTTCCAAAATGTTGAAAGGAACTCGAAACATGTCAACCTTGGTTTTGAGAATCTCTCCCGGAGTTTGAGAGATTTGGACGTGAAAGGGTACCAGTCTTGTCGGGGATTGGGAACCCTTCGCGAGAATGTCCAAAGTTTCAGCGGGATTTCCAAAATGTTGAGAGGAACTCGAAACATGTCAACCTTGGTTTTGAGAATCTCTCCCGGAGTTTGAGAGATTTGGACGTGAAAGGGTACCAGTCTTGTCGGGGATTGGGAACCCTTCGCGAGAATGTCCAAAGTTTCAGCGGGATTTCCAAAATGTTGAGAGGAACTCGAAACATGTCAACCTTGGTTTTGAGAATCTCTCCCGGAGTTCGAGAGATTTGGACGTGAAAGGGTACCAGTCTTGTCGGGGATTGGGAACCCTTCGCGAGAATGTCCAAAGTTTCAGCGGGATTTCCAAAATGTTGAGAGGAACTCGAAACATGTCAACCTTGGTTTTGAGAATCTCTCCCGGAGTATGAGAGATTTGGACGTGAAAGGTTACCAGTCTTGTCGGGGATTGGGAACCCTTCGCCAGAATGTCCAAAGTTTCAGCAGGATTTCCAAAATGTTGAGAGGAACTCGTATCATGTCAACCTTGGTTTTGAGAATCTCTCCCGGAGTTTGAGAGATTTGGACGTGAAAGGGTACCAGTCTTGTCGGGGATTGGGAACCCTTCGCGAGAATGTCCAAAGTTTCAGCGGGATTTCCAAAATGTTGAGAGGAACTCGAAACATGTCAACCTTGGTTTTGAGAATCTCTCCCGGAGTTTGAGAGATTTGGACGTGAAAGGGTACCAGTCTTGTCGGGGATTGGGAACCCTTCGCGAGAATGTCCAAAGTTTCAGCGGGATTTCCAAAATGTTGAAAGGAACTCGAAACATGTCAACCTTGGTTTTGAGAATCTCTCCCGGAGTTTGAGAGATTTGGACGTGAAAGGGTACCAGTCTTGTCGGGGATTGGGAACCCTTCGCGAGAATGTCCAAAGTTTCAGCGGGATTTCCAAAATGTTGAGAGGAACTCGAAACATGTCAACCTTGGTTTTGAGAATCTCTCCCGGAGTTTGAGAGATTTGGACGTGAAAGGGTACCAGTCTTGTCGGGGATTGGGAACCCTTCCCCAGAATGTCCAAAGTTTCAGCGGGATTTCCAAAATGCTGAGAGGAACTCGAAACATGTCAACCTTGGTTTTGAGAATCTCTCCCGGAGTTTGAGAGATTTGGACGTGAAAGGGTACCAGTCTTGTCGGGGATTGGGAACCCCTCGCGAGAATGTCCAAACTTTCAGTGGGATTTCCAAAATGTTGAGAGGAACTCGAAACATGTCAACCTTGGTTTTGAGAATCTCTCCCGGAGTTCGAGAGATTTGAACGTGAAAGGGTACCAGTCTTGTCGGGGATTGGGAACCCTTCGCGAGAATGTCCAAAGTTTCAGCGGGATTTCCAAAATGCTGAGAGGAACTCGAAACATGTCAACCTTGGTTTTGAGAATCTCTCCCGGAGTTTGAGAGATTTGGACGTGAAAGGGTATCAGTCTTGTCGGGGATTGGGAACCCTTCGCAAGAATGGCCAAACTTTCAGTGGGATTTCCAAAATGTTGAGAGGAACTCGAAACATGTCAACCTTGGTTTTGAGAATCTCTCCCGGAGTTCGAGAGATTTGAACGTGAAAGGGTACCAGTCTTGTCGGGGATTGGGAACCCTTCGCGAGAATGTCCAAAGTTTCAGCGGGATTTCCAAAATGTTGAGAGAAACTCGAAACATGTCAACCTCGGTTTTGAGAATCTCTCCCGGAGTTTGAGAGATTTGGACGTGAAAGGGTACCAGTCTTGTCGGGGATTGGGAACCCTTCGCGAGAATGTCCAAAGTTTCAGCGGGATTTCCAAAATGTTGAGAGGAACTCGAAACATGTCAACCTTGGTTTTGAGAATCTCTCCCGGAGTCTGAGAGATTTGGACGTGAAAGGGTACCAGTCTTGTCGGGGATTGGGAACCCTTCGCCACAATGTCCAAAGTTTCAGCGCGATTTCCAAAATGTTGAGAGGAACTCGAATCATGTCAACCTTGGTTTTGAGAATCTCTCCCGGAGTTTGAGAGATTTGGACGTGAAAGGGTACCAGTCTTGTCGGGGATTGGGAACCCTTCGCCAGAATGTCCAAAGTTTCAGCGGGATTTCCAAAATGTTGAGAGGAACTCGTATCATGTCAACCTTGGTTTTGAGAATCTCTCCTGGAGTTTGAGAGATTTGGACGTGAAAGGGTACCAGTCTTGTCGGGGATTGGGAACCCTTCGCGAGAATGTCCAAAGTTTCAGCGGGATTTCCAAAATGTTGAGAGGAACTCGAAACATGTCAACCTCGGTTTTGAGAATCTCTCCCGGAGTTTGAGGGATTTGAACGTGAAAGGGTACCAGTCTTGTCGGGGATTGGGAACCCTTCGTGAGAATGTCCAAAGTTTCAGCGGGATTTCCAAAATGTTGAGAGGAACTCGAAACATGCAACCTTGGTTTTGAGAATCTCTCCCGGAGTTTGAGAGATTTGGACGTGAAAGGGTACCAGTCTTGTCGGGGATTGGGAACCCTTCGCGAGAATGTCCAAAGTTTCAGCGGGATTTCCAAAATGTTGAGAGGAACTCGAAACATGTCAACCTTGGTTTTGAGAATCTCTCCCGGAGTTTGAGAGATTTGGACGTGAAAGGGTACCAGTCTTGTCGGGGATTGGGAACCCTTCGCGAGAATGTCCAAAGTTTCAGCGGGATTTCCAAAATGTTGAGAGGAACTCGAAACATGTCAACCTTGGTTTTGAGAATCTCTCCCGGAGTTTGAGAGATTTGGACGTGAAAGGGTACCAGTCTTGACGGGGATTGGGAACCCTTCGCGAGAATGTCCAAAGTTTCAGCGGGATTTCCAAAATGTTGAGAGGAACTCGAAACATGTCAACCTTGGTTTTGAGAATCTCTCCCGGAGTTTGAGAGATTTGGACGTGAAAGGGTACCAGTCTTGTCGGGGATTGGGAACCCTTCGCGAGAATGTTCAAAGTTTCAGCGGGATTTCCAAAATGTTGAGTGGAACTCGAAACATGTCAACCTCGGTTTTGAGAATCTCTCCCGGAGTTTGAGAGATTTGGACGTGAAAGGGTACCAGTCTTGTCGGGGATTGGGAACCCTTCGCGAGAATGTCCAAAGTTTCAGCGGGATTTCCAAAATGTTGAGAGGAACTCGAAACATGTCAACCTTGGTTTTGAGAATCTCTCCCGGAGTTTGAGAGATTTGGACGTGAAAGGGTACCAGTCTTGTCGGGGATTGGGAACCCTTCGCCAGAATGTCCAAAGTTTCAGCGGGATTTCCAAAATGTTGAAAGGAACTCGAAACATGTCAACCTTGGTTTTGAGAATCTCTCCCGGAGTTTGAGAGATTTGGACGTGAAAGGGTACCAGTCTTGTCGGGGATTGGGAACCCTTCGCGAGAATGTCCAAAGTTTCAGCGGGATTTCCAAAATGTTGAGAGGAACTCGAAACATGTCAACCTTGGTTTTGAGAATCTCTCCCGGAGTTTGAGAGATTTGGACGTGAAAGGGTACCAGTCTTGTCGGGGATTGGGAACCCTTCGCGAGAATGTCCAAAGTTTCAGCGGGATTTCCAAAATGTTGAAAGGAACTCGAAACATGTCAACCTTGGTTTTGAGAATCTCTCCCGGAGTTTGAGAGATTTGGACGTGAAAGGGTACCAGTCTTGTCGGGGATTGGGAACCCTTCGCGAGAATGTCCAAAGTTTCAGCGGGATTTCCAAAATGTTGAGAGGAACTCGAAACATGTCAACCTTGGTTTTGAGAATCTCTCCCGGAGTTTGAGAGATTTGGACGTGAAAGGGTACCAGTCTTGTCGGGGATTGGGAACCCTTCGCGAGAATGTCCAAAGTTTCAGCGGGATTTCCAAAATGTTGAGAGGAACTCGAAACATGTCAACCTTGGTTTTGAGAATCTCTCCCGGAGTTCGAGAGATTTGGACGTGAAAGGGTACCAGTCTTGTCGGGGATTGGGAACCCTTCGCGAGAATGTCCAAAGTTTCAGCGGGATTTCCAAAATGTTGAGAGGAACTCGAAACATGTCAACCTTGGTTTTGAGAATCTCTCCCGGAGTATGAGAGATTTGGACGTGAAAGGTTACCAGTCTTGTCGGGGATTGGGAACCCTTCGCCAGAATGTCCAAAGTTTCAGCAGGATTTCCAAAATGTTGAGAGGAACTCGTATCATGTCAACCTTGGTTTTGAGAATCTCTCCCGGAGTTTGAGAGATTTGGACGTGAAAGGGTACCAGTCTTGTCGGGGATTGGGAACCCTTCGCGAGAATGTCCAAAGTTTCAGCGGGATTTCCAAAATGTTGAGAGGAACTCGAAACATGTCAACCTTGGTTTTGAGAATCTCTCCCGGAGTTTGAGAGATTTGGACGTGAAAGGGTACCAGTCTTGTCGGGGATTGGGAACCCTTCGCGAGAATGTCCAAAGTTTCAGCGGGATTTCCAAAATGTTGAAAGGAACTCGAAACATGTCAACCTTGGTTTTGAGAATCTCTCCCGGAGTTTGAGAGATTTGGACGTGAAAGGGTACCAGTCTTGTCGGGGATTGGGAACCCTTCGCGAGAATGTCCAAAGTTTCAGCGGGATTTCCAAAATGTTGAGAGGAACTCGAAACATGTCAACCTTGGTTTTGAGAATCTCTCCCGGAGTTTGAGAGATTTGGACGTGAAAGGGTACCAGTCTTGTCGGGGATTGGGAACCCTTCCCCAGAATGTCCAAAGTTTCAGCGGGATTTCCAAAATGCTGAGAGGAACTCGAAACATGTCAACCTTGGTTTTGAGAATCTCTCCCGGAGTTTGAGAGATTTGGACGTGAAAGGGTACCAGTCTTGTCGGGGATTGGGAACCCCTCGCGAGAATGTCCAAACTTTCAGTGGGATTTCCAAAATGTTGAGAGGAACTCGAAACATGTCAACCTTGGTTTTGAGAATCTCTCCCGGAGTTCGAGAGATTTGAACGTGAAAGGGTACCAGTCTTGTCGGGGATTGGGAACCCTTCGCGAGAATGTCCAAAGTTTCAGCGGGATTTCCAAAATGCTGAGAGGAACTCGAAACATGTCAACCTTGGTTTTGAGAATCTCTCCCGGAGTTTGAGAGATTTGGACGTGAAAGGGTATCAGTCTTGTCGGGGATTGGGAACCCTTCGCAAGAATGGCCAAACTTTCAGTGGGATTTCCAAAATGTTGAGAGGAACTCGAAACATGTCAACCTTGGTTTTGAGAATCTCTCCCGGAGTTCGAGAGATTTGAACGTGAAAGGGTACCAGTCTTGTCGGGGATTGGGAACCCTTCGCGAGAATGTCCAAAGTTTCAGCGGGATTTCCAAAATGTTGAGAGAAACTCGAAACATGTCAACCTCGGTTTTGAGAATCTCTCCCGGAGTTTGAGAGATTTGGACGTGAAAGGGTACCAGTCTTGTCGGGGATTGGGAACCCTTCGCGAGAATGTCCAAAGTTTCAGCGGGATTTCCAAAATGTTGAGAGGAACTCGAAACATGTCAACCTTGGTTTTGAGAATCTCTCCCGGAGTCTGAGAGATTTGGACGTGAAAGGGTACCAGTCTTGTCGGGGATTGGGAACCCTTCGCCACAATGTCCAAAGTTTCAGCGCGATTTCCAAAATGTTGAGAGGAACTCGAATCATGTCAACCTTGGTTTTGAGAATCTCTCCCGGAGTTTGAGAGATTTGGACGTGAAAGGGTACCAGTCTTGTCGGGGATTGGGAACCCTTCGCCAGAATGTCCAAAGTTTCAGCGGGATTTCCAAAATGTTGAGAGGAACTCGTATCATGTCAACCTTGGTTTTGAGAATCTCTCCTGGAGTTTGAGAGATTTGGACGTGAAAGGGTACCAGTCTTGTCGGGGATTGGGAACCCTTCGCGAGAATGTCCAAAGTTTCAGCGGGATTTCCAAAATGTTGAGAGGAACTCGAAACATGTCAACCTCGGTTTTGAGAATCTCTCCCGGAGTTTGAGGGATTTGAACGTGAAAGGGTACCAGTCTTGTCGGGGATTGGGAACCCTTCGTGAGAATGTCCAAAGTTTCAGCGGGATTTCCAAAATGTTGAGAGGAACTCGAAACATGCAACCTTGGTTTTGAGAATCTCTCCCGGAGTTTGAGAGATTTGGACGTGAAAGGGTACCAGTCTTGTCGGGGATTGGGAACCCTTCGCGAGAATGTCCAAAGTTTCAGCGGGATTTCCAAAATGTTGAGAGGAACTCGAAACATGTCAACCTTGGTTTTGAGAATCTCTCCCGGAGTTTGAGAGATTTGGACGTGAAAGGGTACCAGTCTTGTCGGGGATTGGGAACCCTTCGCGAGAATGTCCAAAGTTTCAGCGGGATTTCCAAAATGTTGAGAGGAACTCGAAACATGTCAACCTTGGTTTTGAGAATCTCTCCCGGAGTTTGAGAGATTTGGACGTGAAAGGGTACCAGTCTTGACGGGGATTGGGAACCCTTCGCGAGAATGTCCAAAGTTTCAGCGGGATTTCCAAAATGTTGAGAGGAACTCGAAACATGTCAACCTTGGTTTTGAGAATCTCTCCCGGAGTTTGAGAGATTTGGACGTGAAAGGGTACCAGTCTTGTCGGGGATTGGGAACCCTTCGCGAGAATGTTCAAAGTTTCAGCGGGATTTCCAAAATGTTGAGTGGAACTCGAAACATGTCAACCTCGGTTTTGAGAATCTCTCCCGGAGTTTGAGAGATTTGGACGTGAAAGGGTACCAGTCTTGTCGGGGATTGGGAACCCTTCGCGAGAATGTCCAAAGTTTCAGCGGGATTTCCAAAATGTTGAGAGGAACTCGAAACATGTCAACCTTGGTTTTGAGAATCTCTCCCGGAGTTTGAGAGATTTGGACGTGAAAGGGTACCAGTCTTGTCGGGGATTGGGAACCCTTCGCCAGAATGTCCAAAGTTTCAGCGGGATTTCCAAAATGTTGAAAGGAACTCGAAACATGTCAACCTTGGTTTTGAGAATCTCTCCCGGAGTTTGAGAGATTTGGACGTGAAAGGGTACCAGTCTTGTCGGGGATTGGGAACCCTTCGCGAGAATGTCCAAAGTTTCAGCGGGATTTCCAAAATGTTGAGAGGAACTCGAAACATGTCAACCTTGGTTTTGAGAATCTCTCCCGGAGTTTGAGAGATTTGGACGTGAAAGGGTACCAGTCTTGTCGGGGATTGGGAACCCTTCGCGAGAATGTCCAAAGTTTCAGCGGGATTTCCAAAATGTTGAGAGGAACTCGAAACATGTCAACCTTGGTTTTGAGAATCTCTCCCGGAGTTCGAGAGATTTGGACGTGAAAGGGTACCAGTCTTGTCGGGGATTGGGAACCCTTCGCGAGAATGTCCAAAGTTTCAGCGGGATTTCCAAAATGTTGAGAGGAACTCGAAACATGTCAACCTTGGTTTTGAGAATCTCTCCCAGAGTTTGAGAGATTTGGACGTGAAAGGTTACCAGTCTTGTCGGGGATTGGGAACCCTTCGCCAGAATGTCCAAAGTTTCAGCAGGATTTCCAAAATGTTGAGAGGAACTCGAAACATGTCAACCTTGGTTTTGAGAATCTCTCCCGGAGTTTGAGAGATTTGGACGTGAAAGTGTACCAGTCTTGTCGGGGATTGGGAAGCCTTCACCAGAATGTCCAAAGTTTCAGCAGGATTTCCAAAATGTTGAGAGGAACTCGTATCATGTCAACCTTGGTTTTGAGAATCTCTCCCGGAGTTTGAGAGATTTGGACGTGAAAGGGTACCAGTCTTGTCGGGGATTGGGAACCCCTCGCGAGAATGTCCAAACTTTCAGTGGGATTTCCAAAATGTTGAGAGGAACTCGAAACATGTCAACCTTGGTTTTGAGAATCTCTCCCGGAGTTTGAGAGATTTGGACGTGAAAGGGTACCAGTCTTGTCGGGGATTGGGAACCCTTCGCGAGAATGTCCAAAGTTTCAGCGGGATTTCCAAAATGTTGAGAGAAACTCGAAACATGCAACCTTGGTTTTGAGAATCTCTCCCGGAGTTTGAGAGATTTGGACGTGAAAGGGTACCAGTCTTGTCGGGGATTGGGAACCCTTCGCGAGAATGTCCAAAGTTTCAGCGGGATTTCCAAAATGTTGAGAGGAACTCGAAACATGTCAACCTTGGTTTTGAGAATCTCTCCCGGAGTTTGAGAGATTTGGACGTGAAAGGGTACCAGTCTTGTCGGGGATTGGGAACCCTTCGCGAGAATGTCCAAAGTTTCAGCGGGATTTCCAAAATGTTGAGAGGAACTCGAAACATGTCAACCTTGGTTTTGAGAATCTCTCCCGGAGTTTGAGAGATTTGGACGTGAAAGGGTACCAGTCTTGACGGGGATTGGGAACCCTTCGCGAGAATGTCCAAAGTTTCAGCGGGATTTCCAAAATGTTGAGAGGAACTCGAAACATGTCAACCTTGGTTTTGAGAATCTCTCCCGGAGTTTGAGAGATTTGGACGTGAAAGGGTACCAGTCTTGTCGGGGATTGGGAACCCTTCGTGAGAATGTTCAAAGTTTCAGCGGGATTTCCAAAATGTTGAGTGGAACTCGAAACATGTCAACCTCGGTTTTGAGAATCTCTCCCGGAGTTTGAGAGATTTGGACGTGAAAGGGTACCAGTCTTGTCGGGGATTGGGAACCCTTCGCGAGAATGTCCAAAGTTTCAGCAGGATTTCCAAAATGTTGAGAGGAACTCGAAACATGTCAACCTTGGTTTTGAGAATCTCTCCCGGAGTTTGAGAGATTTGGACGTGAAAGGGTACCAGTCTTGTCGGGGATTGGGAACCCTTCGCCAGAATGTCCAAAGTTTCAGCGGGATTTCCAAAATGTTGAAAGGAACTCGAAACATGTCAACCTTGGTTTTGAGAATCTCTCCCGGAGTTTGAGAGATTTGGACGTGAAAGGGTACCAGTCTTGTCGGGGATTGGGAACCCTTCGCGAGAATGTCCAAAGTTTCAGCGGGATTTCCAAAATGTTGAGAGGAACTCGAAACATGTCAACCTTGGTTTTGAGAATCTCTCCCGGAGTTTGAGAGATTTGGACGTGAAAGGGTACCAGTCTTGTCGGGGATTGGGAACCCTTCGCGAGAATGTCCAAAGTTTCAGCGGGATTTCCAAAATGTTGAGAGGAACTCGAAACATGTCAACCTTGGTTTTGAGAATCTCTCCCGGAGTTCGAGAGATTTGGACGTGAAAGGGTACCAGTCTTGTCGGGGATTGGGAACCCTTCGCCAGAATGTCCAAAGTTTCAGCGGGATTTCCAAAATGTTGAGAGGAACTCGAAACATGTCAACCTTGGTTTTGAGAATCTCTCCCAGAGTTTGAGAGATTTGGACGTGAAAGGTTACCAGTCTTGTCGGGGATTGGGAACCCTTCGCCAGAATGTCCAAAGTTTCAGCAGGATTTCCAAAATGTTGAGAGGAACTCGAAACATGTCAACCTTGGTTTTGAGAATCTCTCCCGGAGTTTGAGAGATTTGGACGTGAAAGTGTACCAGTCTTGTCGGGGATTGGGAAGCCTTCACCAGAATGTCCAAAGTTTCAGCAGGATTTCCAAAATGTTGAGAGGAACTCGTATCATGTCAACCTTGGTTTTGAGAATCTCTCCCGGAGTTTGAGAGATTTGGACGTGAAAGGGTACCAGTCTTGTCGGGGATTGGGAACCCCTCGCGAGAATGTCCAAACTTTCAGTGGGATTTCCAAAATGTTGAGAGGAACTCGAAACATGTCAACCTTGGTTTTGAGAATCTCTCCCGGAGTTTGAGAGATTTGAACGTGAAAGGGTACCAGTCTTGTCGGGGATTGGGAACCCTTCGCGAGAATGTCCAAAGTTTCAGCGGGATTTCCAAAATGTTGAGAGAAACTCGAAACATGTCAACCTTGGTATTGAGAATCTCTCCCGGAGTTTGAGAGATTTGGACGTGAAAGGGTACCAGTCTTGTCGGGGATTGGGAACCCTTCGCGAGAATGTCCAAAGTTTCAGCGGGATTTCCAAAATGTTGAGAGGAACTCGAAACATGTCAACCTTGGTTTTGAGAATCTCTCCCGGAGTTTGAGAGATTTGGACGTGAAAGGGTACCAGTCTTGTCGGGGATTGGGAACCCTTCGCCACAATGTCCAAAGTTTCAGCGGGATTTCCAAAATGTTGAGAGGAACTCGAATCATGTCAACCTTGGTTTTGAGAATCTCTCCCGGAGTTTGAGAGATTTGGACGTGAAAGGGTACCAGTCTTGTCGGGGATTGGGAACCCTTCGCGAGAATGTCCAAAGTTTCAGCGGGATTTCCAAAATGTTGAGAGGAACTCGAAACATGTCAACCTTGGTTTTGAGAATCTCTCCCGGAGTTTGAGAGATTTGGACGTGAAAGGGTACCAGTCTTGTCGGGGATTGGGAACCCTTCGCGAGAATGTCCAAAGTTTCAGCGGGATTTCAAAAATGTTGAGAGGAACTCGAAACATGTCAACCTCGGTTTTGAGAATCTCTCCCGGAGTTTGAGAGATTTGGACGTGAAAGGGTACCAGTCTTGTCGGGGATTGGGAACCCTTCGCGAGAATGTCCAAAGTTTCAGCGGGATTTCCAAAATGTTGAGAGGAACTCGAAACATGTCAACCTTGGTTTTGAGAATCTCTCCCGGAGTTTGAGAGATTTGGACGTGAAAGGGTACCAGTCTTGTCGGGGATTGGGAACCCTTCGCGAGAATGTCCAAAGTTTCAGCGGGATTTCCAAAATGTTGAAAGGAACTCGAAACATGTGAACCTTGGTTTTGAGAATCTCTCCCGGAGTTTGAGAGATTTGGACGTGAAAGGGTACCAGTCTTGTCGGGGTTTGGGAACCCTTCGCGAGAATGTCCAAAGTTTCAGCGGGATTTCCAAAATGTTGAGAGGAACTCGAAACATGTCAACCTTGGTTTTGAGAATCTCTCCCGGAGTTTGAGAGATTTGGACGTGAAAGGGTACCAGTCTTGTCGGGGATTGGGAACCCCTCGCGAGAATGTCCAAACTTTCAGTGGGATTTCCAAAATGTTGAGAGGAACTCGAAACATGTCAACCTTGGTTTTGAGAATCTCTCCCGGAGTTCGAGAGATTTGGACGTGAAAGGGTACCAGTCCTGTCGGGGATTGGGAACCCTTCGCGAGAATGTCCAAAGTTTCAGCGGGATTTCCAAAATGTTGAGAGAAACTCGAAACATGTCAACCTCGGTTTTGAGAATCTCTCCCGGAGTTTGAGAGATTTGGACGTGAAAGGGTACCAGTCTTGTCGGGGATTGGGAACCCTTCGCGAGAATGTCCAAAGTTTCAGCGGGATTTCCAAAATGTTGAGAGGAACTCGAAACATGTCAACCTTGGTTTTGAGAATCTCTCCCGGAGTTTGAGAGATTTGGACGTGAAAGGGTACCAGTCTTGTCGGGGATTGGGAACCCTTCGCGAGAATGTCCAAAGTTTCAGCGGGATTTCCAAAATGTTGAGAGGAACTCGTATCATGTCAACCTTGGTTTTGAGAATCTCTCCCGGAGTTTGAGAGATTTGGACGTGAAAGGGTACCAGTCTTGTCGGGGATTGGGAACCCTTCGCGAGAATGTCCAAAGTTTCAGCGGGATTTCAAAAATGTTGAGAGGAACTCGAAACATGTCAACCTCGGTTTTGAGAATCTCTCCCGGAGTTTGAGAGATTTGGACGTGAAAGGGTACCAGTCTTGTCGGGGATTGGGAACCCTTCGCGAGAATGTCCAAAGTTTCAGCGGGATTTCCAAAATGTTGAGAGGAACTCGAAACATGTCAACCTTGGTTTTGAGAATCTCTCCCGGAGTTTGAGAGATTTGGACGTGAAAGGGTACCAGTCTTGTCGGGGATTGGGAACCCTTCGCGAGAATGTCCAAAGTTTCAGCGGGATTTCCAAAATGTTGAGAGGAACTCGAAACATGTCAACCTTGGTTTTGAGAATCTCTCCCGGAGTTTGAGAGATTTGGACGTGAAAGGGTACCAGTCTTGTCGGGGATTGGGAACCCTTCGCCAGAATGTCCAAAGTTTCAGCGGGATTTCCAAAATGTTGAAAGGAACTCGAAACATGTGAACCTTGGTTTTGAGAATCTCTCCCGGAGTTTGAGAGATTTGGACGTGAAAGGGTACCAGTCTTGTCGGGGATTGGGAACCCTTCGCGAGAATGTCCAAAGTTTCAGCGGGATTTCCAAAATGTTGAGAGGAACTCGAAACATGTCAACCTTGGTTTTGAGAATCTCTCCCGGAGTTTGAGAGATTTGGACGTGAAAGGGTACCAGTCTTGTCGGGGATTGGGAACCCTTCGCCAGAATGTCCAAAGTTTCAGCGGGATTTCCAAAATGTTGAGAGGAACTCGAAACATGTCAACCTCGGTTTTGAGAATCTCTCCCGGAGTTTGAGAGATTTGGACGTGAAAAGGGTACCAGTCTTGTCGGGGATTGGGAACCCTTCGCGAGAATATCCAAAGTTTCAGCGGGATTTCCAAAATGTTGAGAGGAACTCGAAACATGTCAACCTTGGTTTTGAGAATCTCTCCCGGAGTTTGAGAGATTTGGACGTGAAAGGGTACCAGTCTTGTCGGGGATTGGGAACCCTTCGCGAGAATGTTCAAAGTTTCAGCGGGATTTCCAAAATGTTGAGAGGAACTCGAAACATGTCAACCTCGGTTTTGAGAATCTCTCCCGGAGTTTGAGAGATTTGGACGTGAAAGGGTACCAGTCTTGTCGGGGATTGGGAACCCTTCGCCAGAATGTCCAAAGTTTCAGCGGGATTTCCAAAATGTTGAGAGGAACTCGAAACATGTCAACCTTGGTTTTGAGAATCTCTCCCGGAGTTTGAGAGATTTGGACGTGAAAGGGTACCAGTCTTGTCGGGGATTGGGAACCCTTCGCGAGAATGTCCAAAGTTTCAGCGGGATTTCCAAAATGTTGAGAGGAACTCGAAACATGTCAACCTTGGTTTTGAGAATCTCTCCCGGAGTTCGAGAGATTTGGACGTGAAAGGGTACCAGTCTTTTCGGGGATTGGGAACCCTTCGCGAGAATGTCCAAAGTTTCAGCGGGATTTCCAAAATGTTGAGAGGAACTCGAAACATGTCAACCTTGGTTTTGAGAATCTCTCCCGGAGTTTGAGAGATTTGGACGTGAAAGGTTACCAGTCTTGTCGGGGATTGGGAACCCTTCGCCAGAATGTCCAAAGTTTCAGCAGGATTTCCAAAATGTTGAGAGGAACTCGAAACATGTCAACCTTGGTTTTGAGAATCTCTCCCGGAGTTTGAGAGATTTGGACGTGAAAGTGTCCCAGTCTTGTCGGGGATTGGGAAGCCTTCACCAGAATGTCCAAAGTTTCAGCAGGATTTCCAAAATGTTGAGAGGAACTCGTATCATGTCAACCATGGTTTTGAGAATCTCTCCCGGAGTTTGAGAGATTTGGACGTGAAAGGGTACCAGTCTTGTCGGGGATTGGGAACCCTTCGCGAGAATGTCCAAAGTTTCAGCGGGATTTCCAAAATGTTGAGAGGAACTCGAAACATGTCAACCTTGGTTTTGAGAATCTCTCCCGGAGTTTGAGAGATTTGGACGTGAAAGGGTACCAGTCTTGTCGGGGATTGGGAACCCTTCGCGAGAATGTCCAAAGTTTCAGCGGGATTTCCAAAATGTTGAAAGGAACTCGAAACATGTCAACCTTGGTTTTGAGAATCTCTCCCGGAGTTTGAGAGATTTGGACGTGAAAGGGTACCAGTCTTGTCGGGGATTGGGAAGCCTTCGCGAGAATGTCCAAAGTTTCAGCGGGATTTCCAAAATGTTGAAAGGAACTCGAAACATGTGAACCTTGGTTTTGAGAATCTCTCCCGGAGTTTGAGAGATTTGGACGTGAAAGGGTACCAGTCTTGTCGGGGATTGGGAACCCTTCGCGAGAATGTCCAAAGTTTCAGCGGGATTTCCAAAATGTTGAGAGGAACTCGAAACATGTCAACCTTGGTTTTGAGAATCTCTCCCGGAGTTTGAGAGATTTGGACGTGAAAGGGTACCAGTCTTGTCGGGGATTGGGAACCCTTCGCCAGAATGTCCAAAGTTTCAGCGGGATTTCCAAAATGTTGAGAGGAACTCGAAACATGTCAACCTCGGTTTTGAGAATCTCTCCCGGAGTTTGAGAGATTTGGACGTGAAAAGGGTACCAGTCTTGTCGGGGATTGGGAACCCTTCGCGAGAATATCCAAAGTTTCAGCGGGATTTCCAAAATGTTGAGAGGAACTCGAAACATGTCAACCTTGGTTTTGAGAATCTCTCCCGGAGTTTGAGAGATTTGGACGTGAAAGGGTACCAGTCTTGTCGGGGATTGGGAACCCTTCGCGAGAATGTTCAAAGTTTCAGCGGGATTTCCAAAATGTTGAGAGGAACTCGAAACATGTCAACCTCGGTTTTGAGAATCTCTCCCGGAGTTTGAGAGATTTGGACGTGAAAGGGTACCAGTCTTGTCGGGGATTGGGAACCCTTCGCCAGAATGTCCAAAGTTTCAGCGGGATTTCCAAAATGTTGAGAGGAACTCGAAACATGTCAACCTTGGTTTTGAGAATCTCTCCCGGAGTTTGAGAGATTTGGACGTGAAAGGGTACCAGTCTTGTCGGGGATTGGGAACCCTTCGCGAGAATGTCCAAAGTTTCAGCGGGATTTCCAAAATGTTGAGAGGAACTCGAAACATGTCAACCTTGGTTTTGAGAATCTCTCCCGGAGTTCGAGAGATTTGGACGTGAAAGGGTACCAGTCTTTTCGGGGATTGGGAACCCTTCGCGAGAATGTCCAAAGTTTCAGCGGGATTTCCAAAATGTTGAGAGGAACTCGAAACATGTCAACCTTGGTTTTGAGAATCTCTCCCGGAGTTTGAGAGATTTGGACGTGAAAGGTTACCAGTCTTGTCGGGGATTGGGAACCCTTCGCCAGAATGTCCAAAGTTTCAGCAGGATTTCCAAAATGTTGAGAGGAACTCGAAACATGTCAACCTTGGTTTTGAGAATCTCTCCCGGAGTTTGAGAGATTTGGACGTGAAAGTGTCCCAGTCTTGTCGGGGATTGGGAAGCCTTCACCAGAATGTCCAAAGTTTCAGCAGGATTTCCAAAATGTTGAGAGGAACTCGTATCATGTCAACCATGGTTTTGAGAATCTCTCCCGGAGTTTGAGAGATTTGGACGTGAAAGGGTACCAGTCTTGTCGGGGATTGGGAACCCTTCGCGAGAATGTCCAAAGTTTCAGCGGGATTTCCAAAATGTTGAGAGGAACTCGAAACATGTCAACCTTGGTTTTGAGAATCTCTCCCGGAGTTTGAGAGATTTGGACGTGAAAGGGTACCAGTCTTGTCGGGGATTGGGAACCCTTCGCGAGAATGTCCAAAGTTTCAGCGGGATTTCCAAAATGTTGAAAGGAACTCGAAACATGTCAACCTTGGTTTTGAGAATCTCTCCCGGAGTTTGAGAGATTTGGACGTGAAAGGGTACCAGTCTTGTCGGGGATTGGGAAGCCTTCGCGAGAATGTCCAAAGTTTCAGCGGGATTTCCAAAATGTTGAGAGGAACTCGAAACATGTCAACCTTGGTTTTGAGAATCTCTCCCGGAGTTTGAGAGATTTGGACGTGAAAGGGTACCAGTCTTGTCGGGGATTGGGAACCCTTCGCCAGAATGTCCAAAGTTTCAGCGGGATTTCCAAAATGCTGAGAGGAACTCGAAACATGTCAACCTTGGTTTTGAGAATCTCTCCCGGAGTTTGAGAGATTTGGACGTGAAAGGGTACCAGTCTTGTCGGGGATTGGGAACCCTTCGCGAGAATGTCCAAAGTTTCAGCGGGATTTCCAAAATGTTGAGAGGAACTCGAAACATGTCAACCTTAGTTTTGAGAATCTCTCCCGGAGTTTGAGAGATTTGGACGTGAAAGGGTACCAGTCTTGTCGGGGATTGGGAACCCTTCGCCAGAATGTCCAAAGTTTCAGCGGGATTTCCAAAATGTTGAGAGGAACTCGAATCATGTCAACCTTGGTTTTGAGAATCTCTCCCGGACTTCGAAAGATTTGGACGTGAAAGGGTACCAGTCTTGTCGGGGATTGGGAACCCTTCGCGAGAATGTCCAAAGTTTCAGCAGGATTTCCAAAATGTTGAGAGGAACTCGAAACATGTCAACCTTGGTTTTGAGAATCTCTCCCGGAGTTTGAGAGATTTGGACGTGAAAGGGTACCAGTCTTGTCGGGGATTGGGAACCCTTCGCGAGAATGTCCAAAGTTTCAGCGGGATTTCCAAAATGTGGAGAGGAACTCGAAACATGTCAACCTTGGTTTTGAGAATCTCTCCCGGAGTTCGAGAGATTTGGACGTGAAAGGGTACCAGTCTTGTCGGGGATTGGGAACCCTTCGCGAGAATGTCCAAAGTTTCAGCGGGATTTCCAAAATGTTGAGAGGAACTCGTATCATGTCAACCTTGGTTTTGAGAATCTCTCCCGGAGTTTGAGAGATTTGGACGTGAAAGGGTACCAGTCTTGTCGGGGATTGGGAACCCTTCGCGAGAATGTTCAAAGTTTCAGCGGGATTTCCAAAATGTGGAGAGGAACTCGAAACATGTCAACCTCGGTTTTGAGAATCTCTCCCGGAGTTTGAGAGATTTGGACGTGAAAGGGTACCAGTCTTGTCGGGGATTGGGAACCCTTCGCGAGAATGTCCAAAGTTTCAGCGGGATTTCCAAAATGTTGAAAGGAACTCGAAACATGTCAACCTTGGTTTTGAGAATCTCTCCCGGAGTTTGAGAGATTTGGACGTGAAAGGGTACCAGTCTTGTCGGGGATTGGGAACCCTTCGCGAGAATGTCCAAAGTTTCAGCGGGATTTCCAAAATGTTGAGAGGAACTCGAAACATGTCAACCTTGGTTTTGAGAATCTCTCCCGGAGTTTGAGAGATTTGGACGTGAAAGGGTACCAGTCTTGTCGGGGATTGGGAACCCTTCGCGAGAATGTTCAAAGTTTCAGCTGGATTTCCAAAATGTTGAGAGGAACTCGAAACATGTCAACCTCGGTTTTGAGAATCTCTCCCGGAGTTTGAGAGATTTGGACGTGAAAGGGTACCAGTCTTGTCGGGGATTGGGAACCCTTCGCGACAATGTCCAAAGTTTCAGCGGGATTTCCAAAATGTTGAAAGGAACTCGAAACATGTCAACCTTGGTTTTGAGAATCTCTCCCGGAGTTTGAGAGATTTGGACGTGAAAGGGTACCAGTCTTGTCGGGGATTGGGAACCCTTCGCGAGAATGTCCAAAGTTTCAGCGGGATTTCCAAAATGTTGAGAGGAACTCGAAACATGTCAACCTTGGTTTTGAGAATCTCTCCCGGAGTTTGAGAGATTTGGACGTGAAAGGGTACCAGTCTTGTCGGGGATTGGGAACCCTTCGCGAGAATGTCCAAAGTTTCAGCGGGATTTCCAAAATGTTGAGAGGAACTCGAAACATGTCAACCTTGGTTTTGAGAATCTCTCCCGGAGTTCGAGAGATTTGGACGTGAAAGGGTACCAGTCTTGTCGGGGATTGGGAACCCTTCGCGAGAATGTCCAAAGTTTCAGCGGGATTTCCAAAATGTTGAGAGGAACTCGAAACATGTCAACCTTGGTTTTGAGAATCTCTCCCGGAGTTTGAGAGATTTGGACGTGAAAGGTTACCAGTCTTGTCGGGGATTGGGAACCCTTCGCCAGAATGTCCAAAGTTTCAGCAGGATTTCCAAAATGTTGAGAGGAACTCGAAACATGTCAACCTTGGTTTTGAGAATCTCTCCCGGAGTTTGAGAGATTTGGACGTGAAAGTGTACCAGTCTTGTCGGGGATTGGGAAGCCTTCGCCAGAATGTCCAAAGTTTCAGCAGGATTTCCAAAATGTTGAGAGGAACTCGTATCATGTCAACCTCGGTTTTGAGAATCTCTCCCGGAGTTTGAGAGATTTGGACGTGAAAGGGTAGCAGTCTTGTCGGGGATTGGGAACCCTTCGCGAGAATGTCCAAAGTTTCAGCGGGATTTCCAAAATGTTGAGAGGAACTCGAATCATGTCAACCTTGGTTTTGAGAATCTCTCCCGGAGTTTGAGAGATTTGGACGTGAAAGGGTACCAGTCTTGTCGGGGATTGGGAAGCCTTCACCAGAATGTCCAAAGTTTCAGCAGGATTTCCAAAATGTTGAGAGGAACTCGTATCATGTCAACCTTGGTTTTGAGAATCTCTCCCGGAGTTTGAGAGATTTGGACGTGAAAGGGTACCAGTCTTGTCGGGGATTGGGAACCCTTCGCGAGAATGTCCAAAGTTTCAGCGGGATTTCCAAAATGTTGAGAGGAACTCGAAACATGTCAACCTTGGTTTTGAGAATCTCTCCCGGAGTTTGAGAGATTTGGACGTGAAAGGGTACCAGTCTTGTCGGGGATTGGGAACCCTTCGCGAGAATGTCCAAAGTTTCAGCGGGATTTCCAAAATGTTGAGAGAAACTCGAAACATGTCAACCTCGGTTTTGAGAATCTCTCCCGGAGTTTGAGAGATTTGGACGTGAAAGGGTACCAGTCTTGTCGGGGATTGGGAACCCTTCGCGAGAATGTCCAAAGTTTCAGCGGGATTTCCAAAATGTTGAGAGGAACTCGTATCATGTCAACCTTGGTTTTGAGAATCTCTCCCGGAGTTTGAGAGATTTGGACGTGAAAGGGTACCAGTCTTGTCGGGGACTGGGAACCCTTCGCCAGAATGTCCAAAGTTTCAGCGGGATTTCAAAAATGTTGAGAGGAACTCGAAACATGTCAACCTCGGTTTTGAGAATCTCTCCCGGAGTTTGAGAGATTTGGACGTGAAAGGGTACCAGTCTTGTCGGGGATTGGGAACCCTTCGCGAGAATGTCCAAAGTTTCAGCGGGATTTCCAAAATGTTGAGAGGAACTCGAAACATGTCAACCTTGGTTTTGAGAATCTCTCCCGGAGTTTGAGAGATTTGGACGTGAAAGGGTACCAGTCTTGTCGGGGATTGGGAACCCTTCGCGAGAATGTCCAAAGTTTCAGCGGGATTTCCAAAATGTTGAAAGGAACTCGAAACATGTCAACCTTGGTTTTGAGAATCTCTCCCGGAGTTCGAGAGATTTGGACGTGAAAGGGTACCAGTCTTGTCGGGGATTGGGAACCCTTCGCGAGAATGTCCAAAGTTTCAGCGGGATTTCCAAAATGTTGAGAGGAACTCGAAACATGTCAACCTTGGTTTTGAGAATCTCTCCCGGAGTTTGAGAGATTTGGACGTGAAAGGGTACCAGTCTTGTCGGGGATTGGGAACCCCTCGCGAGAATGTCCAAACTTTCAGTGGGATTTCCAAAATGTTGAGAGGAACTCGAAACATGTCAACCTTGGTTTTGAGAATCTCTCCCGGAGTTCGAGAGATTTGAACGTGAAAGGGTACCAGTCTTGTCGGGGATTGGGAACCCTTCGCGAGAATGTCCAAAGTTTCAGCGGGATTTCCAAAATGTTGAGAGAAACTCGAAACATGTCAACCTCGGTTTTGAGAATCTCTCCCGGAGTTTGAGAGATTTGGACGTGAAAGGGTACCAGTCTTGTCGGGGATTGGGAACCCTTCGCGAGAATGTCCAAAGTTTCAGCGGGATTTCCAAAATGTTGAGAGGAACTCGAAACATGTCAACCTTGGTTTTGAGAATCTCTCCCGGAGTTTGAGAGATTTGGACGTGAAAGGGTACCAGTCTTGTCGGGGATTGGGAACCCTTCGCCACAATGTCCAAAGTTTCAGCGGGATTTCCAAAATGTTGAGAGGAACTCGTATCATGTCAACCTTGGTTTTGAGAATCTCTCCCGGAGTTTGAGAGATTTGGACGTGAAAGGGTACCAGTCTTGTCGGGGATTGGGAACCCTTCGCGAGAATGTCCAAAGTTTCAGCGGGATTTCCAAAATGTTGAGAGGAACTCGAATCATGTCAACCTTGGTTTTGAGAATCTCTCCCGGAGTTTGAGAGATTTGGACGTGAAAGGGTACCAGTCTTGTCGGGGATTGGGAACCCTTCGCCAGAATGTCCAAAGTTTCAGCGGGATTTCCAAAATGTTGAAAGGAACTCGAAACATGTCAACCTTGGTTTTGAGAATCTCTCCCGGAGTTCGAGAGATTTGGACGTGAAAGGGTACCAGTCTTGTCGGGGATTGGGAACCCTTCGCGAGAATGTCCAAAGTTTCAGCGGGATTTCCAAAATGTTGAGAGGAACTCGAAACATGTCAACCTTGGTTTTGAGAATCTCTCCCGGAGTTTGAGAGATTTGGACGTGAAAGGGTACCAGTCTTGTCGGGGATTGGGAACCCCTCGCGAGAATGTCCAAACTTTCAGTGGGATTTCCAAAATGTTGAGAGGAACTCGAAACATGTCAACCTTGGTTTTGAGAATCTCTCCCGGAGTTCGAGAGATTTGAACGTGAAAGGGTACCAGTCTTGTCGGGGATTGGGAACCCTTCGCGAGAATGTCCAAAGTTTCAGCGGGATTTCCAAAATGTTGAGAGAAACTCGAAACATGTCAACCTCGGTTTTGAGAATCTCTCCCGGAGTTTGAGAGATTTGGACGTGAAAGGGTACCAGTCTTGTCGGGGATTGGGAACCCTTCGCGAGAATGTCCAAAGTTTCAGCGGGATTTCCAAAATGTTGAGAGGAACTCGAAACATGTCAACCTTGGTTTTGAGAATCTCTCCCGGAGTTTGAGAGATTTGGACGTGAAAGGGTACCAGTCTTGTCGGGGATTGGGAACCCTTCGCCACAATGTCCAAAGTTTCAGCGGGATTTCCAAAATGTTGAGAGGAACTCGTATCATGTCAACCTTGGTTTTGAGAATCTCTCCCGGAGTTTGAGAGATTTGGACGTGAAAGGGTACCAGTCTTGTCGGGGATTGGGAACCCTTCACGAGAATGTCCAAAGTTTCAGCGGGATTTCCAAAATGTTGAGAGGAACTCGAAACATGTCAACCTTGGTTTTGAGAATCTCTCCCGGAGTTTGAGAGATTTGGACGTGAAAGGGTACCAGTCTTGTCGGGGATTGGGAACCCTTCGCCAGAATGTCCAAAGTTTCAGCGGGATTTCCAAAATGTTGAGAGGAACTCGAAACATGTCAACCTCGGTTTTGAGAATCTCTCCCGGAGTTTGAGAGATTTGGACGTGAAAGGGTACCAGTCTTGTCGGGGATTGGGAACCCTTCGCGAGAATATCCAAAGTTTCAGCGGGATTTCCAAAATGTTGAGAGGAACTCGAAACATGTCAACCTTGGTTTTGAGAATCTCTCCCGGAGTTTGAGAGATTTGGACGTGAAAGGGTACCAGTCTTGTCGGGGATTGGGAACCCTTCGCGAGAATGTTCAAAGTTTCAGCGGGATTTCCAAAATGTTGAGAGGAACTCGAAACATGTCAACCTCGGTTTTGAGAATCTCTCCCGGAGTTTGAGAGATTTGGACGTGAAAGGGTACCAGTCTTGTCGGGGATTGGGAACCCTTCGCCAGAATGTCCAAAGTTTCAGCGGGATTTCCAAAATGTTGAGAGGAACTCGAAACATGTCAACCTTGGTTTTGAGAATCTCTCCCGGAGTTTGAGAGATTTGGACGTGAAAGGGTACCAGTCTTGTCGGGGATTGGGAACCCTTCGCGAGAATGTCCAAAGTTTCAGCGGGATTTCCAAAATGTTGAGAGGAACTCGAAACATGTCAACCTTGGTTTTGAGAATCTCTCCCGGAGTTTGAGAGATTTGGACGTGAAAGGGTACCAGTCTTGTCGGGGATTGGGAACCCTTCGCGAGAATGTTCAAAGTTTCAGCGGGATTTCCAAAATGTTGAGAGGAACTCGAAACATGTCAACCTTGGTTTTGAGAATCTCTCCCGGAGTTTGAGAGATTTGGACGTGAAAGTGTACCAGTCTTGTCGGGGATTGGGAAGCCTTCACCAGAATGTCCAAAGTTTCAGCAGGATTTCCAAAATGTTGAGAGGAACTCGTATCATGTCAACCATGGTTTTGAGAATCTCTCCCGGAGTTTGAGAGATTTGGACGTGAAAGGGTACCAGTCTTGTCGGGGATTGGGAACCCTTCGCGAGAATGTCCAAAGTTTCAGCGGGATTTCCAAAATGTTGAGAGGAACTCGAAACATGTCAACCTTGGTTTTGAGAATCTCTCCCGGAGTTTGAGAGATTTGGACGTGAAAGGGTACCAGTCTTGTCGGGGATTGGGAACCCTTCGCGAGAATGTCCAAAGTTTCAGCGGGATTTCCAAAATGCTGAGAGGAACTCGAAACATGTCAACCTTGGTTTTGAGAATCTCTCCCGGAGTTTGAGAGATTTGGACGTGAAAGGGTACCAGTCTTGTCGGGGATTGGGAACCCTTCGCGAGAATGTCCAAAGTTTCAGCGGGATTTCCAAAATGTTGAGAGGAACTCGAAACATGTCAACCTTGGTTTTGAGAATCTCTCCCGGAGTTTGAGAGATTTGGACGTGAAAGGGTACCAGTCTTGTCGGGGATTGGGAACCCTTCGCCAGAATGTCCAAAGTTTCAGCGGGATTTCCAAAATGTTGAGAGGAACTCGAATCATGTCAACCTTGGTTTTGAGAATCTCTCCCGGAGTTCGAGAGATTTGGACGTGAAAGGGTACCAGTCTTGTCGGGGATTGGGAACCCTTCGCGAGAATGTCCAAAGTTTCAGCAGGATTTCCAAAATGTTGAGAGGAACTCGAAACATGTCAACCTTGGTTTTGAGAATCTCTCCCGGAGTTTGAGAGATTTGGACGTGAAAGGGTACCAGTCTTGTCGGGGATTGGGAACCCTTCGCGAGAATGTCCAAAGTTTCAGCGGGATTTCCAAAATGTGGAGAGGAACTCGAAACATGTCAACCTTGGTTTTGAGAATCTCTCCCGGAGTTCGAGAGATTTGGACGTGAAAGGGTACCAGTCTTGTCGGGGATTGGGAACCCTTCGCGAGAATGTCCAAAGTTTCAGCGGGATTTCCAAAATGTTGAGAGGAACTCGTATCATGTCAACCTTGGTTTTGAGAATCTCTCCCGGAGTTTGAGAGATTTGGACGTGAAAGGGTACCAGTCTTGTCGGGGATTGGGAACCCTTCGCGAGAATGTTCAAAGTTTCAGCGGGATTTCCAAAATGTTGAGAGGAACTCGAAACATGTCAACCTTGGTTTTGAGAATCTCTCCCGGAGTTTGAGAGATTTGGACGTGAAAGGGTACCAGTCTTGTCGGGGATTGGGAACCCTTCGCCACAATGTCCAAAGTTTCAGCAGGATTTCCAAAATGTTGAGAGGAACTCGAAACATGTCAACCTTGGTTTTGAGAATCTCTCCCGGAGTTTGAGAGATTTGGACGTGAAATTGTACCAGTCTTGTCGGGGATTGGGAAGCCTTCGCCAGAATGTCCAAAGTTTCAGCGGGATTTCCAAAATGCTGAGAGGAACTCGAAACATGTCAACCTTGGTTTTGAGAATCTCTCCCGGAGTTTGAGAGATTTGGACGTGAAAGGGTACCAGTCTTGTCGGGGATTGGGAACCCCTCGCGAGAATGTCCAAACTTTCAGTGGGATTTCCAAAATGTTGAGAGGAACTCGAAACATGTCAACCTTGGTTTTGAGAATCTCTCCCGGAGTTTGAGAGATTTGGACGTGAAAGGGTACCAGTCTTGTCGGGGATTGGGAACCCTTCGCGAGAATGTCCAAAGTTTCAGCGGGATTTCCAAAATGTTGAGAGAAACTCGAAACATGTCAACCTCGGTTTTGAGAATCTCTCCCGGAGTTTGAGAGATTTGGACGTGAAAGGGTACCAGTCTTGTCGGGGATTGGGAACCCTTCGCGAGAATGTCCAAAGTTTCAGCGGGATTTCCAAAATGTTGAGAGGAACTCGTATCATGTCAACCTTGGTTTTGAGAATCTCTCCCGGAGTTTGAGAGATTTGGACGTGAAAGGGTACCAGTCTTGTCGGGGACTGGGAACCCTTCGCGAGAATGTCCAAAGTTTCAGCGGGATTTCAAAAATGTTGAGAGGAACTCGAAACATGTCAACCTCGGTTTTGAGAATCTCTCCCGGAGTTTGAGAGATTTGGACGTGAAAGGGTACCAGTCTTGTCGGGGATTGGGAACCCTTCGCGAGAATGTCCAAAGTTTCAGCGGGATTTCCAAAATGTTGAGAGGAACTCGAAACATGTCAACCTTGGTTTTGAGAATCTCTCCCGGAGTTTGAGAGATTTGGACGTGAAAGGGTACCAGTCTTGTCGGGGATTGGGAACCCTTCGCGAGAATGTCCAAAGTTTCAGCGGGATTTCCAAAATGTTGAGAGGAACTCGAAACATGTCAACCTTGGTTTTGAGAATCTCTCCCGGAGTTTGAGAGATTTGGACGTGAAAGGGTACCAGTCTTGTCGGGGATTGGGAACCCTTCGCCAGAATGTCCAAAGTTTCAGCGGGATTTCCAAAATGTTGAAAGGAACTCGAAACATGTCAACCTTGGTTTTGAGAATCTCTCCCGGAGTTTGAGAGATTTGGACGTGAAAGGGTACCAGTCTTGTCGGGGATTGGGAACCCTTCGCGAGAATGTCCAAAGTTTCAGCGGGATTTCCAAAATGTTGAGAGGAACTCGAAACATGTCAACCTTGGTTTTGAGAATCTCTCCCGGAGTTTGAGAGATTTGGACGTGAAAGGGTACCAGTCTTGTCGGGGATTGGGAACCCCTCGCGAGAATGTCCAAACTTTCAGTGGGATTTCCAAAATGTTGAGAGGAACTCGAAACATGTCAACCTTGGTTTTGAGAATCTCTCCCGGAGTTTGAGAGATTTGGACGTGAAAGGGTACCAGTCTTGTCGGGGATTGGGAACCCTTCGCCAGAATGTCCAAAGTTTCAGCGGGATTTCCAAAATGTTGAGAGGAACTCGAAACATGTCAACCTCGGTTTTGAGAATCTCTCCCGGAGTTTGAGAGATTTGGACGTGAAAGGGTACCAGTCTTGTCGGGGATTGGGAACCCTTCGCGAGAATATCCAAAGTTTCAGCGGGATTTCCAAAATGTTGAGAGGAACTCGAAACATGTCAACCTTGGTTTTGAGAATCTCTCCCGGAGTTTGAGAGATTTGGACGTGAAAGGGTACCAGTCTTGTCGGGGATTGGGAACCCTTCGCGAGAATGTTCAAAGTTTCAGCGGGATTTCCAAAATGTTGAGAGGAACTCGAAACATGTCAACCTCGGTTTTGAGAATCTCTCCCGGAGTTTGAGAGATTTGGACGTGAAAGGGTACCAGTCTTGTCGGGGATTGGGAACCCTTCGCCAGAATGTCCAAAGTTTCAGCGGGATTTCCAAAATGTTGAGAGGAACTCGAAACATGTCAACCTTGGTTTTGAGAATCTCTCCCGGAGTTTGAGAGATTTGGACGTGAAAGGGTACCAGTCTTGTCGGGGATTGGGAACCCTTCGCGAGAATGTCCAAAGTTTCAGCGGGATTTCCAAAATGTTGAGAGGAACTCGAAACATGTCAACCTTGGTTTTGAGAATCTCTCCCGGAGTTTGAGAGATTTGGACGTGAAAGGGTACCAGTCTTGTCGGGGATTGGGAACCCTTCGCGAGAATGTTCAAAGTTTCAGCGGGATTTCCAAAATGTTGAGAGGAACTCGAAACATGTCAACCTTGGTTTTGAGAATCTCTCCCGGAGTTTGAGAGATTTGGACGTGAAAGTGTACCAGTCTTGTCGGGGATTGGGAAGCCTTCACCAGAATGTCCAAAGTTTCAGCAGGATTTCCAAAATGTTGAGAGGAACTCGTATCATGTCAACCATGGTTTTGAGAATCTCTCCCGGAGTTTGAGAGATTTGGACGTGAAAGGGTACCAGTCTTGTCGGGGATTGGGAACCCTTCGCGAGAATGTCCAAAGTTTCAGCGGGATTTCCAAAATGTTGAGAGGAACTCGAAACATGTCAACCTTGGTTTTGAGAATCTCTCCCGGAGTTTGAGAGATTTGGACGTGAAAGGGTACCAGTCTTGTCGGGGATTGGGAACCCTTCGCGAGAATGTCCAAAGTTTCAGCGGGATTTCCAAAATGCTGAGAGGAACTCGAAACATGTCAACCTTGGTTTTGAGAATCTCTCCCGGAGTTTGAGAGATTTGGACGTGAAAGGGTACCAGTCTTGTCGGGGATTGGGAACCCTTCGCCAGAATGTCCAAAGTTTCAGCGGGATTTCCAAAATGTTGAGAGGAACTCGAAACATGTCAACCTTGGTTTTGAGAATCTCTCCCGGAGTTTGAGAGATTTGGACGTGAAAGGGTACCAGTCTTGTCGGGGATTGGGAACCCTTCGCCAGAATGTCCAAAGTTTCAGCGGGATTTCCAAAATGTTGAGAGGAACTCGAATCATGTCAACCTTGGTTTTGAGAATCTCTCCCGGAGTTCGAGAGATTTGGACGTGAAAGGGTACCAGTCTTGTCGGGGATTGGGAACCCTTCGCGAGAATGTCCAAAGTTTCAGCAGGATTTCCAAAATGTTGAGAGGAACTCGAAACATGTCAACCTTGGTTTTGAGAATCTCTCCCGGAGTTTGAGAGATTTGGACGTGAAAGGGTACCAGTCTTGTCGGGGATTGGGAACCCTTCGCGAGAATGTCCAAAGTTTCAGCGGGATTTCCAAAATGTGGAGAGGAACTCGAAACATGTCAACCTTGGTTTTGAGAATCTCTCCCGGAGTTCGAGAGATTTGGACGTGAAAGGGTACCAGTCTTGTCGGGGATTGGGAACCCTTCGCGAGAATGTCCAAAGTTTCAGCGGGATTTCCAAAATGTTGAGAGGAACTCGTATCATGTCAACCTTGGTTTTGAGAATCTCTCCCGGAGTTTGAGAGATTTGGACGTGAAAGGGTACCAGTCTTGTCGGGGATTGGGAACCCTTCGCGAGAATGTTCAAAGTTTCAGCGGGATTTCCAAAATGTTGAGAGGAACTCGAAACATGTCAACCTTGGTTTTGAGAATCTCTCCCGGAGTTTGAGAGATTTGGACGTGAAAGGGTACCAGTCTTGTCGGGGATTGGGAACCCTTCGCCACAATGTCCAAAGTTTCAGCAGGATTTCCAAAATGTTGAGAGGAACTCGAAACATGTCAACCTTGGTTTTGAGAATCTCTCCCGGAGTTTGAGAGATTTGGACGTGAAATTGTACCAGTCTTGTCGGGGATTGGGAAGCCTTCACCAGAATGTCCAAAGTTTCAGCAGGATTTCCAAAATGTTGAGAGGAACTCGTATCATGTCAACCTTGGTTTTGAGAATCTCTCCCGGAGTTTGAGAGATTTGGACGTGAAAGGGTACCAGTCTTGTCGGGGATTGGGAACCCTTCGCCAGAATGTCCAAAGTTTCAGCGGGATTTCCAAAATGCTGAGAGGAACTCGAAACATGTCAACCTTGGTTTTGAGAATCTCTCCCGGAGTTTGAGAGATTTGGACGTGAAAGGGTACCAGTCTTGTCGGGGATTGGGAACCCCTCGCGAGAATGTCCAAACTTTCAGTGGGATTTCCAAAATGTTGAGAGGAACTCGAAACATGTCAACCTTGGTTTTGAGAATCTCTCCCGGAGTTTGAGAGATTTGGACGTGAAAGGGTACCAGTCTTGTCGGGGATTGGGAACCCTTCGCGAGAATGTCCAAAGTTTCAGCGGGATTTCCAAAATGTTGAGAGAAACTCGAAACATGTCAACCTCGGTTTTGAGAATCTCTCCCGGAGTTTGAGAGATTTGGACGTGAAAGGGTACCAGTCTTGTCGGGGATTGGGAACCCTTCGCGAGAATGTCCAAAGTTTCAGCGGGATTTCCAAAATGTTGAGAGGAACTCGTATCATGTCAACCTCGGTTTTGAGAATCTCTCCCGGAGTTTGAGAGATTTGGACGTGAAAGGGTACCAGTCTTGTCGGGGATTGGGAACCCTTCGCGAGAATGTCCAAAGTTTCAGCGGGATTTCCAAAATGTTGAGAGGAACTCGTATCATGTCAACCTTGGTTTTGAGAATCTCTCCCGGAGTTTGAGAGATTTGGACGTGAAAGGGTACCAGTCTTGTCGGGGATTGGGAACCCTTCGCGAGAATGTCCAAAGTTTCAGCGGGATTTCAAAAATGTTGAGAGGAACTCGAAACATGTCAACCTCGGTTTTGAGAATCTCTCCCGGAGTTTGAGAGATTTGGACGTGAAAGGGTACCAGTCTTGTCGGGGATTGGGAACCCTTCGCGAGAATGTCCAAAGTTTCAGCGGGATTTCCAAAATGTTGAGAGGAACTCGAAACATGTCAACCTTGGTTTTGAGAATCTCTCCCGGAGTTTGAGAGATTTGGACGTGAAAGGGTACCAGTCTTGTCGGGGATTGGGAACCCTTCGCGAGAATGTCCAAAGTTTCAGCGGGATTTCCAAAATGTTGAGAGGAACTCGAAACATGTCAACCTTGGTTTTGAGAATCTCTCCCGGAGTTTGAGAGATTTGGACGTGAAAGGGTACCAGTCTTGTCGGGGATTGGGAACCCTTCGCCAGAATGTCCAAAGTTTCAGCGGGATTTCCAAAATGTTGAAAGGAACTCGAAACATGTCAACCTTGGTTTTGAGAATCTCTCCCGGAGTTCGAGAGATTTGGACGTGAAAGGGTACCAGTCTTGTCGGGGATTGGGAACCCTTCGCGAGAATGTCCAAAGTTTCAGCGGGATTTCCAAAATGTTGAGAGGAACTCGAAACATGTCAACCTTGGTTTTGAGAATCTCTCCCGGAGTTTGAGAGATTTGGACGTGAAAGGGTACCAGTCTTGTCGGGGATTGGGAACCCCTCGCGAGAATGTCCAAACTTTCAGTGGGATTTCCAAAATGTTGAGAGGAACTCGAAACATGTCAACCTTGGTTTTGAGAATCTCTCCCGGAGTTCGAGAGATTTGAACGTGAAAGGGTACCAGTCTTGTCGGGGATTGGGAACCCTTCGCGAGAATGTCCAAAGTTTCAGCGGGATTTCCAAAATGTTGAGAGAAACTCGAAACATGTCAACCTTGGTTTTGAGAATCTCTCCCGGAGTTTGAGAGATTTGGACGTGAAAGGGTACCAGTCTTGTCGGGGATTGGGAACCCTTCGCGAGAATGTCCAAAGTTTCAGCGGGATTTCCAAAATGTTGAGAGGAACTCGAAACATGTCAACCTTGGTTTTGAGAATCTCTCCCGGAGTTTGAGAGATTTGGACGTGAAAGGGTACCAGTCTTGTCGGGGATTGGGAACCCTTCGCCACAATGTCCAAAGTTTCAGCGGGATTTCCAAAATGTTGAGAGGAACTCGTATCATGTCAACCTTGGTTTTGAGAATCTCTCCCGGAGTTTGAGAGATTTGGACGTGAAAGGGTACCAGTCTTGTCGGGGATTGGGAACCCTTCGCGAGAATGTCCAAAGTTTCAGCGGGATTTCCAAAATGTTGAGAGGAACTCGAAACATGTCAACCTTGGTTTTGAGAATCTCTCCCGGAGTTTGAGAGATTTGGACGTGAAAGGGTACCAGTCTTGTCGGGGATTGGGAACCCTTCGCCAGAATGTCCAAAGTTTCAGCGGGATTTCCAAAATGTTGAGAGGAACTCGAAACATGTCAACCTCGGTTTTGAGAATCTCTCCCGGAGTTTGAGAGATTTGGACGTGAAAGGGTACCAGTCTTGTCGGGGATTGGGAACCCTTCGCGAGAATATCCAAAGTTTCAGCGGGATTTCCAAAATGTTGAGAGGAACTCGAAACATGTCAACCTTGGTTTTGAGAATCTCTCCCGGAGTTTGAGAGATTTGGACGTGAAAGGGTACCAGTCTTGTCGGGGATTGGGAACCCTTCGCGAGAATGTTCAAAGTTTCAGCGGGATTTCCAAAATGTTGAGAGGAACTCGAAACATGTCAACCTCGGTTTTGAGAATCTCTCCCGGAGTTTGAGAAATTTGGACGTGAAAGGGTACCAGTCTTGTCGGGGATTGGGAACCCTTCGCCAGAATGTCCAAAGTTTCAGCGGGATTTCCAAAATGTTGAGAGGAACTCGAAACATGTCAACCTTGGTTTTGAGAATCTCTCCCGGAGTTTGAGAGATTTGGACGTAAAAGGGTACCAGTCTTGTCGGGGATTGGGAACCCTTCGCGAGAATGTCCAAAGTTTCAGCGGGATTTCCAAAATGTTGAGAGGAACTCGAAACATGTCAACCTTGGTTTTGAGAATCTCTCCCGGAGTTTGAGAGATTTGGACGTGAAAGGGTACCAGTCTTGTCGGGGATTGGGAACCCTTCGCGAGAATGTCCAAAGTTTCAGCGGGATTTCCAAAATGTTGAGAGGAACTCGAAACATGTCAACCTTGGTTTTGAGAATCTCTCCCGGAGTTCGAGAGATTTGGACGTGAAAGGGTACCAGTCTTGTCGGGGATTGGGAACCCTTCGCGAGAATGTCCAAAGTTTCAGCGGGATTTCCAAAATGTTGAGAGGAACTCGAAACATGTCAACCTTGGTTTTGAGAATCTCTCCCGGAGTTTGAGAGATTTGGACGTGAAAGGTTACCAGTCTTGTCGGGGATTGGGAACCCTTCGCCAGAATGTCCAAAGTTTCAGCAGGATTTCCAAAATGTTGAGAGGAACTCGAAACATGTCAACCTTGGTTTTGAGAATCTCTCCCGGAGTTTGAGAGATTTGGACGTGAAAGTGTACCAGTCTTGTCGGGGATTGGGAAGCCTTCACCAGAATGTCCAAAGTTTCAGCAGGATTTCCAAAATCTTGAGAGGAACTCGTATCATGTCAACCATGGTTTTGAGAATCTCTCCCGGAGTTTGAGAGATTTGGACGTGAAAGGGTACCAGTCTTGTCGGGGATTGGGAACCCTTCGCGAGAATGTCCAAAGTTTCAGCGGGATTTCCAAAATGTTGAGAGGAACTCGAAACATGTCAACCTTGGTTTTGAGAATCTCTCCCGGAGTTTGAGAGATTTGGACGTGAAAGGGTACCAGTCTTGTCGGGGATTGGGAACCCTTCGCCAGAATGTCCAAAGTTTCAGCGGGATTTCCAAAATGTTGAAAGGAACTCGAAACATGTCAACCTTGGTTTTGAGAATCTCTCCCGGAGTTTGAGAGATTTGGACGTGAAAGGGTACCAGTCTTGTCGGGGATTGGGAAGCCTTCGCGAGAATGTCCAAAGTTTCAGCGGGATTTCCAAAATGTTGAGAGGAACTTGAAACATGTCAACCTTGGTTTTGAGAATCTCTCCCGGAGTTTGAGAGATTTGGACGTGAAAGGGTACCAGTCTTGTCGGGGATTGGGAACCCTTCGCCAGAATGTCCAAAGTTTCAGCGGGATTTCCAAAATGCTGAGAGGAACTCGAAACATGTCAACCTTGGTTTTGAGAATCTCTCCCGGAGTTTGAGAGATTTGGACGTGAAAGGGTACCAGTCTTGTCGGGGATTGGGAACCCCTCGCGAGAATGTCCAAAATTTCAGTGGGATTTCCAAAATGTTGAGAGGAACTCGAAACATGTCAACCTTGGTTTTGAGAATCTCTCCCGGAGTTCGAGAGATTTGAACGTGAAAGGGTACCAGTCTTGTCGGGGATTGGGAACCCTTCGCGAGAATGTCCAAAGTTTCAGCGGGATTTCCAAAATGTTGAGAGAAACTCGAAACATGTCAACCTCGGTTTTGAGAATCTCTCCCGGAGTTTGAGAGATTTGGACGTGAAAGGGTACCAGTCTTGTCGGGGATTGGGAACCCTTCGCGAGAATGTCCAAAGTTTCAGCGGGATTTCCAAAATGTTGAGAGGAACTCGAAACATGTCAACCTTGGTTTTGAGAATCTCTCCCGGAGTTTGAGAGATTTGGACGTGAAAGGGTACCAGTCTTGTCGGGGATTGGGAACCCTTCGCCACAATGTCCAAAGTTTCAGCGGGATTTCCAAAATGTTGAGAGGAACTCGAAACATGTCAACCTTGGTTTTGAGAATCTCTCCCGGAGTTTGAGAGATTTGGACGTGAAAGGGTACCAGTCTTGTCGGGGATTGGGAACCCTTCGCGAGAATGTCCAAAGTTTCAGCGGGATTTCCAAAATGTTGAGAGGAACTCGTATCATGTCAACCTTGGTTTTGAGAATCTCTCCCGGAGTTTGAGAGATTTGGACGTGAAAGGGTACCAGTCTTGTCGGGGATTGGGAACCCTTCGCGAGAATGTCCAAAGTTTCAGCAGGATTTCAAAAATGTTGAGAGGAACTCGAAACATGTCAACCTCGGTTTTGAGAATCTCTCCCGGAGTTTGAGAGATTTGGACGTGAAAGGGTACCAGTCTTGTCGGGGATTGGGAACCCTTCGCGAGAATGTCCAAAGTTTCAGCGGGATTTCCAAAATGTTGAGAGGAACTCGAAACATGTCAACCTTGGTTTTGAGAATCTCTCCCGGAGTTTGAGAGATTTGGACGTGAAAGGGTACCAGTCTTGTCGGGGATTGGGAACCCTTCGCGAGAATGTTCAAAGTTTCAGCGGGATTTCCAAAATGTTGAGAGGAACTCGAAACATGTCAACCTCGGTTTTGAGAATCTCTCCCGGAGTTTGAGAAATTTGGACGTGAAAGGGTACCAGTCTTGTCGGGGATTGGGAACCCTTCGCCAGAATGTCCAAAGTTTCAGCGGGATTTCCAAAATGTTGAGAGGAACTCGAAACATGTCAACCTTGGTTTTGAGAATCTCTCCCGGAGTTTGAGAGATTTGGACGTGAAAGGGTACCAGTCTTGTCGGGGATTGGGAACCCTTCGCGAGAATGTCCAAAGTTTCAGCGGGATTTCCAAAATGTTGAGAGGAACTCGAAACATGTCAACCTTGGTTTTGAGAATCTCTCCCGGAGTTTGAGAGATTTGGACGTGAAAGGGTACCAGTCTTGTCGGGGATTGGGAACCCTTCGCGAGAATGTCCAAAGTTTCAGCGGGATTTCCAAAATGTTGAGAGGAACTCGAAACATGTCAACCTTGGTTTTGAGAATCTCTCCCGGAGTTCGAGAGATTTGGACGTGAAAGGTTACCAGTCTTGTCGGGGATTGGGAACCCTTCGCCAGAATGTCCAAAGTTTCAGCGGGATTTCCAAAATGTTGAGAGGAACTCGAAACATGTCAACCTTGGTTTTGAGAATCTCTCCCGGAGTTTGAGAGATTTGGACGTGAAAGTGTACCAGTCTTGTCGGGGATTGGGAAGCCTTCACCAGAATGTCCAAAGTTTCAGCAGGATTTCCAAAATCTTGAGAGGAACTCGTATCATGTCAACCATGGTTTTGAGAATCTCTCCCGGAGTTTGAGAGATTTGGACGTGAAAGGGTACCAGTCTTGTCGGGGATTGGGAACCCTTCGCGAGAATGTCCAAAGTTTCAGCGGGATTTCCAAAATGTTGAGAGGAACTCGAAACATGTCAACCTTGGTTTTGAGAATCTCTCCCGGAGTTTGAGAGATTTGGACGTGAAAGGGTACCAGTCTTGTCGGGGATTGGGAACCCTTCGCCAGAATGTCCAAAGTTTCAGCGGGATTTCCAAAATGTTGAAAGGAACTCGAAACATGTCAACCTTGGTTTTGAGAATCTCTCCCGGAGTTTGAGAGATTTGGACGTGAAAGGGTACCAGTCTTGTCGGGGATTGGGAAGCCTTCGCGAGAATGTCCAAAGTTTCAGCGGGATTTCCAAAATGTTGAGAGGAACTTGAAACATGTCAACCTTGGTTTTGAGAATCTCTCCCGGAGTTTGAGAGATTTGGACGTGAAAGGGTACCAGTCTTGTCGGGGATTGGGAACCCTTCGCCAGAATGTCCAAAGTTTCAGCGGGATTTCCAAAATGCTGAGAGGAACTCGAAACATGTCAACCTTGGTTTTGAGAATCTCTCCCGGAGTTTGAGAGATTTGGACGTGAAAGGGTACCAGTCTTGTCGGGGATTGGGAACCCCTCGCGAGAATGTCCAAAATTTCAGTGGGATTTCCAAAATGTTGAGAGGAACTCGAAACATGTCAACCTTGGTTTTGAGAATCTCTCCCGGAGTTCGAGAGATTTGAACGTGAAAGGGTACCAGTCTTGTCGGGGATTGGGAACCCTTCGCGAGAATGTCCAAAGTTTCAGCGGGATTTCCAAAATGTTGAGAGAAACTCGAAACATGTCAACCTCGGTTTTGAGAATCTCTCCCGGAGTTTGAGAGATTTGGACGTGAAAGGGTACCAGTCTTGTCGGGGATTGGGAACCCTTCGCGAGAATGTCCAAAGTTTCAGCGGGATTTCCAAAATGTTGAGAGGAACTCGAAACATGTCAACCTTGGTTTTGAGAATCTCTCCCGGAGTTTGAGAGATTTGGACGTGAAAGGGTACCAGTCTTGTCGGGGATTGGGAACCCTTCGCCACAATGTCCAAAGTTTCAGCGGGATTTCCAAAATGTTGAGAGGAACTCGAAACATGTCAACCTTGGTTTTGAGAATCTCTCCCGGAGTTTGAGAGATTTGGACGTGAAAGGGTACCAGTCTTGTCGGGGATTGGGAACCCTTCGCGAGAATGTCCAAAGTTTCAGCGGGATTTCCAAAATGTTGAGAGGAACTCGTATCATGTCAACCTTGGTTTTGAGAATCTCTCCCGGAGTTTGAGAGATTTGGACGTGAAAGGGTACCAGTCTTGTCGGGGATTGGGAACCCTTCGCGAGAATGTCCAAAGTTTCAGCAGGATTTCAAAAATGTTGAGAGGAACTCGAAACATGTCAACCTCGGTTTTGAGAATCTCTCCCGGAGTTTGAGAGATTTGGACGTGAAAGGGTACCAGTCTTGTCGGGGATTGGGAACCCTTCGCGAGAATGTCCAAAGTTTCAGCGGGATTTCCAAAATGTTGAGAGGAACTCGAAACATGTCAACCTTGGTTTTGAGAATCTCTCCCGGAGTTTGAGAGATTTGGACGTGAAAGGGTACCAGTCTTGTCGGGGATTGGGAACCCTTCGCGAGAATGTCCAAAGTTTCAGCGGGATTTCCAAAATGTTGAGAGGAACTCGAAACATGTCAACCTTGGTTTTGAGAATCTCTCCCGGAGTTTGAGAGATTTGGACGTGAAAGGGTACCAGTCTTGTCGGGGATTGGGAACCCTTCGCCAGAATGTCCAAAGTTTCAGCGGGATTTCCAAAATGTTGAGAGGAACTCGAAACATGTCAACCTTGGTTTTGAGAATCTCTCCCGGAGTTCGAGAGATTTGGACGTGAAAGGGTACCAGTCTTGTCGGGGATTGGGAACCCTTCGCGAGAATGTCCAAAGTTTCAGCAGGATTTCCAAAATGTTGAGAGGAACTCGAAACATGTCAACCTTGGTTTTGAGAATCTCTCCCGGAGTTTGAGAGATTTGGACGTGAAAGGGTACCAGTCTTGTCGGGGATTGGGAACCCTTCGCGAGAATGTCCAAAGTTTCAGCGGGATTTCCAAAATGTGGAGAGGAACTCGAAACATGTCAACCTTGGTTTTGAGAATCTCTCCCGGAGTTTGAGAGATTTGGACGTGAAAGTGTACCAGTCTTGTCGGGGATTGGGAAGCCTTCGCCAGAATGTCCAAAGTTTCAGCAGGATTTCCAAAATGTTGAGAGGAACTCGTATCATGTCAACCTTGGTTTTGAGAATCTCTCCCGGAGTTTGAGAGATTTGGACGTGAAAGGGTACCAGTCTTGTCGGGGATTGGGAACCCTTCGCGAGAATGTCCAAAGTTTCAGCGGGATTTCCAAAATGTTGAGAGGAACTCGAATCATGTCAACCTTGGTTTTGAGAATCTCTCCCGGAGTTTGAGAGATTTGGACGTGAAAGGGTACCAGTCTTGTCGGGGATTGGGAACCCTTCGCGAGAATGTCCAAAGTTTCAGCGGGATTTCCAAAATGTTGAAAGGAACTCGAAACATGTCAACCTTGGTATTGAGAATCTCTCCCGGAGTTTGAGAGATTTGGACGTGAAAGGGTACCAGTCTTGTCGGGGATTGGGAACCCTTCGCGAGAATGTCCAAAGTTTCAGCGGGATTTCCAAAATGTTGAGAGGAACTCGAAACATGTCAACCTTGGTTTTGAGAATCTCTCCCGGAGTTTGAGAGATTTGGACGTGAAAGGGTACCAGTCTTGTCGGGGATTGGGAACCCTTAGCGAGAATGTCCAAACTTTCAGTGGGATTTCCAAAATGTTGAGAGGAACTCGAAACATGTCAACCTTGGTTTTGAGAATCTCTCCCGGAGTTCGAGAGATTTGAACGTGAAAGGGTACCAGTCTTGTCGGGGATTGGGAATCCTTCGCGAGAATGTCCAAAGTTTCAGCAGGATTTCCAAAATGTTGAGAGGAACTCGAAACATGTGAACCTTGGTTTTGAGAATCTCTCCCGGAGTTTGAGAGATTTGGACGTGAAAGGGTACCAGTCTTGTCGGGGATTGGGAACCCTTCGCCACAATGTCCAAAGTTTCAGCAGGATTTCCAAAATGTTGAGAGGAACTCGAAACATGTCAACCTTGGTTTTGAGAATCTCTCCCGGAGTTTGAGAGATTTGGACGTGAAAGTGTACCAGTCTTGTCGGGGATTGGGAAGCCTTCACCAGAATGTCCAAAGTTTCAGCAGGATTTCCAAAATCTTGAGAGGAACTCGTATCATGTCAACCATGGTTTTGAGAATCTCTCCCGGAGTTTGAGAGATTTGGACGTGAAAGGGTACCAGTCTTGTCGGGGATTGGGAACCCTTCGCGAGAATGTCCAAAGTTTCAGCGGGATTTCCAAAATGTTGAGAGGAACTCGAAACATGTCAACCTTGGTTTTGAGAATCTCTCCCGGAGTTTGAGAGATTTGGACGTGAAAGGGTACCAGTCTTGTCGGGGATTGGGAACCCTTCGCCAGAATGTCCAAAGTTTCAGCGGGATTTCCAAAATGTTGAGAGGAACTCGAAACATGTCAACCTTGGTTTTGAGAATCTCTCCCGGAGTTCGAGAGATTTGGACGTGAAAGGGTACCAGTCTTGTCGGGGATTGGGAACCCTTCGCGAGAATGTCCAAAGTTTCAGCAGGATTTCCAAAATGTTGAGAGGAACTCGAAACATGTCAACCTTGGTTTTGAGAATCTCTCCCGGAGTTTGAGAGATTTGGACGTGAAAGGGTACCAGTCTTGTCGGGGATTGGGAACCCTTCGCGAGAATGTCCAAAGTTTCAGCGGGATTTCCAAAATGTGGAGAGGAACTCGAAACATGTCAACCTTGGTTTTGAGAATCTCTCCCGGAGTTTGAGAGATTTGGACGTGAAAGTGTACCAGTCTTGTCGGGGATTGGGAAGCCTTCGCCAGAATGTCCAAAGTTTCAGCAGGATTTCCAAAATGTTGAGAGGAACTCGTATCATGTCAACCTTGGTTTTGAGAATCTCTCCCGGAGTTTGAGAGATTTGGACGTGAAAGGGTACCAGTCTTGTCGGGGATTGGGAACCCTTCGCGAGAATGTCCAAAGTTTCAGCGGGATTTCCAAAATGTTGAGAGGAACTCGAATCATGTCAACTTTGGTTTTGAGAATCTCTCCCGGAGTTTGAGAGATTTGGACGTGAAAGGGTACCAGTCTTGTCGGGGATTGGGAACCCTTCGCGAGAATGTCCAAAGTTTCAGCGGGATTTCCAAAATGTTGAAAGGAACTCGAAACATGTCAACCTTGGTATTGAGAATCTCTCCCGGAGTTTGAGAGATTTGGACGTGAAAGGGTACCAGTCTTGTCGGGGATTGGGAACCCTTCGCGAGAATGTCCAAAGTTTCAGCGGGATTTCCAAAATGTTGAGAGGAACTCGAAACATGTCAACCTTGGTTTTGAGAATCTCTCCCGGAGTTTGAGAGATTTGGACGTGAAAGGGTACCAGTCTTGTCGGGGATTGGGAACCCTTAGCGAGAATGTCCAAACTTTCAGTGGGATTTCCAAAATGTTGAGAGGAACTCGAAACATGTCAACCTTGGTTTTGAGAATCTCTCCCGGAGTTCGAGAGATTTGAACGTGAAAGGGTACCAGTCTTGTCGGGGATTGGGAATCTTTCGCGAGAATGTCCAAAGTTTCAGCAGGATTTCCAAAATGTTGAGAGGAACTCGAAACATGTGAACCTTGGTTTTGAGAATCTCTCCCGGAGTTTGAGAGATTTGGACGTGAAAGGGTACCAGTCTTGTCGGGGATTGGGAACCCTTCGCCACAATGTCCAAAGTTTCAGCAGGATTTCCAAAATGTTGAGAGGAACTCGAAACATGTCAACCTTGGTTTTGAGAATCTCTCCCGGAGTTTGAGAGATTTGGACGTGAAAGTGTACCAGTCTTGTCGGGGATTGGGAAGCCTTCACCAGAATGTCCAAAGTTTCAGCAGGATTTCCAAAATCTTGAGAGGAACTCGTATCATGTCAACCATGGTTTTGAGAATCTCTCCCGGAGTTTGAGAGATTTGGACGTGAAAGGGTACCAGTCTTGTCGGGGATTGGGAACCCTTCGCGAGAATGTCCAAAGTTTCAGCGGGATTTCCAAAATGTTGAGAGGAACTCGAAACATGTCAACCTTGGTTTTGAGAATCTCTCCCGGAGTTTGAGAGATTTGGACGTGAAAGGGTACCAGTCTTGTCGGGGATTGGGAAGCCTTCGCGAGAATGTCCAAAGTTTCAGCGGGATTTCCAAAATGTTGAGAGGAACTCGAAACATGTCAACCTTGGTTTTGAGAATCTCTCCCGGAGTTTGAGAGATTTGGACGTGAAAGGGTACCAGTCTTGTCGGCGATTGGGAACCCTTCGCCAGAATGTCCAAAGTTTCAGCGGGATTTCCAAAATGCTGAGAGGAACTCGAAACATGTCAACCTTGGTTTTGAGAATCTCTCCCGGAGTTTGAGAGATTTGGACGTGAAAGGGTACCAGTCTTGTCGGGGATTGGGAACCCCTCGCGAGAATGTCCAAAATTTCAGTGGGATTTCCAAAATGTTGAGAGGAACTCGAAACATGTCAACCTTGGTTTTGAGAATCTCTCCCGGAGTTCGAGAGATTTGAACGTGAAAGGGTACCAGTCTTGTCGGGGATTGGGAACCCTTCGCGAGAATGTCCAAAGTTTCAGCGGGATTTCCAAAATGTTGAGAGAAACTCGAAACATGTCAACCTCGGTTTTGAGAATCTCTCCCGGAGTTTGAGAGATTTGGACGTGAAAGGGTACCAGTCTTGTCGGGGATTGGGAACCCTTCGCGAGAATGTCCAAAGTTTCAGCGGGATTTCCAAAATGTTGAGAGGAACTCGAAACATGTCAACCTTGGTTTTGAGAATCTCTCCCGGAGTTTGAGAGATTTGGACGTGAAAGGGTACCAGTCTTGTCGGGGATTGGGAACCCTTCGCCACAATGTCCAAAGTTTCAGCGGGATTTCCAAAATGTTGAGAGGAACTCGAAACATGTCAACCTTGGTTTTGAGAATCTCTCCCGGAGTTTGAGAGATTTGGACGTGAAAGGGTACCAGTCTTGTCGGGGATTGGGAACCCTTCGCGAGAATGTCCAAAGTTTCAGCGGGATTTCCAAAATGTTGAGAGGAACTCGTATCATGTCAACCTTGGTTTTGAGAATCTCTCCCGGAGTTTGAGAGATTTGGACGTGAAAGGGTACCAGTCTTGTCGGGGATTGGGAACCCTTCGCGAGAATGTCCAAAGTTTCAGCAGGATTTCAAAAATGTTGAGAGGAACTCGAATCATGTCAACCTCGGTTTTGAGAATCTCTCCCGGAGTTTGAGAGATTTGGACGTGAAAGGGTACCAGTCTTGTCGGGGATTGGGAACCCTTCGCGAGAATGTCCAAAGTTTCAGCGGGATTTCCAAAATGTTGAGAGGAACTCGAAACATGTCAACCTTGGTTTTGAGAATCTCTCCCGGAGTTTGAGAGATTTGGACGTGAAAGGGTACCAGTCTTGTCGGGGATTGGGAACCCTTCGCGAGAATGTCCAAAGTTTCAGCGGGATTTCCAAAATGTTGAGAGGAACTCGAAACATGTCAACCTTGGTTTTGAGAATCTCTCCCGGAGTTTGAGAGATTTGGACGTGAAAGGGTACCAGTCTTGTCGGGGATTGGGAACCCTTCGCCAGAATGTCCAAAGTTTCAGCGGGATTTCCAAAATGTTGAGAGGAACTCGAAACATGTCAACCTTGGTTTTGAGAATCTCTCCCGGAGTTCGAGAGATTTGGACGTGAAAGGGTACCAGTCTTGTCGGGGATTGGGAACCCTTCGCGAGAATGTCCAAAGTTTCAGCAGGATTTCCAAAATGTTGAGAGGAACTCGAAACATGTCAACCTTGGTTTTGAGAATCTCTCCCGGAGTTTGAGAGATTTGGACGTGAAAGGGTACCAGTCTTGTCGGGGATTGGGAACCCTTCGCGAGAATGTCCAAAGTTTCAGCGGGATTTCCAAAATGTTGAGAGAAACTCGAAACATGTCAACCTCGGTTTTGAGAATCTCTCCCGGAGTTTGAGAGATTTGGACGTGAAAGGGTACCAGTCTTGTCGGGGATTGGGAACCCTTCGCGAGAATGTCCAAAGTTTCAGCGGGATTTCCAAAATGTTGAGAGGAACTCGAAACATGTCAACCTTGGTTTTGAGAATCTCTCCCGGAGTTTGAGAGATTTGGACGTGAAAGGGTACCAGTCTTGTCGGGGATTGGGAACCCTTCGCGAGAATGTCCAAAGTTTCAGCGGGATTTCCAAAATGTTGAGAGGAACTCGAAACATGTCAACCTTGGTTTTGAGAATCTCTCCCGGAGTTTGAGAGATTTGGACGTGAAAGGGTACCAGTCTTGTCGGGGATTGGGAACCCTTCGCCAGAATGTCCAAAGTTTCAGCGGGATTTCCAAAATGTTGAGAGGAACTCGAAACATGTCAACCTTGGTTTTGAGAATCTCTCCCGGAGTTCGAGAGATTTGGACGTGAAAGGGTACCAGTCTTGTCGGGGATTGGGAACCCTTCGCGAGAATGTCCAAAGTTTCAGCAGGATTTCCAAAATGTTGAGAGGAACTCGAAACATGTCAACCTTGGTTTTGAGAATCTCTCCCGGAGTTTGAGAGATTTGGACGTGAAAGGGTACCAGTCTTGTCGGGGATTGGGAACCCTTCGCGAGAATGTCCAAAGTTTCAGCGGGATTTCCAAAATGTGGAGAGGAACTCGAAACATGTCAACCTTGGTTTTGAGAATCTCTCCCGGAGTTTGAGAGATTTGGACGTGAAAGGGTACCAGTCTTGTCGGGGATTGGGAACCCTTCGCGAGAATGTCCAAAGTTTCAGCGGGATTTCCAAAATGTTGAGAGGAACTCGTATCATGTCAACCTTGGTTTTGAGAATCTCTCCCGGAGTTTGAGAGATTTGGACGTGAAAGGGTACCAGTCTTGTCGGGGATTGGGAACCCTTCGCGAGAATGTTCAAAGTTTCAGCGGGATTTCCAAAATGTGGAGAGGAACTCGAAACATGTCAACCTCGGTTTTGAGAATCTCTCCCGGAGTTTGAGAGATTTGGACGTGAAAGGGTACCAGTCTTGTCGGGGATTGGGAACCCTTCGCGAGAATGTCCAAAGTTTCAGCGGGATTTCCAAAATGTTGAAAGGAACTCGAAACATGTCAACCTTGGTTTTGAGAATCTCTCCCGGAGTTTGAGAGATTTGGACGTGAAAGGGTACCAGTCTTGTCGGGGATTGGGAACCCTTCGCGAGAATGTCCAAAGTTTCAGCGGGATTTCCAAAATGTTGAGAGGAACTCGAAACATGTCAACCTTGGTTTTGAGAATCTCTCCCGGAGTTTGAGAGATTTGGACGTGAAAGGGTACCAGTCTTGTCGGGGATTGGGAACCCTTCGCGAGAATGTCCAAAGTTTCAGCGGGATTTCCAAAATGTTGAAAGGAACTCGAAACATGTCAACCTTGGTTTTGAGAATCTCTCCCGGAGTTCGAGAGATTTGGACGTGAAAGGGTACCAGTCTTGTCGGGGATTGGGAACCCTTCGCGAGAATGTCCAAAGTTTCAGCGGGATTTCCAAAATGTTGAGAGGAACTCGTATCATGTCAACCTTGGTTTTGAGAATCTCTCCCGGAGTTTGAGAGATTTGGACGTGAAAGGGTACCAGTCTTGTCGGGGATTGGGAACCCTTCGCGAGAATGTTCAAAGTTTCAGCGGGATTTCCAAAATGTGGAGAGGAACTCGAAACATGTCAACCATGGTTTTGAGAATCTCTCCCGGAGTTTGAGAGATTTGGACGTGAAAGGGTACCAGTCTTGTCGGGGATTGGGAACCCTTCGCGAGAATGTCCAAAGTTTCAGCGGGATTTCCAAAATGTTGAGAGGAACTCGAAACATGTCAACCTTGGTTTTGAGAATCTCTCCCGGAGTTTGAGAGATTTGGACGTGAAAGGGTACCAGTCTTGTCGGGGATTGGGAACCCTTCGCGAGAATGTCCAAAGTTTCAGCGGGATTTCCAAAATGTTGAGAGGAACTCGAAACATGTCAACCTTGGTTTTGAGAATCTCTCCCGGAGTTTGAGAGATTTGGACGTGAAAGGGTACCAGTCTTGTCGGGGATTGGGAACCCTTCGCGAGAATGTCCAAAGTTTCAGCGGGATTTCCAAAATGTTGAAAGGAACTCGAAACATGTCAACCTTGGTTTTGAGAATCTCTCCCGGAGTTCGAGAGATTTGGACGTGAAAGGGTACCAGTCTTGTCGGGGATTGGGAACCCTTCGCGAGAATGTCCAAAGTTTCAGCGGGATTTCCAAAATGTTGAGAGGAACTCGAATCATGTCAAGCTTGGTTTTGAGAATCTCTCCCGGAGTTTGAGAGATTTGGACGTGAAAGGGTACCAGTCTTGTCGGGGATTGGGAACCCTTCGCGAGAATGTCCAAACTTTCAGTGGGATTTCCAAAATGTTGAGAGGAACTCGAAACATGTCAACCTTGGTTTTGAGAATCTCTCCCGGAGTTCGAGAGATTTGAATGTGAAAGGGTACCAGTCTTGTCGGGGATTGGGAATCCTTCGCGAGAATGTCCAAAGTTTCAGCAGGATTTCCAAAATGTTGAGAGGAACTCGAAACATGTGAACCTTGGTTTTGAGAATCTCTCCCGGAGTTTGAGAGATTTGGACGTGAAAGGGTACCAGTCTTGTCGGGGATTGGGAACCCTTCGCCACAATGTCCAAAGTTTCAGCGGGATTTCCAAAATGTTGAGAGGAACTCGAATCATGTCAACCTTGGTTTTGAGAATCTCTCCCGGAGTTTGAGAGATTTGGACGTGAAAGTGTACCAGTCTTGTCGGGGATTGGGAAGCCTTCGCCAGAATGTCCAAAGTTTCAGCAGGATTTCCAAAATGTTGAGAGGAACTCGAATCATGTCAACCTTGGTTTTGAGAATCTCTCCCGGAGTTTGAGAGATTTGGACGTGAAAGGGTACCAGTCTTGTCGGGGATTGGGAACCCTTCGCGAGAATGTCCAAAGTTTCAGCGGGATTTCCAAAATGTTGAAAGGAACTCGAAACATGTCAACCTTGGTATTGAGAATCTCTCCCGGAGTTTGAGAGATTTGGACGTGAAAGGGTACCAGTCTTGTCGGGGATTGGGAACCCTTCGCGAGAATGTCCAAAGTTTCAGCGGGATTTCCAAAATGTTGAGAGGAACTCGAAACATGTCGACCTTGGTTTTGAGAATCTCTCCCGGAGTTTGAGAGATTTGGACGTGAAAGGGTACCAGTCTTGTCGGGGATTGGGAACCCTTCGCGAGAATGTCCAAACTTTCAGTGGGATTTCCAAAATGTTGAGAGGAACTCGAAACATGTCAACCTTGGTTTTGAGAATCTCTCCCGGAGTTCGAGAGATTTGAACGTGAAAGGGTACCAGTCTTGTCGGGGATTGGGAATCCTTCGCGAGAATGTCCAAAGTTTCAGCAGGATTTCCAAAATGTTGAGAGGAACTCGAAACATGTGAACCTTGGTTTTGAGAATCTCTCCCGGAGTTTGAGAGATTTGGACGTGAAAGGGTACCAGTCTTGTCGGGGATTGGGAACCCTTCGCCACAATGTCCAAAGTTTCAGCGGGATTTCCAAAATGTTGAGAGGAACTCGAATCATGTCAACCTTGGTTTTGAGAATCTCTCCCGGAGTTTGAGAGATTTGGACGTGAAAGGGTACCAGTCTTGTCGGGGATTGGGAACCCTTCGCGAGAATGTCCAAAGTTTCAGCGGGATTTCCAAAATGTTGAGAGGAACTCGAAACATGTCAACCTTGGTTTTGAGAATCTCTCCCGGAGTTTGAGAGATTTGGACGTGAAAGGGTACCAGTCTTGTCGGGGATTGGGAACCCTTCGCGAGAATGTCCAAAGTTTCAGCGGGATTTCCAAAATGTTGAGAGGAACTCGTATCATGTCAACCTTGGTTTTGAGAATCTCTCCCGGAGTTTGAGAGATTTGGACGTGAAAGGGTACCAGTCTTGTCGGGGATTGGGAACCCTTCGCGAGAATGTTCAAAGTTTCAGCGGGATTTCCAAAATGTGGAGAGGAACTCGAAACATGTCAACCTCGGTTTTGAGAATCTCTCCCGGAGTTTGAGAGATTTGGACGTGAAAGGGTACCAGTCTTGTCGGGGATTGGGAACCCTTCGCGAGAATGTCCAAAGTTTCAGCGGGATTTCCAAAATGTTGAGAGGAACTCGAAACATGTCAACCTTGGTTTTGAGAATCTCTCCCGGAGTTTGAGAGATTTGGACGTGAAAGGGTACCAGTCTTGTCGGGGATTGGGAACCCTTCGCGAGAATGTCCAAAGTTTCAGCGGGATTTCCAAAATGTTGAGAGGAACTCGAAACATGTCAACCTTGGTTTTGAGAATCTCTCCCGGAGTTTGAGAGATTTGGACGTGAAAGGGTACCAGTCTTGTCGGGGATTGGGAACCCTTCGCCAGAATGTCCAAAGTTTCAGCGGGATTTCCAAAATGTTGAAAGGAACTCGAAACATGTCAACCTTGGTTTTGAGAATCTCTCCCGGAGTTCGAGAGATTTGGACGTGAAAGGGTACCAGTCTTGTCGGGGATTGGGAACCCTTCGCGAGAATGTCCAAAGTTTCAGCGGGATTTCCAAAATGTTGAGAGGAACTCGAATCATGTCAAGCTTGGTTTTGAGAATCTCTCCCGGAGTTTGAGAGATTTGGACGTGAAAGGGTACCAGTCTTGTCGGGGATTGGGAACCCTTCGCGAGAATGTCCAAACTTTCAGTGGGATTTCCAAAATGTTGAGAGGAACTCGAAACATGTCAACCTTGGTTTTGAGAATCTCTCCCGGAGTTCGAGAGATTTGAATGTGAAAGGGTACCAGTCTTGTCGGGGATTGGGAATCCTTCGCGAGAATGTCCAAAGTTTCAGCAGGATTTCCAAAATGTTGAGAGGAACTCGAAACATGTGAACCTTGGTTTTGAGAATCTCTCCCGGAGTTTGAGAGATTTGGACGTGAAAGGGTACCAGTCTTGTCGGGGATTGGGAACCCTTCGCCACAATGTCCAAAGTTTCAGCGGGATTTGCAAAATGTTGAGAGGAACTCGAATCATGTCAACCTTGGTTTTGAGAATCTCTCCCGGAGTTTGAGAGATTTGGACGTGAAAGTGTACCAGTCTTGTCGGGGATTGGGAAGCCTTCGCCAGAATGTCCAAAGTTTCAGCAGGATTTCCAAAATGTTGAGAGGAACTCGTATCATGTCAACCTTGGTTTTGAGAATCTCTCCCGGAGTTTGAGAGATTTGGACGTGAAAGGGTACCAGTCTTGTCGGGGATTGGGAACCCTTCGCGAGAATGTCCAAAGTTTCAGCGGGATTTCCAAAATGTTGAGAGGAACTCGAAACATGTCGACCTTGGTTTTGAGAATCTCTCCCGGAGTTTGAGAGATTTCGACGTGAAAGGGTACCAGTCTTGTCGGGGATTGGGAACCCTTCGCGAGAATGTCCAAACTTTCAGTGGGATTTCCAAAATGTTGAGAGGAACTCGAAACATGTCAACCTTGGTTTTGAGAATCTCTCCCGGAGTTCGAGAGATTTGAACGTGAAAGGGTACCAGTCTTGTCGGGGATTGGGAATCCTTCGCGAGAATGTCCAAAGTTTCAGCAGGATTTCCAAAATGTTGAGAGGAACTCGAAACATGTGAACCTTGGTTTTGAGAATCTCTCCCGGAGTTTGAGAGATTTGGACGTGAAAGGGTACCAGTCTTGCCGGGGATTGGGAACCCTTCGCCACAATGTCCAAAGTTTCAGCGGGATTTCCAAAATGTTGAGAGGAACTCGAATCATGTCAACCTTGGTTTTGAGAATCTCTCCCGGAGTTTGAGAGATTTGGACGTGAAAGGGTACCAGTCTTGTCGGGGATTGGGAACCCTTCGCCAGAATGTCCAAAGTTTCAGCGGGATTTCCAAAATGTTGAGAGGAACTCGTATCATGTCAACCTTGGTTTTGAGAATCTCTCCCGGAGTTTGAAAGATTTGGACGTGAAAGGGTATCAGTCTTGTCGGGGATTGGGAACCCTTCGCGAGAATGTTCAAAGTTTCAGCGGGATTTCCAAAATGTTGAGAGGAACTCGAAACATGTCAACCTTGGTTTTGAGAATCTCTCCCGGAGTTTGAGAGATTTGGACGTGAAAGGGTACCAGTCTTGTCGGGGATTGGGAACCCTTCACCACAATGTCCAAAATTTCAGCGGGATTTCCAAAATGTTGAGAGGAACTCGAAACATGTCAACCTTTCTTTCGAGAATCTCTCCCGGAGTTTGAGAGATTTGGACGTGAAAGGGTACCAGTCTTGTCGGGGATTGGGAACCCTTCGCGAGAATGTCCAAAGTTTCAGCGGGATTTCCAAAATGTTGAGAGGAACTCGAAACATGTCAACCTCGGTTTTGAGAATCTCTCCCGGAGTTTGAGAGATTTGGACGTGAAAGGGTACCAGTCTTGTCGGGGATTGGGAACCCTTCGCGAGAATGTCCAAAGTTTCAGCGGGATTTCCAAAATGTTGAGAGGAACTCGAAACATGTCAACCTTGGTTTTGAGAATCTCTCCCGGAGTTTGAGAGATTTGGACGTGAAAGGGTACCAGTCTTGTCGGGGATTGGGAACCCTTCGCGAGAATGTCCAAAGTTTCAGCGGGATTTCCAAAATGTTGAGAGGAACTCGAATCATGTCAACCTTGGTTTTGAGAATCTCTCCCGGAGTTTGAGAGATTTGGACGTGAAAGGGTACCAGTCTTGTCGGGGATTGGGAACCCTTCGCGAGAATGTCCAAAGTTTCAGCGGGATTTCCAAAATGTTGAGAGGAACTCGAAACATGTGAACCTTGGTTTTGAGAATCTCTCCCGGAGTTTGAGAGATTTGGACGTGAAAGGGTACCAGTCTTGTCGGGGATTGGGAACCCTTCGCGAGAATGTCCAAACTTTCAGTGGGATTTCCAAAATGTTGAGAGGAACTCGAAACATGTCAACCTTGGTTTTGAGAATCTCTCCCGGAGTTCGAGAGATTTGAACGTGAAAGGGTACCAGTCTTGTAGGGGATTGGGAACCCTTCGCGAGAATGTCCAAAGTTTCAGCAGGATTTCCAAAATGTTGAGAGAAACTCGAAACATGTCAACCTCAGTTTTGAGAATCTCTCCCGGAGTTTGAGAGATTTGGACGTGAAAGGGTACCAGTCTTGTCGGGGATTGGGAACCCTTCGCGAGAATGTCCAAAGTTTCAGCGGGATTTCCAAAATGTTGAGAGGAACTCGAAACATGTCAACCTTGGTTTTGAGAATCTCTCCCGGAGTTTGAGAGATTTGGACGTGAAAGGGTACCAGTCTTGTCGGGGATTGGGAACCCTTCGCCACAATGTCCAAAGTTTCAGCGGGATTTCCAAAATGTTGAGAGGAACTCGAATCATGTGAACCTTGGTTTTGAGAATCTCTCCCGGAGTTTGAGAGATTTGGACGTGAAAGGGTACCAGTCTTGTCGGGGATTGGGAACCCTTCGCGAGAATGTCCAAAGTTTCAGCGGGATTTCCAAAATGTTGAGAGGAACTCGTATCATGTCAACCTTGGTTTTGAGAATCTCTCCCGGAGTTTGAGAGATTTGGACGTGAAAGGGTACCAGTCTTGTCGGGGATTGGGAACCCTTCGCGAGAATGTCCAAAGTTTCAGCGGGATTTCCAAAATGTGGAGAGGAACTCGAAACATGTCAACCTCGGTTTTGAGAATCTCTCCCGGAGTTTGAGAGATTTGGACGTGAAAGGGTACCAGTCTTGTCGGGGATTGGGAACCCTTCGCGAGAATGTCCAAAGTTTCAGCGGGATTTCCAAAATGTTGAAAGGAACTCGAAACATGTCAACCTTGGTTTTGAGAATCTCTCCCGGAGTTTGAGAGATTTGGACGTGAAAGGGTACCAGTCTTGTCGGGGATTGGGAACCCTTCGCGAGAATGTCCAAAGTTTCAGCGGGATTTCCAAAATGTTGAAAGGAACTCGAAACATGTCAACCTTGGTTTTGAGAATCTCTCCCGGAGTTTGAGAGATTTGGACGTGAAAGGGTACCAGTCTTGTCGGGGATTGGGAACCCTTCACGAGAATGTCCAAAGTTTCAGCGGGATTTCCAAAATGTTGAAAGGAACTCGAAACATGTCAACCTTGGTTTTGAGAATCTCTCCCGGAGTTTGAGAGATTTGGACGTGAAAGGGTACCAGTCTTGTCGGGGATTGGGAACCCTTCGCGAGAATGTCCAAAGTTTCAGCGGGATTTCCAAAATGTTGAGAGGAACTCGAAACATGTCAACCTTGGTTTTGAGAATCTCTCCCGGAGTTTGAGAGATTTGGACGTGAAAGGGTACCAGTCTTGTCGGGGATTGGGAACCCTTCGCGAGAACGTCCAAAGTTTCAGCGGGATTTCCAAAATGTTGAGAGGAACTCGAAACATGTCAACCTTGGTTTTGAGAATCTCTCCCGGAGTTTGAGAGATTTGGACGTGAAAGGGTACCAGTCTTGTCGGGGATTGGGAACCCTTCGCGAGAATGTCCAAAGTTTCAGCGGGATTTCCAAAATGTTGAGAGGAACTCGAAACATGTCAACCTTGGTTTTGAGAATCTCTCCCGGAGTTTGAGAGATTTGGACGTGAAAGGGTACCAGTCTTGTCGGGGATTGGGAACCCTTCGCGAGAATGTCCAAAGTTTCAGCGGGATTTCCAAAATGTTGAGAGGAACTCGAATCATGTCAACCTTGGTTTTGAGAATCTCTCCCGGAGTTTGAGAGATTTGGACGTGAAAGGGTACCAGTCTTGTCGGGGATTGGGAACCCTTCGCGAGAATGTCCAAAGTTTCAGCGGGATTTCCAAAATGTTGAGAGGAACTCGAAACATGTGAACCTTGGTTTTGAGAATCTCTCCCGGAGTTTGAGAGATTTGGACGTGAAAGGGTACCAGTCTTGTCGGGGATTGGGAACCCTTCGCGAGAATGTCCAAACTTTCAGTGGGATTTCCAAAATGTTGAGAGGAACTCGAAACATGTCAACCTTGGTTTTGAGAATCTCTCCCGGAGTTCGAGAGATTTGAACGTGAAAGGGTACCAGTCTTGTAGGGGATTGGGAACCCTTCGCGAGAATGTCCAAAGTTTCAGCAGGATTTCCAAAATGTTGAGAGAAACTCGAAACATGTCAACCTCAGTTTTGAGAATCTCTCCCGGAGTTTGAGAGATTTGGACGTGAAAGGGTACCAGTCTTGTCGGGGATTGGGAACCCTTCGCGAGAATGTCCAAAGTTTCAGCGGGATTTCCAAAATGTTGAGAGGAACTCGAAACATGTCAACCTTGGTTTTGAGAATCTCTCCCGGAGTTTGAGAGATTTGGACGTGAAAGGGTACCAGTCTTGTCGGGGATTGGGAACCCTTCGCCACAATGTCCAAAGTTTCAGCGGGATTTCCAAAATGTTGAGAGGAACTCGAATCATGTGAACCTTGGTTTTGAGAATCTCTCCCGGAGTTTGAGAGATTTGGACGTGAAAGGGTACCAGTCTTGTCGGGGATTGGGAACCCTTCGCGAGAATGTCCAAAGTTTCAGCGGGATTTCCAAAATGTTGAGAGGAACTCGTATCATGTCAACCTTGGTTTTGAGAATCTCTCCCGGAGTTTGAGAGATTTGGACGTGAAAGGGTACCAGTCTTGTCGGGGATTGGGAACCCTTCGCGAGAATGTTCAAAGTTTCAGCGGGATTTCCAAAATGTGGAGAGGAACTCGAAACATGTCAACCTCGGTTTTGAGAATCTCTCCCGGAGTTTGAGAGATTTGGACGTGAAAGGGTACCAGTCTTGTCGGGGATTGGGAACCCTTCGCGAGAATGTCCAAAGTTTCAGCGGGATTTCCAAAATGTTGAAAGGAACTCGAAACATGTCAACCTTGGTTTTGAGAATCTCTCCCGGAGTTTGAGAGATTTGGACGTGAAAGGGTACCAGTCTTGTCGGGGATTGGGAACCCTTCGCGAGAATGTCCAAAGTTTCAGCGGGATTTCCAAAATGTTGAAAGGAACTCGAAACATGTCAACCTTGGTTTTGAGAATCTCTCCCGGAGTTTGAGAGATTTGGACGTGAAAGGGTACCAGTCTTGTCGGGGATTGGGAACCCTTCGCGAGAATGTCCAAAGTTTCAGCGGGATTTCCAAAATGTTGAAAGGAACTCGAAACATGTCAACCTTGGTTTTGAGAATCTCTCCCGGAGTTTGAGAGATTTGGACGTGAAAGGGTACCAGTCTTGTCGGGGATTGGGAACCCTTCGCGAGAATGTCCAAAGTTTCAGCGGGATTTCCAAAATGTTGAGAGGAACTCGAAACATGTCAACCTTGGTTTTGAGAATCTCTCCCGGAGTTTGAGAGATTTGGACGTGAAAGGGTACCAGTCTTGTCGGGGATTGGGAACCCTTCGCGAGAACGTCCAAAGTTTCAGCGGGATTTCCAAAATGTTGAGAGGAACTCGAAACATGTCAACCTTGGTTTTGAGAATCTCTCCCGGAGTTTGAGAGATTTGGACGTGAAAGGGTACCAGTCTTGTCGGGGATTGGGAACCCTTCGCGAGAATGTCCAAAGTTTCAGCGGGATTTCCAAAATGTTGAGAGGAACTCGAAACATGTCAACCTTGGTTTTGAGAATCTCTCCCGGAGTTTGAGAGATTTGGACGTGAAAGGGTACCAGTCTTGTCGGGGATTGGGAACCCTTCGCCACAATGTCCAAAGTTTCAGCGGGATTTCCAAAATGTTGAGAGGAACTCGAATCATGTGAACCTTGGTTTTGAGAATCTCTCCCGGAGTTTGAGAGATTTGGACGTGAAAGGGTACCAGTCTTGTCGGGGATTGGGAACCCTTCGCGAGAATGTCCAAAGTTTCAGCGGGATTTCCAAAATGTTGAGAGGAACTCGTATCATGTCAACCTTGGTTTTGAGAATCTCTCCCGGAGTTTGAGAGATTTGGACGTGAAAGGGTACCAGTCTTGTCGGGGATTGGGAACCCTTCGCGAGAATGTTCAAAGTTTCAGCGGGATTTCCAAAATGTGGAGAGGAACTCGAAACATGTCAACCTCGGTTTTGAGAATCTCTCCCGGAGTTTGAGAGATTTGGACGTGAAAGGGTACCAGTCTTGTCGGGGATTGGGAACCCTTCGCGAGAATGTCCAAAGTTTCAGCGGGATTTCCAAAATGTTGAAAGGAACTCGAAACATGTCAACCTTGGTTTTGAGAATCTCTCCCGGAGTTTGAGAGATTTGGACGTGAAAGGGTACCAGTCTTGTCGGGGATTGGGAACCCTTCGCGAGAATGTCCAAAGTTTCAGCGGGATTTCCAAAATGTTGAAAGGAACTCGAAACATGTCAACCTTGGTTTTGAGAATCTCTCCCGGAGTTTGAGAGATTTGGACGTGAAAGGGTACCAGTCTTGTCGGGGATTGGGAACCCTTCGCGAGAATGTCCAAAGTTTCAGCGGGATTTCCAAAATGTTGAAAGGAACTCGAAACATGTCAACCTTGGTTTTGAGAATCTCTCCCGGAGTTTGAGAGATTTGGACGTGAAAGGGTACCAGTCTTGTCGGGGATTGGGAACCCTTCGCGAGAATGTCCAAAGTTTCAGCGGGATTTCCAAAATGTTGAAAGGAACTCGAAACATGTCAACCTTGGTTTTGAGAATCTCTCCCGGAGTTCGAGAGATTTGGACGTGAAAGGGTACCAGTCTTGTCGGGGATTGGGAACCCTTCGCGAGAATGTCCAAAGTTTCAGCGGGATTTCCAAAATGTTGAGAGGAACTCGAAACATGTCAACCTTGGTTTTGAGAATCTCTCCCGGAGTTTGAGAGATTTGGACGTGAAAGGGTACCAGTCTTGTCGGGGATTGGGAACCCTTCGCGAGAACGTCCAAAGTTTCAGCGGGATTTCCAAAATGTTGAGAGGAACTCGAAACATGTCAACCTTGGTTTTGAGAATCTCTCCCGGAGTTTGAGAGATTTGGACGTGAAAGGGTACCAGTCTTGTCGGGGATTGGGAACCCTTCGCGAGAATGTCCAAAGTTTCAGCGGGATTTCCAAAATGTTGAGAGGAACTCGAAACATGTCAACCTTGGTTTTGAGAATCTCTCCCGGAGTTTGAGAGATTTGGACGTGAAAGGGTACCAGTCTTGTCGGGGATTGGGAACCCTTCGCCACAATGTCCAAAGTTTCAGCGGGATTTCCAAAATGTTGAGAGGAACTCAAATCATGTGAACCTTGGTTTTGAGAATCTCTCCCGGAGTTTGAGAGATTTGGACGTGAAAGGGTACCAGTCTTGTCGGGGATTGGGAACCCTTCGCGAGAATGTCCAAAGTTTCAGCGGGATTTCCAAAATGTTGAGAGGAACTCGTATCATGTCAACCTTGGTTTTGAGAATCTCTCCCGGAGTTTGAGAGATTTGGACGTGAAAGGGTACCAGTCTTGTCGGGGATTGGGAACCCTTCGCGAGAATGTTCAAAGTTTCAGCGGGATTTCCAAAATGTGGAGAGGAACTCGAAACATGTCAACCTCGGTTTTGAGAATCTCTCCCGGAGTTTGAGAGATTTGGACGTGAAAGGGTACCAGTCTTGTCGGGGATTGGGAACCCTTCGCGAGAATGTCCAAAGTTTCAGCGGGATTTCGAAAATGTTGAAAGGAACTCGAAACATGTCAACCTTGGTTTTGAGAATCTCTCCCGGAGTTTGAGAGATTTGGACGTGAAAGGGTACCAGTCTTGTCGGGGATTGGGAACCCTTCGCGAGAATGTCCAAAGTTTCAGCGGGATTTCCAAAATGTTGAAAGGAACTCGTATCATGTCAACCTTGGTTTTGAGAATCTCTCCCGGAGTTTGAGAGATTTGGACGTGAAAGGGTACCAGTCTTGTCGGGGATTGGGAACCCTTCGCGAGAATGTCCAAAGTTTCAGCGGGATTTCCAAAATGTTGAAAGGAACTCGAAACATGTCAACCTTGGTTTTGAGAATCTCTCCCGGAGTTTGAGAGATTTGGACGTGAAAGGGTACCAGTCTTGTCGGGGATTGGGAACCCTTCGCGAGAATGTCCAAAGTTTCAGCGGGATTTCCAAAATGTTGAGAGGAACTCGAAACATGTCAACCTTGGTTTTGAGAATCTCTCCCGGAGTTTGAGAGATTTGGACGTGAAAGTGTACCAGTCTTGTCGGGGATTGGGAACCCTTCGCGAGAACGTCCAAAGTTTCAGCGGGATTTCCAAAATGTTGAGAGGAACTCGAAACATGTCAACCTTGGTTTTGAGAATCTCTCCCGGAGTTTGAGAGATTTGGACGTGAAAGGGTACCAGTCTTGTCGGGGATTGGGAACCCTTCGCGAGAATGTCCAAAGTTTCAGCGGGATTTCCAAAATGTTGAGAGGAACTGGAAACATGTCAACCTTGGTTTTGAGAATCTCTCCCGGAGTTTGAGAGATTTGGACGTGAAAGGGTACCAGTCTTGTCGGGGATTGGGAACCCTTCGCGAGAATGTCCAAAGTTTCAGCGGGATTTCCAAAATGTTGAGAGGAACTCGAAACATGTCAACCTTGGTTTTGAGAATCTCTCCCGGAGTTTGAGAGATTTGGACGTGAAAGGGTACCAGTCTTGTCGGGGATTGGGAACCTTTCGCCACAATGTCCAAAGTTTCAGCGGGATTTCCAAAATGTTGAGAGGAACTCAAATCATGTGAACCTTGGTTTTGAGAATCTCTCCCGGAGTTTGAGAGATTTGGACGTGAAAGGGTACCAGTCTTGTCGGGGATTGGGAACCCTTCGCGAGAATGTCCAAAGTTTCAGCGGGATTTCCAAAATGTTGAGAGGAACTCGTATCATGTCAACCTTGGTTTTGAGAATCTCTCCCGGAGTTTGAGAGATTTGGACGTGAAAGGGTACCAGTCTTGTCGGGGATTGGGAACCCTTCGCGAGAATGTTCAAAGTTTCAGCGGGATTTCCAAAATGTGGAGAGGAACTCGAAACATGTCAACCTCGGTTTTGAGAATCTCTCCCGGAGTTTGAGAGATTTGGACGTGAAAGGGTACCAGTCTTGTCGGGGATTGGGAACCCTTCGCGAGAATGTCCAAAGTTTCAGCGGGATTTCGAAAATGTTGAAAGGAACTCGAAACATGTCAACCTTGGTTTTGAGAATCTCTCCCGGAGTTTGAGAGATTTGGACGTGAAAGGCTACCAGTCTTGTCGGGGATTGGGAACCCTTCGGGAGAATGTCCAAAGTTTCAGCGGGATTTCCAAAATGTTGAGAGGAACTCGAAACATGTCAACCTCGGTTTTGAGAATCTCTCCCGGAGTTTGAGAGATTTGGACGTGAAAGGGTACCAGTCTTGTCGGGGATTGGGAACCCTTCGCCACAATGTCCAGAGTTTCAGCGGGATTTCCAAAATGTTGAGAGGAACTCGAATCATGTCAACCTTGGTTTTGAGAATCTCTCCCGGATTTTGAAAGATTTGGACGTGAAAGGGTACCAGTCTTGTCGGGGATTGGGAACCCTTCGCGAGAATGTTCAAAGTTTCAGCGGGATTTCCAAAATGTTGAGAGGAACTCGAAACATGTCAACCTCGGTTTTGAGAATCTCTCCCGGAGTTTGAGAGATTTGGACGTGAAAGGGTACCAGTCTTGTCGGGGATTGGGAACCCTTCGCCAGAATGTCCAAAGTTTCAGCGGGATTTCCAAAATGTTGAAAGGAACTCGAAACATGTCAACCTTGGTCTTGAGAATCTCTCCCGGAGTTTGAGAGATTTGGACGTGAAAGGGTACCAGTCTTGTCGGGGATTGGGAACCCTTCGCGAGAATGTCCAAAGTTTCAGCGGGATTTCCAAAATGTTGAGAGGAACTCGAAACATGTCAACCTTGGTTTTGAGAATCTCTCCCGGAGTTTGAGAGATTTGGACGTGAAAGGGTACCAGTCTTGTCGGGGATTGGGAACCCTTCGCGAGAATGTCCAAAGTTTCAGCGGGATTTCCAAAATGTTGAGAGGAACTCGAATCATGTCAACCTTGGTTTTGAGAATCTCTCCCGGCGTTTGAGAGATCTGGACGTGAAAGGGTACCAGTCTTGTCGGGGATTGGGAACCCTTCGCCACAATGTCCAAAGTTTCAGCGGGATTTCCAAAATGTTGAAAGGAACTCGAAATATGTCAACCTTGGTTTTGAGAATCTCTCCCGGAGTTTGAGAGATTTGGACGTGAAAGGGTACCAGTCTTGTCGGGGATTGGGAACCCTTCGCGAGAATGTCCAAAGTTTCAGCGGGATTTCCAAAATGTTGAGAGGAACTCGAAACATGTCAACCTTGGTTTTGAGAATCTCTCCCGGAGTTTGAGAGATTTGGACGTGAAAGGGTACCAGTCTTGTCGGGGATTGGGAACCCTTCGCGAGAATGTCCAAAGTTTCAGCGGGATTTCCAAAATGTTGAGAGGAACTCGAATCATGTCAACCTTGGTTTTGAGAATCTCTGCCGGCGTTTGAGAGATCTGGACGTGAAAGGGTACCAGTCTTGTCGGGGATTGGGAACCCTTCGCCACAATGTCCAAAGTTTCAGCGGGATTTCCAAAATGTTGAAAGGAACTCGAAATATGTCAACCTTGGTTTTGAGAATCTCTCCCGGAGTTTGAGAGATTTGGACGTGAAAGGGTACCAGTCTTGTCGGGGATTGGGAACCCTTCGCGAGAATGTCCAAAGTTTCAGCGGGATTTCCAAAATGTTGAGAGGAACTCGAATCATGTCAACCTTGGTTTTGAGAATCTCTCCCGGCGTTTGAGAGATCTGGACGTGAAAGGGTACCAGTCTTGTCGGGGATTGGGAACCCTTCGCCACAATGTCCAAAGTTTCAGCGGGATTTCCAAAATGTTGAAAGGAACTCGAAATATGTCAACCTTGGTTTTGAGAATCTCTCCCGGAGTTTGAGAGATTTGGACGTGAAAGGGTACCAGTCTTGTCGGGGATTGGGAACCCTTCGCGAGAATGTCCAAAGTTTCAGCGGGATTTCCAAAATGTTGAGAGGAACTCGAAACATGTCAACCTTGGTTTTGAGAATCTCTCCCGGAGTTTGAGAGATTTGGACGTGAAAGGGTACCAGTCTTGTCGGGGATTGGGAACCCTTCGCGAGAATGTCCAAAGTTTCAGCGGGATTTCCAAAATGTTGAGAGGAACTCGAAACATGTCAACCTTGGTTTTGAGAATCTCTCCCGGAGTTTGAGAGATTTGGACGTGAAAGGGTACCAGTCTTGTCGGGGATTGGGAACCCTTCGCGAGAATGTCCAAAGTTTCAGCGGGATTTCCAAAATGTTGAGAGGAACTCGAAACATGTCAACCTTGGTTTTGAGAATCTCTCCCGGAGTTTGAGAGATTTGGACGTGAAAGGGTACCAGTCTTGTCGGGGATTGGGAACCCTTCGCGAGAATGTCCAAAGTTTCAGCGGGATTTCCAAAATGTTGAGAGGAACTCGAAACATGTCAACCTTGGTTTTGAGAATCTCTCCCGGAGTTTGAGAGATTTGGACGTGAAAGGGTACCAGTCTTGTCGGGGATTGGGAACCCTTCGCGAGAATGTCCAAAGTTTCAGCAGGATTTCCAAAATGTTGAGAGGAACTCGAAACATGTGAACCTTGGTTTTGAGAATCTCTCCCGGAGTTTGAGAGATTTGGACGTGAAAGGGTACCAGTCTTGTCGGGGATTGGGAACCCTTCGCGAGAATGTCCAAAGTTTCAGCGGGATTTCCAAAATGTTGAGAGGAACTCGAAACATGTCAACCTTGGTTTTGAGAATCTCTCCCGGAGTTTGAAAGATTTGGACGTGAAAGGGTACCAGTCTTGTCGGGGATTGGGAACCCTTCGCCACAATGTCCAAAGTTTCAGCGGGATTTCCAAAATGTTGAGAGGAACTCGAAACATGTCAACCTTGGTTTTGAGAATCTCTCCCGGAGTTTGAGAGATTTGGACGTGAAAGGGTACCAGTCTTGTCGGGGATTGGGAACCCTTCGCGAGAATGTCCAAAGTTTCAGCGGGATTTCCAAAATGTTGAGAGGAACTCGAATCATGTCAACCTTGGTTTTGAGAATCTCTGCCGGCGTTTGAGAGATCTGGACGTGAAAGGGTACCAGTCTTGTCGGGGATTGGGAACCCTTCGCGAGAATGTCCAAAGTTTCAGCGGGATTTCCAAAATGTTGAAAGGAACTCGAAATATGTCAACCTTGGTTTTGAGAATCTCTCCCGGAGTTTGAGAGATTTGGACGTGAAAGGGTACCAGTCTTGTCGGGGATTGGGAACCCTTCGCGAGAATGTCCAAAGTTTCAGCGGGATTTCCAAAATGTTGAGAGGAACTCGAATCATGTCAACCTTGGTTTTGAGAATCTCTCCCGGCGTTTGAGAGATCTGGACGTGAAAGGGTACCAGTCTTGTCGGGGATTGGGAACCCTTCGCCACAATGTCCAAAGTTTCAGCGGGATTTCCAAAATGTTGAAAGGAACTCGAAATATGTCAACCTTGGTTTTGAGAATCTCTCCCGGAGTTTGAGAGATTTGGACGTGAAAGGGTACCAGTCTTGTCGGGGATTGGGAACCCTTCGCGAGAATGTCCAAAGTTTCAGCGGGATTTCCAAAATGTTGAGAGGAACTCGAAACATGTCAACCTTGGTTTTGAGAATCTCTCCCGGAGTTTGAGAGATTTGGACGTGAAAGGGTACCAGTCTTGTCGGGGATTGGGAACCCTTCGCGAGAATGTCCAAAGTTTCAGCGGGATTTCCAAAATGTTGAGAGGAACTCGAAACATGTCAACCTTGGTTTTGAGAATCTCTCCCGGAGTTTGAGAGATTTGGACGTGAAAGGGTACCAGTCTTGTCGGGGATTGGGAACCCTTCGCGAGAATGTCCAAAGTTTCAGCGGGATTTCCAAAATGTTGAGAGGAACTCGAATCATGTCAACCTTGGTTTTGAGAATCTCTCCCGGCGTTTGAGAGATCTGGACGTGAAAGGGTACCAGTCTTGTCGGGGATTGGGAACCCTTCGCCACAATGTCCAAAGTTTCAGCGGGATTTCCAAAATGTTGAAAGGAACTCGAAATATGTCAACCTTGGTTTTGAGAATCTCTCCCGGAGTTTGAGAGATTTGGACGTGAAAGGGTACCAGTCTTGTCGGGGATTGGGAACCCTTCGCGAGAATGTCCAAAGTTTCAGCGGGATTTCCAAAATGTTGAGAGGAACTCGAAACATGTCAACCTTGGTTTTGAGAATCTCTCCCGGAGTTTGAGAGATTTGGACGTGAAAGGGTACCAGTCTTGTCGGGGATTGGGAACCCTTCGCGAGAATGTCCAAAGTTTCAGCGGGATTTCCAAAATGTTGAGAGGAACTCGAAACATGTCAACCTTGGTTTTGAGAATCTCTCCCGGAGTTTGAGAGATTTGGACGTGAAAGGGTACCAGTCTTGTCGGGGATTGGGAACCCTTCGCGAGAATGTCCAAAGTTTCAGCGGGATTTCCAAAATGTTGAGAGGAACTCGAAACATGTCAACCTTGGTTTTGAGAATCTCTCCCGGAGTTTGAGAGATTTGGACGTGAAAGGGTACCAGTCTTGTCGGGGATTGGGAACCCTTCGCGAGAATGTCCAAAGTTTCAGCGGGATTTCCAAAATGTTGAGAGGAACTCGAAACATGTCAACCTTGGTTTTGAGAATCTCTCCCGGAGTTTGAGAGATTTGGACGTGAAAGGGTACCAGTCTTGTCGGGGATTGGGAACCCTTCGCGAGAATGTCCAAAGTTTCAGCAGGATTTCCAAAATGTTGAGAGGAACTCGAAACATGTGAACCTTGGTTTTGAGAATCTCTCCCGGAGTTTGAGAGATTTGGACGTGAAAGGGTACCAGTCTTGTCGGGGATTGGGAACCCTTCGCGAGAATGTCCAAAGTTTCAGCGGGATTTCCAAAATGTTGAGAGGAACTCGAAACATGTCAACCTTGGTTTTGAGAATCTCTCCCGGAGTTTGAAAGATTTGGACGTGAAAGGGTACCAGTCTAGTCGGGGATTGGGAACCCTTCGCCACAATGTCCAAAGTTTCAGCGGGATTTCCAAAATGTTGAGAGGAACTCGAAACATGTCAACCTTGGTTTTGAGAATCTCTCCCGGAGTTTGAGAGATTTGGACGTGAAAGGGTACCAGTCTTGTCGGGGATTGGGAACCCTTCGCGAGAATGTCCAAAGTTTCAGCGGGATTTCCAAAATGTTGAGAGGAACTCGAATCATGTCAACCTTGGTTTTGAGAATCTCTGCCGGCGTTTGAGAGATCTGGACGTGAAAGGGTACCAGTCTTGTCGGGGATTGGGAACCCTTCGCCACAATGTCCAAAGTTTCAGCGGGATTTCCAAAATGTTGAAAGGAACTCGAAATATGTCAACCTTGGTTTTGAGAATCTCTCCCGGAGTTTGAGAGATTTGGACGTGAAAGGGTACCAGTCTTGTCGGGGATTGGGAACCCTTCGCGAGAATGTCCAAAGTTTCAGCGGGATTTCCAAAATGTTGAGAGGAACTCGAATCATGTCAACCTTGGTTTTGAGAATCTCTCCCGGCGTTTGAGAGATCTGGACGTGAAAGGGTACCAGTCTTGTCGGGGATTGGGAACCCTTCGCCACAATGTCCAAAGTTTCAGCGGGATTTCCAAAATGTTGAAAGGAACTCGAAATATGTCAACCTTGGTTTTGAGAATCTCTCCCGGAGTTTGAGAGATTTGGACGTGAAAGGGTACCAGTCTTGTCGGGGATTGGGAACCCTTCGCGAGAATGTCCAAAGTTTCAGCGGGATTTCCAAAATGTTGAGAGGAACTCGAAACATGTCAACCTTGGTTTTGAGAATCTCTCCCGGAGTTTGAGAGATTTGGACGTGAAAGGGTACCAGTCTTGTCGGGGATTGGGAACCCTTCGCGAGAATGTCCAAAGTTTCAGCGGGATTTCCAAAATGTTGAGAGGAACTCGAAACATGTCAACCTTGGTTTTGAGAATCTCTCCTGGAGTTTGAGAGATTTGGACGTGAAAGGGTACCAGTCTTGTCGGGGATTGGGAACCCTTCACCACAATGTCCAAAGTTTCAGCGGGATTTCCAAAATGTTGAGAGGAACTCGAAACATGTCAACCTTGGTTTTGAGAATCTCTCCCGGAGTTTGAGAGATTTGGACGTGAAAGGGTACCAGTCTTGTCGGGGATTGGGAACCCTTCGCGAGAATGTCCAAAGTTTCAGCGGGATTTCCAAAATGTTGAGAGGAACTCGAAACATGTCAACCTTGGTTTTGAGAATCTCTCCCGGAGTTTGAGAGATTTGGACGTGAAAGGGTACCAGTCTTGTCGGGGATTGGGAACCCTTCGCGAGAATGTCCAAAGTTTCAGCAGGATTTCCAAAATGTTGAGAGGAACTCGAAACATGTGAACCTTGGTTTTGAGAATCTCTCCCGGAGTTTGAGAGATTTGGACGTGAAAGGGTACCAGTCTTGTCGGGGATTGGGAACCCTTCGCGAGAATGTCCAAAGTTTCAGCGGGATTTCCAAAATGTTGAGAGGAACTCGAAACATGTGAACCTTGGTTTTGAGAATCTCTCCCGGAGTTTGAGAGATTTGGACGTGAAAGGGTACCAGTCTTGTCGGGGATTGGGAACCCTTCGCGAGAATGTCCAAAGTTTCAGCGGGATTTCCAAAATGTTGAGAGGAACTCGAAACATGTCAACCTTGGTTTTGAGAATCTCTCCCGGAGTTCGAGAGATTTGGACGTGAAAGGGTACCAGTCTTGTCGGGGATTGGGAACCCTTCGCGAGAATGTCCAAAGTTTCAGCGGGATTTCCAAAATGTTGAGAGGAACTCGAAACATGTCAACCTTGGTTTTGAGAATCTCTCCCGGAGTTTGAGAGATTTGGACGTGAAAGGGTACCAGTCTTGTCGGGGATTGGGAACCCTTCGCGAGAATGTCCAAAGTTTCAGCGGGATTTCCAAAATGTTGAGAGGAACTCGAAACATGTCAACCTCGGTTTTGAGAATCTCTCCCGGAGTTTGAGAGATTTGGACGTGAAAGGGTACCAGTCTTGTCGGGGATTGGGAACCCTTCGCGAGAATGGCCAAAGTTTCAGCGGGATTTCCAAAATGTTGAGAGGAACTCGAAACATGTGAACCTTGGTTTTGAGAATCTCTCCCGGAGTTTGAGAGATTTGGACGTGAAAGGGTACCAGTCTTGTCGGGGATTGGGAACCCTTCGCGAGAATGTCCAAAGTTTCAGCGGGATTTCCAAAATGTTGAAAGGAACTCGAAACATGTCAACCTTGGTTTTGAGAATCTCTCCCGGAGTTCGAGAGATTTGGACGTGAAAGGGTACCAGTCTTGTTGGGGATTGGGAACCCTTCGCGAGAATGTCCAAAGTTTCAGCGGGATTTCCAAAATGTTGAGAGGAACTCGAAACATGTCAACCTTGGTTTTGAGAATCTCTCCCGGAGTTTGAGAGATTTGGACGTGAAAGGGTACCAGTCTTGTCGGGGATTGGGAACCCTTCGCGAGAATGTCCAAAGTTTCAGCGGGATTTCCAAAATGTTGAGAGGAACTCGAAACATGTCAACCTTGGTTTTGAGAATCTCTCCCAGAGTTTGAGAGATTTGGACGTGAAAGGGTACCAGTCTTGTCGGGGATTGGGAACCCTTCGCGAGAATGTCCAAAGTTTCAGCGGGATTTCCAAAATGTTGAGAGGAACTCGAAACATGTCAACCTTGGTTTTGAGAATCTCTCCCGGAGTTTGAGAGATTTGGACGTGAAAGGGTACCAGTCTTGTCGGGGATTGGGAACCCTTCGCGAGAATGTCAAAAGTTTCAGCGGGATTTCCAAAATGTTGAGAGGAACTCGAAACATGTCAACCTCGGTTTTGAGAATCTCTCCCGGAGTTTGAGAGATTTGGACGTGAAAGGGTACCAGTCTTGTCGGGGATTGGGAACCCTTCGCGAGAATGTCCAAAGTTTCAGCGGGATTTCCAAAATGTTGAGAGGAACTCGAAACATGTCAACCTTGGTTTTGAGAATCTCTCCCGGAGTTTGAGAGATTTGGACGTGAAAGTGTACCAGTCTTGTCGGGGATTGGGAACCCTTAGCCAGAATGTCCAAAGTTTCAGCGGGATTTCCAAAATGTTGAGAGGAACTCGAAACATGTCAACCTCGGTTTTGAGAATCTCTCCCGGAGTTTGAGAGATTTGGACGTGAAAGGGTACCAGTCTTGTCGGGGATTGGGAACCCTTCGCGAGAATGTCCAAAGTTTCAGCGGGATTTCCAAAATGTGGAGAGGAACTCGAAACATGTCAACCTTGGTTTTGAGAATCTCTCCCGGAGTTCGAGAGATTTGGACGTGAAAGGGTACCAGTCTTGTCGGGGATTGGGAACCCTTCGCGAGAATGTCCAAAGTTTCAGCGGGATTTCCAAAATGTTGAGAGGAACTCGAAACATGTCATCCTTCGTTTTGAGAATCTCTCCCGGAGTTTGAGAGATTTGGACGTGAAAGGGTACCAGTCTTGTCGGGGATTGGGAACCCTTCGCGAGAATGTCCAAAGTTTCAGCGGGATTTCCAAAATGTTGAAAGGAACTCGAAACATGTGAACCTTGGTTTTGAGAATCTCTCCCGGAGTTCGAGAGATTTGGACGTGAAAGGGTACCAGTCTTGTTGGGGATTGGGAACCCTTCGCGAGAATGTCCAAAGTTTCAGCGGGATTTCCAAAATGTTGAGAGGAACTCGAAACATGTCAACCTTGGTTTTGAGAATCTCTCCCGGAGTTTGAGAGATTTGGACGTGAAAGGGTACCAGTCTTGTCGGGGATTGGGAACCCTTCGCGAGAATGTCCAAAGTTTCAGCGGGATTTCCAAAATGTTGAGAGGAACTCGAAACATGTCAACCTTGGTTTTGAGAATCTCTCCCGGAGTTTGAGAGATTTGGACGTGAAAGGGTACCAGTCTTGTCGGGGATTGGGAACCCTTCGCGAGAATGTCCAAAGTTTCAGCGGGATTTCCAAAATGTTGAGAGGAACTCGAAACATGTCAACCTCGGTTTTGAGAATCTCTCCCGGAGTTTGAGAGATTTGGACGTGAAAGGGTACCAGTCTTGTCGGGGATTGGGAACCCTTCGCGAGAATGTCCAAAGTTTCAGCGGGATTTCCAAAATGTTGAAAGGAACTCGAAACATGTCAACCTTGGTTTTGAGAATCTCTCCCGGAGTTTGAGAGATTTGGACGTGAAAGGGTACCAGTCTTGTCGGGGATTGGGAACCCTTCGCGAGAATGTCCAAAGTTTCAGCGGGATTTCCAAAATGTTGAGAGGAACTCGAAACATGTCAACCTTGGTTTTGAGAATCTCTCCCGGAGTTTGAGAGATTTGGACGTGAAAGGGTACCAGTCTTGTCGGGGATTGGGAACCCTTCGCGAGAATGTCCAAAGTTTCAGCGGGATTTCCAAAATGTTGAGAGGAACTCGAAACATGTCAACCTCGGTTTTGAGAATCTCTCCCGGAGTTTGAGAGATTTGGACGTGAAAGGGTACCAGTCTTGTCGGGGATTGGGAACCCTTCGCGAGAATGTCCAAAGTTTCAGCGGGATTTCCAAAATGTTGAGAGGAACTCGAAACATGTCAACCTTGGTTTTGAGAATCTCTCCCGGAGTTTGAGAGATTTGGACGTGAAAGGGTACCAGTCTTGTCGGGGATTGGGAACCCTTCGCGAGAATGTCCAAAGTTTCAGCGGGATTTCCAAAATGTTGAGAGGAACTCGAAACATGTCAACCTTGGTTTTGAGAATCTCTCCCGGAGTTCGAGAGATTTGGACGTGAAAGGGTACCAGTCTTGTCGGGGATTGGGAACCCTTCGCGAGAATGTCCAAAGTTTCAGCGGGATTTCCAAAATGTTGAGAGGAACTCGAAACATGTCAACCTTGGTTTTGAGAATCTCTCCCGGAGTTTGAGAGATTTGGACGTGAAAGGGTACCAGTCTTGTCGGGGATTGGGAACCCTTCGCGAGAATGTCCAAAGTTTCAGCGGGATTTCCAAAATGTTGAGAGGAACTCGAAACATGTCAACCTCGGTTTTGAGAATCTCTCCCGGAGTTTGAGAGATTTGGACGTGAAAGGGTACCAGTCTTGTCGGGGATTGGGAACCCTTCGCGAGAATGTCCAAAGTTTCAGCGGGATTTCCAAAATGTTGAGAGGAACTCGAAACATGTCAACCTTGGTTTTGAGAATCTCTCCCGGAGTTTGAGAGATTTGGACGTGAAAGGGTACCAGTCTTGTCGGGGATTGGGAACCCTTCGCGAGAATGTCAAAAGTTTCAGCGGGATTTCCAAAATGTTGAGAGGAACTCGAAACATGTCAACCTCGGTTTTGAGAATCTCTCCCGGAGTTCGAGAGATTTGGACGTGAAAGGGTACCAGTCTTGTCGGGGATTGGGAACCCTTCGCGAGAATGTCCAAAGTTTCAGCGGGATTTCCAAAATGTTGAGAGGAACTCGAAACATGTCAACCTTGGTTTTGAGAATCTCTCCCGGAGTTTGAGAGATTTGGACGTGAAAGGGTACCAGTCTTGTCGGGGATTGGGAACCCTTCGCCAGAATGTCCAAAGTTTCAGCGGGATTTCCAAAATGTTGAGAGGAACTCGAAACATGTCAACCTCGGTTTTGAGAATCTCTCCCGGAGTTTGAGAGATTTGGACGTGAGAGGGTACCAGTCTTGTCGGGGATTGGGAACCCTTCGCGAGAATGTCCAAAGTTTCAGCGGGATTTCAAAATGTTGTGAGGAACTCGAAACATGTCAACCATGGTTTTGAGAATCTCTCCCGGAGTTTGAGAGATTTGGACGTGAAAGGGTACCAGTCTTGTCGGGGATTGGGAACCCTTCGCGAGAATGTCCAAAGTTTCAGCGGGATTTCCAAAATGTTGAGAGGAACTCGAAACATGTAAACCTTGGTTTTGAGAATCTCTCCCGGAGTTTGAGAGATTTGGACGTGAAAGGGTACCAGTCTTGTCGGGGATTGGGAACCCTTCGCGAGAATGTCCAAAGTTTCAGCGGGATTTCCAAAATGTTGAGAGGAACTCGAAACATGTCAACCTCGGTTTTGAGAATCTCTCCCGGAGTTTGAGAGATTTGGACGTGAAAGGGTACCAGTCTTGTCGGGGATTGGGAACCCTTCGCCAGAATGTCCAAAGTTTCAGCGGGATTTCCAAAATGTTGAGAGGAACTCGAAACATGTCAACCTCGGTTTTGAGAATCTCTCCCGGAGTTTGAGAGATTTGGACGTGAAAGGGTACCAGTCTTGTCGGGGATTGGGAACCCTTCGCGAGAATGTCCAAAGTTTCAGCGGGATTTCCAAAATGTTGAGAGGAACTCGAAACATGTCAACCTTGGTTTTGAGAATCTCTCCCGGAGTTTGAGAGATTTGGACGTGAAAGGGTACCAGTCTTGTCGGGGATTGGGAACCCTTCGCGAGAATGTCCAAAGTTTCAGCGGGATTTCCAAAATGTTGAGAGGAACTCGAAACATGTCAACCTTGGTTTTGAGAATCTCTCCCGGAGTTTGAGAGATTTGGACGTGAAAGGGTACCAGTCTTGTCGGGGATTGGGAACCCTTCGCCAGAATGTCCAAAGTTTCAGCGGGATTTCCAAAATGTTGAGAGGAACTCGAATCATGTCAACCTTGGTTTTGAGAATCTCTCCCGGAGTTTGAGAGATTTGGACGTGAAAGGGTACCAGTCTTGTCAGGGATTGGGAACCCTTCGCGAGAATGTCCAAAGTTTCAGCGGGATTTCCAAAATGTTGAGAGGAACTCGAAACATGTCAACCTTGGTTTTGAGAATCTCTCCCGGAGTTTGAGAGATTTGGACGTGAAAGGTTACCAGTCTTGTCGGGGATTGGGAACCCTTCGCGAGAATGTCCAAAGTTTCAGCGGGATTTCCAAAATGTTGAGAGGAACTCGAAACATGTCAACCTCGGTTTTGAGAATCTCTCCCGGAGTTTGAGAGATTTGGACGTGAAAGGGTACCAGTCTTGTCGGGGATTGGGAACCCTTCGCGAGAATGTCCAAAGTTTCAGCGGGATTTCCAAAATGTTGAGAGGAACTCGAAACATGTCAACCTTGGTTTTGAGAATCTCTCCCGGAGTTTGAGAGATTTGGACGTGAAAGGGTACCAGTCTTGTCGGGGATTGGGAACCCTTCGCGAGAATGTCCAAAGTTTCAGCGGGATTTCCAAAATGTTGAGAGGAACTCGAAACATGTCAACCTTGGTTTTGAGAATCTCTCCCGGAGTTTGAGAGATTTGGACGTGAAAGGGTACCAGTCTTGTCGGGGATTGGGAACCCTTCGCCAGAATGTCCAAAGTTTCAGCGGGATTTCCAAAATGTTGAGAGGAACTCGAAACATGTCAACCTTGGTTTTGAGAATCTCTCCGGAGTTTGAGAGATTTGGACGTGAAAGGGTACCAGTCTTGTCGGGGATTGGGAACCCTTCGCGAGAATGTCCAAAGTTTCAGCGGGATTTCCAAAATGTTGAGAGGAACTCGAAACATGTCAACCTTGGTTTTGAGAATCTCTCCCGGAGTTTGAGAGATTTGGACGTGAAAGGGTACCAGTCTTGTCGGGGATTGGGAACCCTTCGCGAGAATGTCCAAAGTTTCAGCGGGATTTCCAAAATGTTGAGAGGAACTCGAAACATGTCAACCTTGGTTTTGAGAATCTCTCCCGGAGTTTGAGAGATTTGGACGTGAAAGGGTACCAGTCTTGTCGGGGATTGGGAACCCTTCGCGAGAATGTCCAAAGTTTCAGCGGGATTTCCAAAATGTTGAGAGGAACTCGAAACATGTCAACCTTGGTTTTGAGAATCTCTCCCGGAGTTTGAGAGATTTGGACGTGAAAGGGTACCAGTCTTGTCGGGGATTGGGAACCCTTCGCGAGAATGTCCAAAGTTTCAGCGGGATTTCCAAAATGTTGAGAGGAACTCGAAACATGTCAACCTTGGTTTTGAGAATCTCTCCCGGAGTTTGAGAGATTTGGACGTGAAAGGGTACCAGTCTTGTCGGGGATTGGGAACCCTTCGCGAGAATGTCCAAAGTTTCAGCGGGATTTCCAAAATGTTGAGAGGAACTCGAAACATGTCAACCTTGGTTTTGAGAATCTCTCCCGGAGTTTGAGAGATTTGGACGTGAAAGGGTACCAGTCTTGTCGGGGATTGGGAACCCTTCGCGAGAATGTCCAAAGTTTCAGCGGGATTTCCAAAATGTTGAGAGGAACTCGAAACATGTCAACCTTGGTTTTGAGAATCTCTCCCGGAGTTTGAGAGATTTGGACGTGAAAGGGTACCAGTCTTGTCGGGGATTGGGAACCCTTCGCGAGAATGTCCAAAGTTTCAGCGGGATTTCCAAAATGTTGAGAGGAACTCGAAACATGTCAACCTTGGTTTTGAGAATCTCTCCCGGAGTTTGAGAGATTTGGACGTGAAAGGGTACCAGTCTTGTCGGGGATTGGGAACCCTTCGCGAGAATGTCCAAAGTTTCAGCGGGATTTCCAAAATGTTGAGAGGAACTCGAAACATGTCAACCTTGGTTTTGAGAATCTCTCCCGGAGTTTGAGAGATTTGGACGTGAAAGGGTACCAGTCTTGTCGGGGATTGGGAACCCTTCGCGAGAATGTCCAAAGTTTCAGCGGGATTTCCAAAATGTTGAGAGGAACTCGAAACATGTCAACCTTGGTTTTGAGAATCTCTCCCGGAGTTTGAGAGATTTGGACGTGAAAGGGTACCAGTCTTGTCGGGGATTGGGAACCCTTCGCGAGAATGTCCAAAGTTTCAGCGGGATTTCCAAAATGTTGAGAGGAACTCGAAACATGTCAACCTTGGTTTTGAGAATCTCTCCCGGAGTTTGAGAGATTTGGACGTGAAAGGGTACCAGTCTTGTCGGGGATTGGGAACCCTTCGCGAGAATGTCCAAAGTTTCAGCGGGATTTCCAAAATGTTGAGAGGAACTCGAAACATGTCAACCTCGGTTTTGAGAATCTCTCCCGGAGTTTGAGAGATTTGGACGTGAAAGGGTACCAGTCTTGTCGGGGATTGGGAACCCTTCGCGAGA